>NC_086107.1:56251836-56559302 GCF_963921235.1 Mobula hypostoma
TCTATCAGTGAGCATATTGATGTCTTGCTGAGTGGGGTATTGTGAGTGGATAGCTGCCCCCATTCAGGTGAGTGGTTGTAGTGCTCCAGGAGTGGTGTATTTGAGCAGCTAATTGTTCCTGCACAGATTGCTGTCCTATATGAGCAGAGAGGAGCAGTGTAAGCAGAACACTGCTCTGTAGGAGCAGAGATGTAGTATGTGGGAACTGCTGTCTCTTTGGTAGGAGCAATGACACCATCTCCCACCCCATCTCCAATTGCACTCGTGTATATTCTTCTGCGTGGATTTTGCAGAGAGCAGTCCCTAAACAGAAAAAGTGAAGACAGCAAGGACTGGACACTGATGTTTAGGATCCATCAGTTTTGTATCTAGAGATTGAAATGATAACAGAGTGGTCAGGTTGCCAGCAAGCTGTGTGGTCTCAGCAGTTTACTCCCCAGTCCCTAGAGGCCACTGTTTTCCTTTGTCAGGTCGGGCAACACGGTCGCCTGTGCCCCATGTCCATGATTGTTCACTCGGTGGCTGTGGGTATCAGTTTGAACCTGGTCAATCTATGGCTAGAATTTCTCTGGAATCTCACGGACACCTATGAAGTCTCACGGAAAACAGGAGCACCCTTCCAGCATGCAGTCAGGAGACACTGCAGTGTAGCTCTAACCCATGTAGAGGTACTCCATATGAATAGAGAAAGGACTCCTTTCTCCCCCCACCCCCCAACCTTCTTCTTGTGACTTCTGCGCGTTTCCTTTCCAGCCCTGATGAAGGGTCTTGGCCCAAAACGTGCTCAGTTTATTTCCATCCTTAGATGCTATCTGATTTGCTGAGTTCCTTCAGCATTTTGTTCGTGTTGCTAAAGTACCTACTGTTATGGTTTGGATTTTTTCAATGATTTCAAGTTCCCTGGCCCCATCGTCTTATTTTCACCATGGATGTCCAGTCCCTATGTACCTCCGTCCCCCACCAGGAAGGTCTCAAAGCTCTCTGTTTCTTTTTGGATTCCAGACTCAACCAGTTCCCCTCTACCACCACTCTCCTCCGTCTAGCGGAATTGGTCTTTACTCTTAATAATTTCTCCTTGGCTCCTCCCACTTCCTTCAAACTAAAGGTGTAGCCATGGGCACCTGTGTGGGTCCCAGCTATGCCTGCCTTTTTCTTGGCTATGTGGAACAGTCCATGTTCCGTGCCTATACTGGTATCCGTCCCCCACTTTTCCTTTGCTACATCGACGACTGCATTGGCGCTGCTTCCTGCACGCGTGCTAAGCTTGTTGACTTCATCAACTTTGCCTCCAACTTCCACCCTGCCCTCAAACTCAAACTTACCTGGTCCATTTCTGACATCTCCCTCACCTTCCTTGATCTCTCTGTCTCTATCTCTGGAGACAGCTTATCAACTGGTGTCTACTATAAGCCCATGGACTCTCACAGCTACCTGGACTATTCCTCTTCTCACCCTGTTCTTGTAAAAATGCCATCCCCTTCTCTCAATTCCTCCATCTCCGCTGCATCTGCTCTCAGAATGAGGCTTTTCATTCCAGGATGAAGGAGATGTCTTCCTTTTTTAAAGAAAGGGGCTTCCCTTCCTCCACCATCAACTCTGCCCTCAAACACATCTCTCCCATTTCATGCACATCTGCTCTCACCCCTTCCTCCCGCCACCCCACTAGAGATAGGGTTCTTCTTGTCCTCACCTACCGCCCCACCAGCCTCCGTGCCCAACATATAATTCTCCGTAACTTCCGCCATCTCCAACGGGATCCCACCACCAAGCACATCTTTCCCTCCTCCCCACTTTCTGCTTTCTGCAGGGATTGCTCCCTATGCGACTCCCTTCCCTCCCATCCCTTCCCACCGATTTCCCTCCCGGTACTTATCCTTGTAAGTGGAACAAGTGCTACACCTACCCTTACACTTCCTCCCTCACCACCACTCAGGGCCCCAGACAGTCCTTCCAGGTGAGGCGACACTTCACCTGTGAGTCGGCTGGGGTGATATACTGTGTCCGGTGCTCCCAATGCGGCCTTCTATTTATTGGCGAGACCCAACGCAGATTGGGAGACCACTTCACTGAATACCTACGCTCTGTCCGCCAGAGAAAGCAGGATCTCCCAGTGGCCACACATTTTAATTCCACGTCCCATTCCCATTCTGATATGTCTATCCATGGCCTCCTCTACTGTAAAGATGAAGCCACACTCAGGTTGGAGGAACAACACCTTATATTCCGTCTGGGTAGCCTCCAACCTGATGGCATGAACATTGATTTCTCTAACTTCCGTTAACGCCCTTCCTCCCCTTCTTACCCCATCCCTTATTTATTTATTTATTTATTTATTTATCTCTCCTCTCCCCCCCCCCCTTCTCTCTTTCTCTCTCTATCCCTCTCACAATAACTCCTTGCCTGCTCTCCATCTTCATCTGGTGCTCCCTTCCCCCTTTCTTTCTCCCTAGGCCTCCCATCCCATGATCCTCTCCCTTCTCCAGCCTTGTATCCCTTTTGCCAATCAACTTTCCAGCCCTTGGCTTCATCCCCCACCCCTCCTGTCTGCTATCTTTTCGGATCTCCCCCTCCCCCTCCCACTTTCAAATCTCTTACTATCTCTTTTTTCCGTTAGTCCTAACGAAGGGCCTTGACCTGAGACATCGACTGTACCTCTTCCTATAGATGCTGCCTGGCCTGCTGTGTTCCACCAGCATTTTGTGTGTGTTACTGTTATGTTTTTAAGGTTTTTAACTACTTGAGAGTTATTTTGCAATATATGATTAAATACTGTTGAAATGAGTTTCAATTAAGGGAATTGCACAAGATGACTGATACTGGTGCTGACATTACTGCGTGCTCTGCCTTGCCTGCCTTGAAAATGTTGTCAGCAGAGACTCTGTCAAAGCCTCCATTGAATTAATGTTTGGCTTCATTCAGGTTGTGGGCAGCACGGGCAGGGCTGGGATTCATCACCTTTTTCAGGGTTGTTTTCACAGTCAACCAGATTGCTTTGTCTCTGGAATTGCAGTCAAGGCAAGACTAGATATAGACACCACATATGAAGGACGCTTGTGTGATGGGTATTCACATATATCCAGTGTTGTCATCATCATCGTTGCCAAGACTAGCTATTTTGAACATTTCAGGTTTACTGGATTTAAATTTCCTGGCTCTTAGGTAGTTGTCCAGTAAAACAACCTGGTGTTTGTAACTGAACAAAACGACGAGGCAACACTTGTCCTATCAGGCAGTATCTGTGGAAAGAGAAATAGTTAATGTTTTAAGTCAAAGACACTTAATCACTCTCTAACTTCCTTTTTTAACAGCTCACTGTTACTTCAGTATATCACAGACATTCCTTTTGTCTCATCTGTCCTTCCACGTAACACCATCTTCTTGGCAACTAAAAACTGACTTTATCCCCCTTTCCCAGTTTTTGATCTCCAATATCAACTCTTTTTGAGCTGATTCCAGGATCTTTTTTTTCATATTCCAACATCTTCAGGTTTTTCCCCAAATATTTTATTCAGTAACTAAATGATGAAGTAAACCATTCATGATAGTTCAAACAACACACACAAATGTTGCTGGTGAACGCAGCAGGCCAGGCAGCATCTCTAGGAAGAGGTACAGTCAACATTTCGGGCCAAGACCCTTCGTCAGGACTAACTGAAGGAAGAGCTAGTAAGTGATTTGAAAGGGGGAGGGGGAGATCCAAAATGATAGGAGAAGACAGGAGGGGGAGGGATGGAGCCAAGAGCTGGACAGGTGATAGGCAAAAGGGATATGAGAGGATCATGGGACAGGAGGCCCAGGGAGAAAGAAAAGGTGGGGGGGGAAGGCCAGAGGATGGGCAAGGAGTATAGTGAGAGAGACAGAGGGAGAAAAAGGAGAGAGAGAAAAAGAATGTGTGTATATAAATAAATAACGGATGGGGTACAAGGGGGAGGTGAGGCATTAGCGGAAGTTAGAGAAGTCAATGTTCATGCCATCAGGTTGGAGGCTACCCAGACGGAATATAAGGTGTTGTTCCTCCAACCTGAATGTGGCCCCGATGTGGCCTTCTATACATTGGTGAGACCCAACGCAGACTGGGAGATCGTTTCGCTGGACACCTACGCTCTGTCTGCCGGAGAATGCAGGATCTCCCAGTGGCCACACATTTTAATTCCACGTCCCATTCCCATTCTGATATGTCTATCCATGGCCGCCTCTACTGTAAAGATGAAGCCACACTCAGGTTGGGAGAGCAACAACCTGTATTCTGTCTGGGTAGCCTCCAAGCTGATGGCATGAACGTCAATTTCTCAAACTTCCAGTAATTACCACCCCTCCCCTTCAACATTCCCCATTCCCATCCCCCTTTCTCACTTTATCTCCTTACCTGCCCATCACCTCCCTCTTTCCCTTTCTTCCATGGCCTTCTGTCCTTTCTTATCAGATTCCTCCTTCTCCAGTCCTTTATCTCTTTCACCAATCAACGTCCTAGCTCTTGGCTTCACCCCCTCCCCCCTCCCAGTTTCACCTATCACCTAATACCTTGTACTACTTCCTCCCCAGCCCCCACCCACCTTACTCTGACTTCTCATATCTGTTTCCCAGCCCTGATGAAGGGGCTCAGAACGAAATGTCAGCTGTTTACTCTTTTCCATAGATGCTGCCTGGGCTGCTGAGTTCCTCCAGCATTCTGTGTATACTACACAGATGTGATTATATCTGTACTGTGCCTTTTCCACAACAGTGTAAGTTTGTGTGATGAGCTCCATTTCATGTTGATGAAGGCAGGAATGAACATGGCAATTATACTTATTTCTACCCTTTCTTCTGGCAGTTCATCCCACATATCCACCATCCTCTCTACAAAAAAAACACCTTGGCCTTCAAGTTCCCTTTAAATCTTTCCCCTCTTGCCTTAAGTCTGTGCCCTCTAGTTTTAGATCACCCTGAGCCATGGGAAAAGACCCTTAATATTGTCAGCCGCCTTTGCTCCAGAATAAACAGCCCCAGTCTCTTTATGACTCAAACCTTCCATTCCCAACAATATCCATGTGAAACTTTTCTGCATCCTCTTAATCATATTCTTCCTATCGAAGAGGAAAGAGAAAATAAGTGGTCTCGTTCAGGGTATATGCTGATACTAAAGAACTAAGTTTAAGAAGTGGACCTCAGGAGTTGTGATTAATTAACTATTACCATGATAATTGCTCATTTAAAAAAGGGATCATGAGATTAGGGATTTTTTAAAAAGGGGTTTCTTTTCACTAAATCACTGGCACGAACATGAATGTTAAATAAAAACAGAAAATGGTGGAATTATTCAGTAGGTCAGAAGATATCTCAGTAAAGGGAAACAGCTTTACTGATTCAGATTCATGACACTTCCTCCGAGCTAGGAAAAAGAGAACCCAAGTTAGTTTTCATTTGCAGTCACCGGCTGTGAATGCTTGGGAGATTGGTTTGGGTTAATTTGGTTCTTTTCGTAACAAATGTGAGACCCCGCTGGTTTCCTTGACTGCATAAATCTAGGGAATACACACTCCAGTCCCGCCAAACCCCCATGTATGAGCCTACTCTCAAAATCCCATCCCTGATCACTATGTATCCACATAGGACAGACAACAACCCATTAACTTCTAAGCTGACCTTGGTGAAACTGGTTGCCACAGGCCATCGGTGGTTGGCGGCGTTGTCTGCCTATGATTTCAGCCTGAAGTACCGACCAGGGAGTCGGAACATTGATGCCAAACGTTGGCCTGACACGCACATGAAGGGCTGGACAGGGACGGAGCGTGGGAGAGCGTTCCTGCCCCGGACTCAAAGCCATGTGCCAGTTTTCCATCACAGGGAAGGCAGAGGAAAGGCAAGGGCAGGATGGAGCGGTAGATCAAATGGGAGCTTCTGATGAGGCCATTCCACAAGCTTTCTACAACCTGACTGCTCTGAAGACAAAGCAGTTGCCAGAATTGAGTCCTGGGGAAGTGGCAGCTGCTTAGCGAGATGACCCATGCATTGGTACTGTTTGTTCAGCAGTTGTGAAGGGGACATGACCCAAGCAGACAAGGTGAAACACTCTGTGATGTCTTTGCTGCTGAGCAGATGGCCTAGGTTGGAGTTGAGGAACCAGATTCTATACCGGGTGGCGTCACCTCCAGACTGGCCTCGGCGTCTTCCTCCATATACATCGAAGGCACAACTTGCAATACTCTTCGAAGTCCAGCTTCATTCACGGCCAGTAGAACCAATCTCTGAGCAATCCATAGGTCTTGTCAACCCCCAAGTGGCCGGAATCATCATGAAGTGACTTCAACACAATCCTCCAATACTTCTCAGGCAGGACCAGCTGTGAAGTTAATTTGTGGATTTCCTACTTGTTTGGTATACAAATGGTGATGTCCACGTCATAAAGATTATCCCAGGTAGTTTCCACACCTTGTGCAGAATGAGCACATCTTGGCCAGAGCATTGACTAGGTTTCCAAAATTGGTTTAAGTCCGAAATATAAAGGAGTATATTCCTATTCCTGATAACTATGTATCAACCACAGTTGTAAAGATGTGCGTTTTTGCCTGTCATGAAACTTTGTCTTTTTGGTGGTATATACTAATGTTGATTAAGCTGTAAAAACATTAGAAATCAACTCTTACAGAAGAGCAGAGTTGGAGATCAAAATCACGTCGATTCCATTTAGAAAGTAGGTCAGATATGGGCATGAAAGGGATATTGTATTTAGTGATTTCAGTAAGTTTTACAATTGCACTCTCTGTTCTGCAACAACAATCATTTGACTAACACAAGGCTGCCTTCAAGTAGACCAGATTGGTTTGGACATGTCCCATCGTGCCTTTAGACTTCCTCCCTTTTGTTAGGTTTAGTATCCATGTTGATGTTTCCATAGTGACATTATCCCAAAATATTTCCCTTGATACCAGAATGTGCCTCAGGTGATAAAGGGAAATCAAAGATGTTGCGGGAGGTCCAAGCAATGATGTAGAAAACAACAGTTATATATACTGGGCTAAATGTTTAAAGGTCGCGTTGCAAGGGAATAATAGATAAAAATATTCATACCCAGAGGTCAACCTTGACTTGTCATTTACTCAGTAGGTCATGTCAATACACAACAAGAGGCTCATAGTTACGGGTGTGTTCCTTTTTTCTATTTGCCCCGAGTAGATACATCTTAGTCTGAGTGTCTGAGGGGTAGGGGTGAAGGATATGATGGTTAGGAGGTGGGTTTCAGGTGGGACATTGAGCTTCACTCATGAAGAATTAGATGAGGTACCCAAGATGCAGAGACCCCAAGCAGAGTTGGAAGTGGAACAAAACAAAACCAGGACACTACTCAAATCTTCTGCCTCCAGATTGAGAGGCAATATTTCTCACTCTTTAAGTTCTTCTAGTTCAACTCTCTTAGCTGAATCTTTTCCTTTTATACCATTGGAAATTTCTATTGAATGGTAACGAGCAGTTTGAATTTAGAAGCACAACATAAAAAAGGAACAAGAGGCAATGTTCCAAAGTTCAAAGTAAGTTTATTATCGAAGTATATATGTATACAGTATGTCACCGTTTACAAACCTGAGATTCATTTTCTTGTGGGCATACTCAGTAAATTGAATAACCATGATAGAATTAGTGAAAGACTGCACCAACAGGGCGGATAACCAATGTGCAAAAGACAGCAAATTGCAAATAGAAAAAGAAATAAACAAGTAATAAAATTGATAACATGAGATGAAGAGTTCTTGAAAGTGAGCCCATTGGTTATGGGAACAGTTCAGTGATGGGCAAGTAAAGTTATCCTCTCTGGTTCAAGAGCCATCCGGTTAATGTACTGGGTGCTCCACTCCCTGCAGTGAGCGATTATGTAGGTTAATGGTTATCAATAGTTTAAATGCTGAAAGCATTCAGAAAGTTGGGCCATACTTGTGGACCAAATGAAAAAGAATTAATATTCTGATTGCTGACTAAGGAGCACTCTGGTCTATCCATTAACCTGAAATGTTTATTTTGTTTCTTGGAGAGATGTGGTTAAGCCCTAGGGTTAATTTCAGGATAATAACTGACTCTACATGTTTTTAAAATCCCTTCACACAGCGTACGGGTGTCACTGAAAAGGCCGGCATTTAGTTTCCATTATCGACTGCTCCTGAGAAGGTGATGTTGGGCACTTCCTTGAGCTCTTTGCCTGATTGAAATGTGGGATTGCTTTCATATGCAGGCAAAATGATGCAAGCGCTCCTACAGTGCAAACAGGATTTTACCTCTTTGACAAAGGAACAGAAATAAATCTCCAAGACAGTAGTAGTCATCCCACCTGCCTCTCCTGAACGTCTTTCCAGGTGGTACCCAATGAGCATTTGAGAGATGCTTATATATATAAAACAAAAGTGCATTTTGTAGATTGTGCCATTCCTTCAGTGAACTTCATGGGTGTAGTAATGCTAATTGGAATTAGCATGCACACAGGAATAGGCCAGTTATCCTTTCAAGTCTGTTCCTGCATGCAGTGAAGTCATAGCTCCTCTATAATTAACATTACATCCTTTTGATTATTTTCCCCATATAAATCTTTTATCTCTGGTTGACCAAACAAAGCTTCCATTTCATGTTAAGTATTTTTTAGCCTTGCTCGTGAAAGGCCCATCTCAAGTTTTTAAGCTATGCCCCTTAATTCTGGAGTCATGATCCAGAAGAAATACTTTCTTTTGGGAGAAGAGGTTGTGGTGGTGAAGGAGTACAAATACTTGGGTGTTCACCTTGACAACAGAGTTGACTGGAAAACCAGCACGAAGGCTGTTTCCAAGAAGGGGATGAGCAGACTCTATTTTCTAAGGAAGCTGAGGTCCTTCAATGTGTGCAGCAGGATTTTGGAGATCTTTTACCAGTCTGGTGTAGCGAGTGCAGTCATCTATGTTGCTTTATGTTTGGGGAGCACCATCTATGCTGGTAATGCAAAAAGACTAAATAAGCTTATCAAAAGGGCTGCATCTGTCCTCGGCTACAACCCGGACTCTTTTGAGTTAGTGGTGGAAAGAAGGTCACTAAACAAACAGTTATCCATTATGGACAATCTGGCACATCTTCTCCATGACCTACTGAATAAGCAACGGAACACCCTTTTGAACAGGCTCATTCAGCTCCGCTGTCACAAGGATTGTTACAGAAAACCTGTCCTACCAAATGCAATAATCATATACATCAGTTTATCCCTGTGTGACAGGAGAACACAAGTCATAGTACAATAGTCTCTGCTTTATTATTTTGTACATTATTATTGCACAGTGTTGCACATTGATACATTATTGTATACTATTATTCTGTATGCTAGTTAAGTCTGCACACTGCTAAGTGTGTTTTAAATGCTGATGTAACAAAAGAATTTCCCATTCAGTATCAATAAAGTATTTATTATTATTAATTTCCCTCTACTCTGTTACATTCCCTATATAGGGAAAAGACTCTGGTTTATGTAATATATTTGTAAATTAATCCTTTGAGTCTGGAATCAGTCTGATAAATCCTTGCCATGCTCCAACCAAGCTGAGTATATTCCTCCAGAACTACATGCATTATTTTGGGTTTATTCTAACCAGAATTTGCTATAACTAAGCATTTATTCCAAACTCTTCTGACCACAATTATTCAGATTTCCTCAGTCATTTCTTGATTGACAGATTAGTAAGTGGCTGATTTGAAATGAATTACGTAGTAGCAGAGAACAGGACATTTATACGTATGCTTTGGATAATCGCCATGTGTTACAGAGAATATAGCTATTGGTAAATTACATATAAAGAGAATTAGGATTATATTTCACAGGCTATAAGCATAACTTGAAAGGTGTATAAATGGCAATTTCATAGGAATGAGGATGTCTGTGAGCTGATCAGAAATTGCAGAGTTGACAGGTTTCTTTCAGTATGTGCTATCAGCTGATTCCTAGTCACACAAGGTCACTGCTAATAGGGAGATTAGTGCTGAACAGGCCTTGGGGAAAGTTCACAGGAATGTCACACAGTCTATAAAGTATTTCTATGTCACTGAGGGCATGCTTGGGTTGAATTCATTGAGTAGGAAATTAATATAAGCCATTCTTCCCATTATGTTTACACCCCTTTTCTTTCTCCAGAAACCATAATTTCTAACTCAACTGGCCTTTATATAAATCTAGCCAATGAGTGTCAAAATGGTGGAATGTGGCATTGCTTTTCAAGGTGACTTCTCTAAGATTCATACGTTTAGCTCTAGAATTAGAATTTCTTCTTTGGTCCAGCTTGATGTTGTCCTTGTTTGATGCTGATATGCAGGCCTTCTAGTTACCACAGCCACTGGATCACAAGCAGGAGGAGGAGGAGGAACCTAGTTTTCATTCTTTCTTCAATCAGTAGCGTTGACACCAATTAAATCAATCATGCTGCCGTGCAGTTTGAGTTAAATTAATCCAGAATATGTAAATTGTTATCTGTGCAGTAATCGCCAGACTGGAATTACTACCTTTAAGGACATGGGAGGAGACATTGGGATATAGAAAGAACTGGAGCAAAGGGGAGAATTTGGAAACTCTGCTCAGATGTTACTCAGTATCAGAACTGAACCAGGGCTGCTGGAGGTGTGAGGTGGCAGCACTGCCTGCTGTACCATCACACATTTGTTTTTTGCCTTTGTGGATCAGCCTTATACTGATTAATGTTATTTCATTAGGGGTCAAATGACATTTATTATTTAATTAGGAAACATAGGAAGGAGCCATTCAGCTCATCAACTCCCACCACCACTGTAGAGCAAGTCTGGCAATCCCATTACCCCATCTTCATAACTCTGAAAAGTTTTACTTCTAATATTTATCCATTTCTTTTTTGGAAGCTACCACTGAATCATATTCCACTACAACCTGATAGAGCATATTCTGGTCAGAACCAGCCATTGTATTTGGGGACAAACCTATTAAAACTGTGTACCTTGGTCTTTAACCCACCTAATAATAGGAACAGCTTCTCTCTTATTAAATGGCTTTCTACTCTTTCATCAAATCTACTTTCAAGTCATTGATCTGAAATGTTAAATCTTTTCTTTCTGGCTACTGAATGTTTCCTGAATTTTTCTACTTTTTCAGACTGCCAGCATAATTTTCTGCGAGATTCACAAACACAAGAAAATCTGCAGATGCTGGAAATTCAAAGGAACACGCACAAAATGTAGGAGGAACCTCCAGCATTTTGCTTCAGATTGCCTTTTTTTGCTTCAGCTATATTAAACAGCTTCTGTTCTCAGGCTAATAACCCTAGATTTTCTAGTCTGTTCTTGCAGTTGTCCCTCATTCCTGGAATCATTCTGGAAAATCTTTTTTGCCCTGCCGCTTGGACCTTCCCATCCTTTTTAGAATGTAGTGACTAAAACTGGGCGCACAATTTCTGATATTCCGTAACAAATGTTTGATCATCATAATCCCCTTGCTTTTGTTACTTGTTTACCAAGCCTGGGATTCGATGTGCTTTTGATCTCTACTAGAAATTCCTTCACTGTTCATTCAACAATTTGAAATCTTCCCTTAAATCTTACCCTACACTCCCAGATCCAGATCATTACAGACTCAACACCCCAATGCGTTCATTGCTGTATTGGGAGGCTTCAACTATGTTTCTTTATTGACAGTCATACCCAGCTTCGATCAGTTTGTCAAGTGTGATACAAGAGAAAATAAAACATCGGCTCTCTTGTATGTAAATGTTACAGCTCCACAGCTTGCCCCCCCCCCCGCCACTTGGAAGATCAGATCACAGCCTGTCTTACCTCATGCCCTTGTATAAGCCTGAAGTACAGCGATAGCTAGCTACCACTAAGATAGTAAAGAAGTGGTCTCCAGAAGCCATCGAGGCCTTGAAGGGCTGCTTTGAGGTTACTGATTGGAATGTGCCTTGTGAACCATATGGGGAGGACATTAATAGACTTGCTGATTGCATTACTGGCTCCTTCAACTTCTGTGTCAACTGTAATGCCATCAAGGACTGTTCGCTGCTTCCCTGACAACAAACCATGGGTCACCAGTCATCTAAAGGCTCTTCTCAACCACAAAAGGAGAGCCTTTAGATCAGGAGACTGGGAGGAATTGAAACATGTGCAGAGGGAGCTAAAGGTGAAGATCAAGGTGGCTAAAGAGGAATGCAGGAGAGAGCTGGAGAACAAGCTTGGGCAAAGTAGCTCACGGGAGGTGTGGAGCGGCATGAAGAACATCACTGGTTTCAACCAGCCTAGCTGTAGAGCCTTGAAATGCAACTGTGAATAGGCAAATGAGTTAAACCAATTCTTCAATAGGTTTGACAACTGCCCTTCTGTTCACACCCCCCTCAGCACACCAGTCAAGTGCCGAGGCACCCAATGCCCCCTCAACACCAATGCCTCCCCTCCTCCATGTGGATGAACAACACCAGCTACTACTGTCTGCATCCCCTCCTTGCCCTGCACCTACCATCCACACTTTCACATACCAACTGCTATTGTCCCGATCTTCACGCCCCACCCCTGGCCTTGCATCAACTCCTCAGTCATCATGGACTCACCCTCACTACTGAGCAGGTGAGAAGGGCTCCGGGGAAACTCCGACACAGCAAAGCATTGGGACCGGATGGTGTGAAACCCCAGGTCCTGAAGGAATATGCTGAGTTGCTGTGTGGAGTTCTCCAGCACATTTTCAATCTGAGTCTCTGCCTGGAAAGGGTCCCAACTGTTTGGAAAACATCATGTCCCAGTACCCAAGAAGGGCCATCCAAAAGTCTTGAATTACTACCGTCCAGTGGCCTTGACCTCACACATCATGAACACCCTAGAGAGGTTGGTCTTGTCTCACCTCTGACCCCTGGTCAGATCAGCCCTCGATCCTCTGCCTACCAGGAGCACATTGGAGTCAATGATGCTGTCATCTCCCTGCTGAACGGAGCCTATTCCCATTTGGATAAGCAGAGCAGCACTGTGAGGATCATGATTTTTGATTTCTCAAGCGTCTTCAATATCATACAGCCCTTGTCGCTGGGGGGAAAGCTCCATTTAATGCAGGTTGGCACCTGCAGTGTATCCTGGATAATAGACTACCTGACTGGCAGACCACAGTTGTGCAGCTTCAGAGCTGTGGACTGTGTTGGCTCCCTTCCTATTTACCCTGTATACCTTGGACTTTGGATACAACACTGAGACATGTCACCTGCAGAAACTCTCCGATAACTCAGCAATAGTTGGGTGTATAAAGGAAGGATGCATACAGGGCCCTGGTGGAGGACCTTGCCAAATGGTGCAAGCTGAATCATCTGCAACTTAACATCAGAAAGACAAAGAAGATGGTGATAGACTTTAGGAAGACTAAGCCTGCACTGCTCCCTGTTACTATTGATGGTGAGGATGTGGTTGTGGTGAGGACCTACAAGTACCTGGGGTGCACCTGGATGACAAACTTGAGTGAAGCACCAACACAGAGGCTGTGTACAAGAAGGACCAGAGTTGCTTCTACTTCCTGAGGAGACTGAGGATCTCTGGAATATACAGGTCTCTCCTTCACATGTTCTACCAGCGTGCTGTTGCCAGAACAGTCTTCTATATGGTGGTATGCCGGGGCAATGGCATCAACAGGGGCGATGCCAACAGGCTCAATAAACTGACTTGAAAGGCTGGCACTATCATAGGAGTCAAACTGGACACACTGTAGGCTGTGGTAGAACAGAAAATCCTGGCAATTGTAGACATTGTTTCTCTCCCTCTGCATGCCACCTTGGCTGAACAGAGGAGCACTTTTAGTAATAGACTAAGTCAACTGCACTGCTCCAAAGTGAGCTCATTCTTACCCTCAGCCATTAGACTCTATAATGAGTCAACCTATAGCTGGGGAAGTGATGATGCCCTCCTGTTAAACTGCTGAGGTAACTAATTTTTTATTCTTTCTTATTTCTCTTCTAATATTTGTATATCTAGGAATTTGTAATGCTACTGTGACACTATAATTTCCTTTGGGATCAATAAAGTATCTATCTAATACGAATCAAAAATAACGGAAATCCCAATGCACCATTGTCTATCTCCTTCCATTATGAAAATCTACTGTGGCTATTTCTGCCTATGCTGTTACTCACAGTTTTTAGCTTGAGTTTTGCAGATTGGCTTTTTATGTTGAATTTTATCAAAATCCTTTTGAAAAAGACTGTACTTTTTGTAATCTATTGTATGATGTTCAGAAGCCCTCTGTAACCTCGTCCAAAAATGCAGTCAGATTAGTCAAACATTATTTGCCTAAAAATAGTTATTAACTCAGCAAACTGCAATTACATTTCTTTTTCTCTGTGATTATTATTTTGAAAAGCTTCCCCACCTATGAAGTTATGCTGACTGGCTAAGCTTGTCCTTGCATCTCTTTTTGAACACGAATGTAACTCTTGCCTTTGTATTGCCTTCTGATAATCCCACTATTACAAGCTTGGAAGATATGGGCCAGCCCGTGTGCAATCATCTCCACCTGAGCAACTTAAAATACATCCTATATTGTCCAGATGACATCCATATTACCTCTGTGTAATACTTCATCAATTTTTGTACCTGCAATCGCTTCTATTGGGATCTTTACCTATAGTAAAAACAGGTACAAAGTGCTCATTAGGAATTGGCCATTGTCTGCACTTCCATGCTTGTATCACCCTTTTCTGTCTTATTGCCTCCACTTATTTTCTTGTTACTAGTGAACTGTGTAAATGTTCAATGAAGACTTCTGTGTCCCTTTTGATTGCTGCAAATCTATTCTTTCTATTCTCTCTTCATCCTTATTTCATTTCTATTTTCCCCATGCAACAAATAACAATATGATGTGTTTAATATGCTCCTTCTTCAATTTTATCATGCTCTTTGTCTCTTGTGTCATTCAGGAGAACTAGCTCTGGGTGACCTACCTTCCCCCTAATGGACAGATACTTAAACTTTATCTGAAGCCATCTGGCCATTATTCACTTACAATTCTGCCTGTCAGCCTTTGATTCCAGTTTTTTCACGTTAGATCCCTTTCATCCAACTGATGATCTGAAATGATAGGAGAAGACAGGAGGGGGAGGGATGGAGCCAAGAGCTGGACAACACCTTATATTCTGTCTGGGTAGCCTCCAACCTGATGGCTTGAACATTGACTTCTCAAGCTTCTGCTAATGCCCCACCTCCCCCTCGTACCCCATCCGTTATTTATTTATATACACACATTCTTTCTCTCTCTCCCCTTTTTCTCCCTCTGTCCCTCTCACTATACCCCTTGCCCATCCTCTGGGTTCCCCCCCTCCCCCTTTTCCTTCTCCCTGGGCCTCCTGTCCCATGATCCTCTCATATCCCTTTTGCCAATCACCTGTCCAGCTCTTGGCTCTATCCCTCCCCCTCCTGTCTTCTCCTATCATTTCTGATCTCCCCCTTCCCCTCCCACTTTCAAATCCCCTACTCACTCTTCCTTCAGTTAGTCCTGACGAAGGGTCTCAGCCCGAAACGTTCGACTGTACCTCTTCCTAGAGATGCTGCCTGGCCTGCTGCGTTCACCAGCAACTTTGATGTGTGTTACTATGTGTGAGTATGTTTTTTTTAACACAGAGAGTAGTGGGTGCCTAGAATGCACAGCCAGTGGTGGTAGAGGAGGTAAAGACATCTAAGTGGTTTGTAGGTAGACACATGAATGTGTAGAGAATGGGGTGATATGGACATTATGTAGGCTGAAGGGATGAGTTTAGTTGGGTGTATGATTATTAATTTGCCACAACATCATGGGCCTTTTCCTGTACTGTTCTACATTCTAATTCTGGGTTATCGTTTTCCCCTTTCCATTATTGATCAGAAGTTTATGATTACTGTTCCCTAAGTGACGACATGACCTACCTTAGAACTGGATTCCACAATGCCGGCTTCTTCATTTTAACCAAAACATAAACTGATCAAGAAAGCTTGAACAACATACAAAATGTTGGAGGAACTCAGCAGGTCAGGCAGCAACTAAACTTGAACATCGTGTTCAAGTTTTCATCATCTGCAGAATGTCTTTGTGTTTATGATCAAGAAAGCCCTCCTGAATACACCTAAATTTCCTCCGCTTCTTTGCTCGTTTAAGTTCGTCGAAATCAATACTGGGATTATTAGAGTCTCCATTATCATCGCTCTATACATCTTGCATCTCTTAATAGTTCTCTGCAGATTTCCCTTCTTCAACCTGTCCTCACTTTAGGGCTGAAATGTAATCTGGTTGTTGATCTCAGAAAAAAAGACTGGGGAATTCAAATTGAAACACAATGCTGGAAATACTCAGTAGGTGAGAGAATATCTGTGGGTAGATAAACAGAATTAACATCCCATGGGCGTGACCTTGCCGCAGAAATAAGAAGAGTTAGAAATAAAACTAATTTTATTTTACAGAGAAGGGAAAGAGTAGGCAATAATGGATAAAAGGGTGGAGACCAAGAATGAGAGATGACACAAATGGTGACAGAGTCAGTTTAAAAAAAAAGGGTGGTAACGATTTGGTAATGACATGATGTGCCCAGAGGAGATGTGAAAATGAAAGCAAAGAAACAAAAGCACTGGAATCATGAGATACAATTCTGCAGAAGCTGGAAATCTGACATGAAGATAGAACACAGGTAAATGCTCAGTAGATCAGACAGTATCTGTTGATAGAGAAACAGAGTTAACATTTCAACCAGTTCAGATACAAATGGGTTCCAGTTAAGGAACTGAACTTGAGTATGGGGCATTCTATCTCAACATCTTAATTGGTGATTCCCGTCTGGGCCTTGATTTTATTTATTTCTCTGGATTATTTATTGATTGAGATACAGTGTGGAAAAGGCCCTTCCAGCCCTTCCAGCCACGCTGCCCAGCAATCCCTCAGTTTAATCCTAGTTTAATCGTGGGACAATTTACAATTACCAGTTAACCTACCGACTGTCTTTGAACTGTGGGAGGAAACCAGAGCACCTGGAAGAAACCCGCACCCAGAGAACGTATAAACTTCCTACAGGCATCGGCTGGAATTGAACCCGGGTCCCCGGTTCTGTAAAACGTTGTGCTAACCACTGTGCCACCCCTATTGTTGCTTGTGGCGTTGATGTTTCAAAATCAACAGTGAAAATTTGCATGAAATCAGGTAAAGCCATGTGCATTTAGAACATGGAGCATAGAACAGTACAGCCAGGAACAGGCCCTGTGGTCCATAACATTGGGCCAAAACAATCAAATTGGTAATTAAGTGGCTAACTAAACTAACTTCCCTTTACCTACACAATTTTGATTTTCCTCTACCACCAACCCCAGGCAGTGCATTCCAGCACTACCACTCACTGTGTAAAGTAAAAAAGCACTTGCTGCTCACATCTCCTTTGAAATTACCCCCTCCCACCTTGAATGCATACCCTTTAGCATTAGACGCTTAACGCCTGGGAAAAAGATATGGTCTGGCTACTCTATCTATGCCTCTCATAATCTTATAAATCTATATCAGATCTCCCCTCCACCAGTCCAGAGAAAACAACTCAAATTTGTCCAATCTCTTGTTATAACACGTGCCGTCTAATCCAGGCAACATTCTGTTAAACTTTTTATACACCTTCACCAAAGCTTCGACATCCTTTCTATAATGGGGCAACCAGAAGTGTATGTAATACTCCAGAGGTGGCCTAACTAGAGTTTTATAAAGCTGTAACATAACTTCCTGACTCCTGAACTCAGTGGCTCAGCTAATAAAAGCAAGCATGCCATATGCCATCTTAACCACGCAATCAACCTGTCTAGGTACTTTTAGGGAGCTTTGAACTTGGACCCGAAGATCCCTCTGCTTATCCAACACTGTTAAAGGTCTTGTCTTTACATTTGACCTACCGAGGTTCAACACTTCACATTTGGCCGGGTTAACCTCCATTCATTCCTCTGCCCATATCTACAATGGATCTATATACAGTTGTATTCTTTGCCAGTCTTTTATACTATCCACAACACCGCCAGTCTTCAGATCATCTGCAGACTTACTTACATTACTTAGTAATGTAGGACCATTGGATTTGATGAGAATGACCATGGAGCACTGAATGCTCAGCCTGGAAGGCTGAGAGATTGTGCTGGATGGGAGTGAGAGGACAGAGATGGGAAATAGCCTAGGTTATTTTTGTTGAAACAGGTAAAGTACTTCTTCCTGGCTCAATAATTTTTTACTGTCCGATTAGCTCCTCCTCAAATGAACAAGCAACTGATGCTGTGGTTGTGCTCAGCTGAGCGCTGAGAAGTGCAACATATTGTATATCAAAGGATGCTCATTTATATTTTATAAGACCTGTCAACTGATGTAGTTAGGTCCTGTGGCTGTTCAGCGTTCCTCCTGGAAAAGGCGGAGGCAGCTCCCCACCATCATTATAACATTCACTATCTACCATGCAGTTGTTTCCAAATTTTCCTTTTTGTAGGTCAAAATTCGCAGATGACATTAGGTGAGATAATGCTTATGGAATACTGTAATGAGGAAAGGAATTAAAAACTTAGAGCTGTGGTAATACTTGGGAAAAGTTTGGGAGTGAAAATCAATGCAGTACTTCAAGAATGCAGAGATATATGATCATGTATTTTGTGTTAAAGGGCTTGGAATTTAGATGTAATGTGTATATACATCAGATATAATATATTCAGATATAAGGATACAAGAAAGGATGAAGAAGGAAGTTTCTTGAAAGTATAAGGACAGATTAAAAGCATGTTATATTTTATAAGTAGGAGCACAGAAAATTAAAACAAATAGGAGAAGATAAATTTCTGTAAGGTAATAGACGATGTGAAGGACCTTAAGAACCCTAGAAAGTGTACATTTTAGATTCGTCACATCGCTACTAGAGATGAAATGTTGTTGTTAGGTGAGATGTTGGGACTAAAAATCAGCTCAGAAGAAGCTTAAAGGAGATTTTTAGAATCATAGTGATTCCCTTCCATGTGGAAAGAATGATAGGTGTCATTGGTTGAAGGTTCTCATTAAAGATGTGCAGATCACATAAATATTTATTCAGAGATTTGGAACACTGAATTCTTTGATTTGGACTGAATGAGGCAGGGATATTGCATCTTTTTTTTAAAGAAAAAGTGGATAATTATTTAAACTGTTGGAAAATACAGAACTGTGGGAGAATGAGAAGCGGTATTAGTTTTGGATCGCAATGATAAATACTTGACAGAGACTGGTATAGTGTATGATCTCAATCTGTGCTAAAAACCTTACCAGGGAAGCTTGAAATATGTGATTTTAATTTGAAATGGCACAGGCGGGCATAAGTACAATTGAATGAAAACATAACTTGTTTGTATTCAAAATACAGTTAATTTTAGACACGGTTTATATTTGCACCATGTGATGTGCTTGTGGCATTGGAGGTATTAGGATAGGAGTCGCAGTTGGTTTTGACTGCTGAGCGGCTCAGTGCATTCTATGTTTGTTTGGACTTGCACTGTGTCAGATGGCTAATGGCTTGTTGTCAGGTTTGTGGAAGCTGGGAGGTGGGGGGTGGAAGAGTGGTATATCCTGAACATGTAATGCTGTGCTTAGCCTGCACATAATTAGCTGCAGGAGGTTAATGTCAATATCAAACCACTTCCTGGCACTTGCACACTAAACAGCAGGAGTATTTTTAAATGGTAGGAAACTGGCAAAATGAACTGTTTACCCTACGTGTGGTGTTTTGATATTAAAAAAAATCCTCCTACGCCTGATGTTTCCTTCCTGAATATAACTTCTTCAGAAAATAAAATTATTCTTCTCTCATATGTTTCCTCTGTCATTGCTTGCTGGAGAATCTTGCTGATACCATGCCCAAGTAAACTTTCTTTACATAAAACTCAGAAACTGGTAGTGGCCCATTCCACCATGGGAGGAGGAGGACTGGTGAAACAAGTGACTTCTCAATAAATTTATTATGATTATATGTAGTTGGTCTAAATCTTACTTTATCAAAATATGTGGATGAGTTTCTGCTTTCTCTGTTTGGAAGTTAATATATTGGTAACCATTATTTATCATAAGCCACTTTTTCTGAAAATATCTTAGTGACAAATGTCCTAATTTTTGGTATCAAACTGAAGAAACAGGAACCCAAAAATATGAAAATTTTCAATATTACGAGCAACAATGATGGCTTAAGATATACAGACAACTTTCATAGTTCCTTCAATTCCACTGAGCATCTTCCATGCCAACATTTTTCTCATATTCATTTGAAAACTCATGACATGAAAATTCTTGGCTATTGAATACAGAAGCAGAAACAGAACAATAAAATATTCTATTGCTACCACGATAAGAAAGTAAAACGAAAAAGTTGAAAATTCTGATAACAAGATGCTAAATATTTAAAGTATTTCCATTTATTTTCCAGGGATCATTTTGAGCCATGTCCCTGCACTTGATAATGATGAGAAATGAGTGATTGTCAGTAGAAATCTAGAGAAGTGGTTGTTGAAAGGAGATACTTTTTTTTGTTGCTCTCTGAATTGATGTAACTAATTTAAATCCTGATAGGTAGTGAATACAATGATCTATTGGAACATCTGCTATCAACCTTTCATGCCAGCAATTGGGCAAGACACCTATATTGAGTCTGTTGTTGAATAAGTAATGAACTAAAACTATGCTTTGTCTTACAATCAATATGTTTACCAGTTTTTTTCTGTGTAACTAAGTGATTAAGCTGTAGAGGAACAATCTTGGAGAGTGTTGGCAGCAGTGGAAGGGAAGCAGAGAGCAATATTTCTGATCAAGATGCATAGAATCGTGCATTTGGTTTCCAGCAGTTCAGTGTGTGGTAAGCGAACTCAAATAACAATGGTATTCCACAACCAAATAGCAAAGAGCAAGAGTTCGGCTTTCATCAGATTTCAGAAGGTGATTTCTGTAGTCATGGGTGAAGAGACAAGTAAACAGAGTGATTATTTAGAGCATCCATGAATTTGTGAGAACCTCTAAGTGCAGGTGAGGTGCAACATGCGGTCAATTAAAAATGTAACTTCTGATGGAACTTTGCCATAAATTTCATTTTGAGCGCTGTTTTCAGAATGGAAAAGTCACTAACTTGAGTGCCAAAGCCACTGTCATTTGGTCGTTTTTCTCACTTGTTTGTTGAACTTTGCTGTGTACCAATATTTTCTTCATTTGCCTACCACATTTAACAAAATAATTAATTGACAGCAACTTGCCTTACATCATGCATGTCTTTGACATCTCTCTATACAAATGTAATTCTTCTTTCTTTAAAAAATCACATAAGGTAAATGAAGAATGCACCCTAACAGGTGTATGTAACAAGACATCTTTAATTATCTTAATGTTAAAGTGTATATCTTTCTTTCCCAAGTCTATTTTAGCTTATTACACATGGGCTTCTATTACAATTTTATAAGGAGTTATAGTGTACCGTGTTCCTCATTTTTGAGAAGGTGCAGAAACTCTTGTGTTCCTACTTGGAGTTATACTGAATTCCTAAAGACAGGAGATAATGCTGGTGCCAAAATCCCGAACAAAAACAGAATTCTGGAAGAACTCAGCAGGTCAAGCAGCATTTGTGGAGATGTAATTTGACCCTGCATCAAGGTTGAGAGGGAGCAGAAAAGATTGCTAGCATGTAGTACTAAGTAGGTGTGTCGGATAGAACCTGGTAGATGGAACCAGATAGAGAGAGGGCTATGGGACAGTGTAGGTAGGTGATAGGTGGAGCGACTTTGCGAAGGGGATGATGAGCAGATGGAGCTAGGTAGGGGAGGGGATGTGAAGGGTGAACAAAACTATGTGGATAGGCAAGTGTGTGTAGGTAAAGACAGGCTTTCCTGAAATTAGAAAATGTTACATTTATAGCTTTGGGTTGTAAGCTACCAAAACAGATTATGAGATGCTGTTCTTTCAATTTGCCTTGGCCTTTCCATGGCAATGGAGAATGCCAAGGACAGACAAGTCTGTGTGAGAGTGGGAAGGATAGTCAAAATAACATGTAACCAGATGTTCAAGATGGCCAATGTGGACATGGTGCTCTGCCTAGTCTATGTTTGGTTTCACCCATGTAGAGGAGCCCAAATGACAAACACAATGTTTGAAAAAGTGCACGCTCCCTCATCACACCTGGAAGAGCTATTTATTGTCCCTGGATAGTGGTGAGGAACGAGATGGGAGAACTGGTGTGTTAAAGGAAAATGCCGAGAGAAAGAGAAAAGATTGGGGAGGAAGGAGTAAACCTGAGAGTGAACCCCTGCAGAAGGGGGAAGAGGGGAAGATGTTACTGGTGATGGGATTGCATTGGAGCTAGTGGAAGTGGCAGAAGATGGTGTTTAGATGGGGAGTCTGGTGGGGTGAAAGATGAACACCAAGGGAGTTCTGCTGCTGTTCTGCTTGGGAGAGGGTGGAGAAAACAGATGTACTGAAAATGAAGGAAATATAGGTGAAGGCTCCATTGATTAAAGCCCTGCTCCCAGGACAGTTCAGAAACCCCAGAGCGGAAGATCTTATCTTGAGAACAGAAGACCTACTTGGAGAAATTGAGAAAAAGGGGATGGCATCTTTAGGAGGAAGAGTGGGAACAGCTATAGTAGAGACCTTCCCCCCGCCCCCCGCTCCCCACAAACCTGGTACCATCAACCTATCATCCCCTCCGCACCTCTCTCCACCTATCACCTGTCAGACTCTACCCCATTCTCCTGCTATATATTGGCAATAATTCCAGTTCCCCCCTCAGTCCTTTTGGGGGTTCTCAACCCCAAACATTGATGTTAGTTGACCTATTGAGTTCTTCCAGCAATCTGTCTTTGTTCTGAATTGGCTTGAGGAGTTACAAAGATTTCAGTGACCCTGGGGTGAGCAGAGGTATAATTACAGACTCAAGAAAGTTGTGTTTATAATTAACTGGGCGTATCCAGATGTAATTAACCAGCGCCCCACCCCTAAATAAAGTTTGGTGATCTACACTGAAAATTACAGTCAATGGAAGAGGATGGGAATTACCTTGACTTGGTGGTATTCACAATTATAATATCTACCGATACTACTCTCCAGAGAGGGCTGTGATAAATAAGTACATCTGCTGGAAATGAACCCTAGCAGAGTTAGTGCCTTCAAAAGAGAAGGTGAAGTACTGTATAAATTGTCTCATGTTGTTATCTGACCGCTGTAAAATCAGAGAGGTGGTTAAGTTTAACAGAAAGTGATTGCGGGGGTGTTGATCCACAGCTAACCCTGCCCTTTGAATGTAGTGTAGCTAATTCTGTCTGGAAGACAGTCACATTCCGCTAGTGACACTGTATTGTTAGCTAGATTGTAGAGGAGGGCTAGTGTAATGAAAGGCTAGCATCATTTGAAGCTGTATGATGAACCTTGGTTGAGCAGATGTAAGGTGGAGAGAAGTCTTGTATCATCAGATACGACATGGTGGCCATACCATGGAAAAGGATGGCTTACAAATGCTAATCCCAGTGAAGAGATGATACTGACTATCATTAGGAGGCCTTCGAATGACGGTAAAACCAATAGCATTAATGGCGCCATCAATATCAGTATCCTCAAAACGCAAACAACAGGAATTCTGCAGATGCTGGAAATTCAAGCAACACACATCAAAGTTGCTGGTGAACGCAGCAGGCCAGGCGGCATCTCTAGGAAGAGGTACAGTCGACGTTTCTGACGAAGGGTCTCGACGTCCTGACGAAGGGTCTCGACGTCCTGACGAAGGGTCTCGGCCTGAAACGTCGACTGTACTTCTTCCTATAGATGCTGCCTGGCCTGCTGCGTTCACCAGCAACTTTGATGTGAATAACAGTATCCTACTGCTCACATCGCACTTCTCCAGCATCCACCCTCTTCATCTCCAGATACCTGGTCAGAAGGCGGTGGAGACCAGAGATCAAAGTAAGCAGTTAATTCCAAGTGATCAGTGGATGCTGTAAGATGTTTGTGGAGTGCACAAGTGGTCAAGGTCAGCAAGTACATTTTCAAATGCATTATCTTTCCCTGAGTACTTTTAGCTTCAGGCACTGTTCAATTCACCACACCCATATCATTCACCTCATGATGGTTGCTATCCAAACGAGTCATGCTTGGCGTTCATTTAGTCTACACACCCTCATACTCAGCAATCAATACATATCCACATCTCACAATGAATTCTATACTGTAAAATGTTCAACCATTCATTTTGCATATTCATCCACACAGACAGAGGTCATTGGGCCCATTGAATGTGTGGCAACTCTCCGAACATTCCCAATGAATCACATTTCCCCATTTATTTCCTTCTTTTCTTTCGTATGCACATAAACTCCACCCAAGTGATTTGTAAACCACACATTCCTTGTTGGACAAGGTGTTGCTCAAATAGTCACAGCGTGAGATTGAGTGTGCTTCCATACGCTCAGCCCTGTGAAGAGGCAAGTCACCCAACATCGGGCAGACAGTGGCAACACGTACTAGTATCCTACCACTAACAGCACATCCACCACTCCAGAACACAGACTCCCTTTTGATTCATAACCTGCAGGTGAGAGAAGTATATGATCTTCTTTCACCATAACCTTGCACATTCTTCCTTTAGTAAAAGCACCCAGGATCTGCAATCAAGCTCAAGGCAGTCCCTCTATTGAATTACTACAGCACAGCAGAAGGCCATTTGGCCAATGAGTCTGTGCTGGCTCCAACTAGTGCCAACCCTTCAGTCCCCGTTCTTTGCATATTTCCTGTTATTGCACATAAGCATACAAGTGATAACCCAGTTCCCGTTGAAAGCTCTGATTCTGTTTCTACCACCCTAATAGACAAAGAGTTCAAATTCATAGCTCGTCACTGTACAAAAAGAAATATTCACATCCTCCTTAAAATATTTTGCTCGAAACTTTATATCTGTGGTTGAACCATTTGCTAATGGGAACTACTTCTCTTTATTTGCCATATCCAATCCAGTCATGATTAATAAGGCTTCTCTGTTTCCCCTCTTTCTGGGTTGTCGATAAAATATCGACTTTCGCTGGTGTACAAGTTCATAGTTAGCAACAACCTTTCAATAACTCATCTAAGTAAGAGTTATGTGTGTGAGCACAGAATGTCCTTCAGCAAATAATACAACCAAATAAAATGTCACATCCAAATTTTTGTGTATTCTTACCTGTCACATACCTAGATGTTTCTGTGGAATCAATACCACTGTGGTCATAGCACATGATAAGTCATTGAAGCAAGCAAATCAGTTTAATTGTGTACTAGACATTGGACTCTGAACTGAAGGTTTAAATCTATTATTTTAAAAACCAGAGACTCTTGATTAAACTTCATATTGCATTTGCGCTAATGCAATTGCCTTAACACAAGAGCATAAAGTGTACAAGCAATATATTTTGTCTTCAGATCACATTCAGTTTTTGAGTTGTCATGAAGACAAAAATATATAAGTTGAATCCTTAGTTGCAAGAAACAAAGGATCAAAGGTCCTTTTGCACATAATGTTCTAACCAATCTTGATAGATGCTTTGCTTGATATTTAATTAATGACAGGTGTAGAATGCAAATTTATAAGCCCACATTGTTGATTTAACATCTGTTACGTCCTTCAGGGAGTCGTTTGCAGTCTACGTTGCAGCAGCAGGATCTGTTCTGAACAGCATTGTAGTGATGAAATATATACCAGAAGATACCAAATCTGTGATACGAAAAAACAAACCAGGTCAGTTGAGGCTTATGTGTGTCTCAGTACAGTCCAGCCATGACCAGCAGATCCTGTGATAACCTGTCCTATTTCTGAACTATACAGTATTTTATCGTTTAAACTTTTCTTGCCTTAGTCTTCCTGACCAGAAAATTTTGACTTCACATGCATCAGATATCGTAGACATTGCATCAAATCATTGGATGTTATGGAAATCCATTTGACCAGTTATATCTGTGCTGCCTCTTTAAAAGAGCTGTTAAATTTAATTCCAGTCCCTATTTCATCCCCATATACTTGCAAATTCATACACTTAATATGTGTCCAGTTGCCATTAGAAAGTTCCTGCGGAATTCAGTCCCAGCGTCGTGTTAGGTAGTACATTCCAGCTTCTGACAACACCCTCTGTGGAAAAAAACTTTATTTCCGTTCTAATATTTTTGCCGTTTATTTTAAACTTTTAACGTTTGGTTATCAACCCACTTGCCAGAGTAAACATTTTTCCTACGTACTCTATGGTGGAGGTCTATTGAAACAAGATATGCAGCATTCAGCCTCTGCCAAGGCTGTACTTGTCGGCATCCATCCTCAGGAACTGTCCAAAAATGTTGACTGGTACAGCCAAAAATATGATTACTGTCCAATTTTTCCTTCCACCCCTAAGCTATACCAAGGTCAAATGCAATGATCCTTTGATTTGGATCAGTGACCTCAGCAAAGAATGGGATGTAAACCTAAGATATTTTCTCATATATGGCAGTTTGAAAAGTTCTCCCAAATGGTGGATGCTGAGTCAGCTGAAACTTTTCAGAATATGTCATGAAATTTGTTGTTTTGCAGCAGCAGTGCATCGTAATACATAATAATAAAACAACTATAAATTCCAAACAAATGTTTATTAAAAACTTAATTAAATAAGTAGTTTAAAAAGATAGCAAAATCAGAAAAATGGATAGTGAGGTAGTGTAGATGGTTCATTGTCCTTCAGAAATCTGATGATAGAGAGAAAGAAGCTGTTCCTAAAATGTTGAGTGTGGGTCTTCAGGCTCCTCTACCACCTCCTCAATGAGAAGAGGCAGATGCTGGGTAATGGGCGACCTTAATGAAGGATGCCACCTTTCTGAGGCTTTGATGCTGGAGAAGCTTGGCCCATTGCGGAGCTGGCTGAGTTTGCGACTTTCTGTAGCTGTTTCCAGTCCTGTGCAGTGGCCTCTCCGTACCAGACAGTGGTGCAACCAGCTGGAAGACTCCCCACGACACATAGGTAGAAACCTGCATGACGTACCACATATCCTCAAACTGAAGTCGGCAGATATTTGTTAAGTAAAGCTTTTAAAGGATAGTGCACAAAGATGAGTTATAAGAGGTGTTACAGATCAGCATAGTATACTTGATAAGAGTAACTTCAGAGCATGCATGATCTTCTGCTATAACTTAGTTTGTATAGCTCAGTAGTATGTCAGCACTTTTATGTGCCAAGTCACTGGAAAAGTCATTTTTTAAAATATCAATAAGCAACTGTGTGGATGACTCTTGAGCAGGAATGTGAGCAAATGAGTGCCGTGAGGTGATATAAAAATCTGGTTGGTTCACCAAGGGAGTTTGGGCATTGTCAGTCCAGTCCCAAGAGGCACATTTACAAATTTGAATTACTTTGATAGTTTCATTCAGAGAGATTATATGGAAAAAATGTGTCTGAGATCCTGCTGTCCCTAATGTTCCAGCAGTGTATCTAATAAAGCCATTGGCAACTCTCCCAGAGGATTTGTGGATGAAGACATTAAAGGACATAGAATAGAATATCCTAAATTTACTCAGTAGATTTTGCTGATAGAGAAGAAAAAGAGGAAACCAACCAAAGGATGAGTTGTAAAAAAAAATACACTAGTGAGATCATTTGTGTGAAACACAGAGCATATAAATCGGTGAGCAATGATATGCTTATTTCATTTCTAGAAATAGCTTCCAGTAGGAACATCTTCAATGTGAAAAAAATTTTCAAACTGTTGAGCATCCCTGGAGCCACAGAAATACTTGCCATTAAAGCCATCACTGGACTGCCAATGGGTAAGTCATCTTTCATTACCTCTTTGAATATGAAAGAAACAGCTGCTGGGTAATTGCTCAATGTAAATTATGTCTCTGTTCTTGCAATGGGTAAGTGACTTCATATTTGTATGTATATATAACAGACAGATCTATGTGAAATAAACTACCATATACTGTTTTAATAAATGCTAATCATATTATAGTTCTTTGTTTCTCCCTTCCCGAGGATAAAGCTCAGCTATTTCTGTTCATTACTTCAAATAAGTGATATATGTAAGCCCAAACGTTTGAGTATTGGTGCTAAGAATGAGGAATGGTGTATCTGTGTCCTACTATTCCTGGGTTGATGGCGTTAGGCGATGTTCTTAATCAGCAAGTTTGATCTAACAGATTTGTCTATAACATCAGGAGTTGGATTGGCTGACATCAGATTGGGAACCAAAGTGTGGCATAAATCTATGAGAATTGAGATAAAGAGCATGGTAAACTCAACAAAAAGAAATTTGAAGGTGAATGCAGAGTTTGGGCAGCTATTTGCAGCAGTGGACAGAAGTTTACTTCACAGAAAGAAGGATAATCAAAAGAAATGATTGGCACAGCCAAATATAATATGTAAAAATAAACAAATTTGAGGCAACATTTACTGGTTAAAATTTAATAAAGATTTATATAAAGATGCATTTATGTGCATTTTTGAAGTGCAGAAGTACGTGGGAGAAATATGACAGATTTTCTATGCAGTTTGGAAAAGGGTCAGTAAATCAAATAATGAAGTTTTTAATTCATTGAATCCAAGCATAATCAAATGAAATATTAGTCAGAAGCCATTCAACCACCATTAGAGCAGCACAACTAGTGTACCTTCCCAAGTACTACTTAACTAGTAGGAAACAATTTGGTCCATCAAGTTCATGTTAGCTCCTGGCAATGCAATTACGTCTCTCCTTATTATCCTGCATACATACTACTTATGGGGTTGAGAGGGATAGTAAATCAGCCATGATGGAATAGCGGACAGATTCGATGGGCCAAATGACGTGATTCTGCTTCTATGTCTTATGGTCTTATTTTTTCTCCCATTCTCATTATCGCCTCTGTGATTCTTTTGCCACCTGTCTCCCAGAGCAGCACATTTTTCAGATGTGCTGCTATTGCAGAGTCTCAATGTTCCGTTCTCCACGTTGAGGCCTCATCGGCAAGGGATAGGAATGTTGTTAATTCTATCAAGCATTCTGAGAATGCCTTTAAAGCAATTTCTCTATCAAGCTAGAAATTTCTTACAGAACATGGAGTGCTTGTTTCAGAAGTTTGATGTCAGGCATGTGAGCAACGTGGCCTGCCCAAACAGGCTGTCTAGATGCCTTCCAGGTGAGTTGACACTTCACTTGTGAGTCTGCCAGTTTGTCTACATATCCGGTGCTCTTGGTATCGCCTCCTGTGCATTGGAGAGACCTGATATAGATTGGGAGGTGCTTCATCAAGCATCTTTGCTCTGGTTGCCACAAAAGATGGGCTTTCCCGGTGGCCACCCATATTAATTCTACTTCCCATTCTCATTCCTACTTGTCGATCCATGGCCTCCTAGATTGCCAAGATAAGACAACACTCAGTTGGAGAAACAATATCTCATATCCCATCTGGGTATCCTCCAACCTGAGAACATGAGCATCAATTTCTCTAACCTCTGGTTATTTCTTCTCCTCCTCTCTTTTCCATTTCCCACTCCGGTTCCCCTCTTATCCATTCTCTTCACCTTCCCATCCTCTCCCTCTGGTGCCCCTTCTCCTGCCCTTTCTCCCATGGTCCACTCTCCTCTCCTATCAGGATCCTTCTTCAGCCCTTTACCTTTTCTACCTATCACCTCCTAGCTTCTCACAGTACCCTCCCTCCTCCCACACCCACCTATTTTCCCTTCCATCAGGCTTCACCTTTCACCTTCTAGCTTGTACGCCTACCCCTCCTTATTCTAGCTTCTTCCTCCTTCCTTTCCACTCCTGATGTCTCGGCCCCAGACGTCGACAGTTTATTCCTCTCCATTGATGCTGCCTGACCTGCTGAGTTCCTCCAGAATTCTGTGTTTGTTGTTGAAAGATAAAAACTGCACACTTGACACTTAGCTCATTTACCACTTAGAACAGTCGCCCCAGTCCCTTTGCATATTTTTGAGATATGGCGCCTCCAAATTGCAACTAATGCAACAACCAGACAACTGCATGTAACGTAGTTCCTGTTTTATACCAAAGTATTGCATTTACAACCAGTGTATCGGAAAATATACAATGATCTGACATTCAGCAAGGTGATAGTTCAGCACTTGTAACCATCAGAGGAATGGTCAGCAAAAACTTGATGGGCTGAAGGTCCTATTTCCATGGTGTATCTCTTGATGAATGGTTGGGGGAGATTTTGGCTAAAGATTGAGATAATCAGTGTGACGTCACAGCCAATTCATCATCTGCATTCTTCAGATGTGTTCACTTTTTGGATTCTGCTTAGTTACTCGTGTAATTAAATAATTTTCATCTTGGTGCATAGCAGATTTAGGTGTGGGGTTACTGTGGTTAGAAACCTTGCCTAATATAATATGTCATTTATTCTTGCAGGTCTAAGAGCAATAAAAATAGCAATTTTTCTAGTTTTGTTGATGTGAGGAGATGTAAATGGAAAAAGAGGGTCTGATAAGACCAGTGGTGTTAGCACACTTCCAGTCCTTACAGTGTAGGTTTGCACAAGGAATAATCACCCACCTCTTTGCACACTAGAGTTGGTAAAATGGTGTGGAGGAGGATGCAAGGGACCCTGACTCGGTTTATCCCCAACAGCTGTGCAACGGAGGACTCTCTGAACTATAAGTTGTATCCAGGGTCACACACTTAGACAGCTATCAGGTGCTTCTGGAAGCTCATCAACTCAGTGAAAGATGCCCTTTGACCTGCCGAAAACTTGTTGGTCCTCCTGCACTGCGGGATGTCTGTAAGGGAATGCTGCTAACCAGCATATTCCAAGCTGCGGTAGTACATGCTGATGAGGGATGCACTGAAACTCAGTGTGGCCAGTGCTAAGGCTCTGTGGGGAAGGACCACGTTCTAGGGACCATAGATGGAAGAGCTGAGTTGGGTGGGGAAGCACCTCTAACAGCGAAAGTGTATGCACCCTTGGGGGGGGGCGCATCAGTGGCTATGGTGCTCACATTTTACTTTTCCTTTTAAAAAGAGTTCACTGCTGAATGTTTTGACTATGAATGCAGAAGTTTTGCACTGTTACTTCCTTTTTTTTATTATTATGAACAAATGTTAGGTTTGAAATTAAAAGAGCAAAGGGTAATCTCTGAGTTTACTGGAGCGATGATAATTGTGCTGCAGTTCACATCCAAGCCCTTTGAAACGCAAAGATGAAAATGTTATAAGAAGTAAGGAAATGTCAAAAAAAACTTGCATTTTTCTTGCTTGTTAGCATTTGCAATTCTATTTGGGAAGTGCCATTAGCAAATTTTGTGTGGCCTCAATGCAGTCCTGTAAGATTGCAAGACAGTTAGCACAGCACTTCACAGTGCCAGCTGTAAGATCGGGGATCAGTTCCCACCACCGTCCGTAACAATTTTGTACCTTCTCCCCAAGACCGCGTGGGTTTCCTCTGGGTGCTCCAGTTTCCTCCCACATTCCAAAGATGTATGGTTAGGGTTAGTGAGTTGTGGGCACACTATGTTGGCGCTGGAAGCATAGCAACGCTTCCAAGCTGATTTTATTTGATGCAAACACACATTTCACTAAACGTTTCAACATACATATGACAAGTAAATCTTTAATTTCTAAATATTTCATCTTTAGATCCAAATTTATTACATTTAAATAGCTACAGTGCCTCATAGTTTGCAATTTCTTGGTTTACTGGCATAGTAGACAGCAGCAATAGTCTGACATGGAGCAGCACTGGAACAGGCTCGCTGGCCCACCAGGTCTGTGTGAACATGATGCCTAGTTAAACTGATCTCATCCACCTCCTCATGGTCCCCCTTTCCTTGCCTGTTGATGTGTCTAAGTGCCTCTTAAATGTTAAAGGGAATACCCTTACTAAATGCTGCAAACCCCAAAAAAAATCCTCATGATAATCTTGTATTAGCTTCTCCTCATTCTATTCCTCCTCTTGCCTCCCTTTATCACCCCCAAAGTTATAGCGAATCTGAGAAATGAGTGCTCACCCATCCTGCCCTCATTGACGTTAGTTTACATGCAAAGGCTCAAGGGATAGTGATCAAGAGCAGGGAGTTGAGTCATATTTTCCATTTTCCTGGGCTGGCCACACTGATCATCTAACCTGAGACTGGATCTAGCCTGTGATTCATCTGTGTGTGGAATGACTTGTCATCCCACAAGAATAAGATCAATCCTATTCCTTTCCATTGAAGCATGATGCAGCTGCTACAGAAGCTGCAGACAATTTGGGGCCTTTCAGCCACCTACGGGCTGAGGGATTGGAGCCTGTGTGAAGAAACCGCTCCAACTTATTACTCAAATGTGGGGAAACCTGATCTTGCTGATAAAATGTACGCTTTGTGAGCAAATACCTCTTGTATCACAAGAGGTGACATACAAAATTACTGAATTAATTTGAGCTGGACGGCTCGTCTTGTTTCGAGCAGACAAAGATGCAGCTCTTTCCGGTAAGACTCGCAGTGGTGGCTTGTGTGTTTACATCAATACGGAATGGTGCGAGAACTCTGTGCTGGTCTCCAATTACTGCTCATCGCTAGAGGAGTTTGTGGCTGTTAGATGCAGACCATTTTATTTACCACAGGAATTCACCACTGTCCTTATAGTCGGTGTCTACATTCCCCCCAGCGCTAATGCTAAGGAGGCGCTCTGTGAACAGTATGGGGCTATTAGCAAACTGCAGAACGCACACCCTGATGGACTGTTTATCGTCACCGGAGATTTTAACCACGCGAACCTTAAGTCAGTGCTTCCCAGATCCCATCAGAACATGGACTTTGCAACGAGAGGGGAGAACACGTTGGACCTTGTTTACACAAACATTCCTGATGCATATCAGGCAGAACTCCGCCCCGACCCCGGTTACTCAGTCCACATCTCTGTTATGCTAATCCCAGCATACAGACCGCTCATCAGGCGCTCCAGACCAGTTTGGAAGCAGGTGAAAACCTAGCCAGCAGGAGCCTTCTCTGCTCTTCAAGACTGCTTTGAGCACACTGACTGGCACATGTTCAGGGAGGCTGCAACCAATGGCGACTCTGCCAACTTGGAGGAGTACATGGCATCAGTGACTAGCTACATCAGCAAGTGCATTGATGACAGCACTGTGTCCAAGACCATCACTACATGTGCTAACCAGAAGCCATGGACGACCGCGGAGGTGTGTGCGCTGCTGAGGACACGTGACTCTGCCTTCAGAGCAGGCAACAAGGCAGCCCTAACAACAGCGAGGGCCAAACTGTCCCAGACCATCAGAGAGGCAAAGCGTGCACACGCTCAGTGAATCCACAGCCACTTCCAGGACACTGGCGACGTGCGGCGCATGTGAAAGGGCATTCAGGGCATCACCAACTACAAGACAACACCACCTGCCTGTGTTGGTGATGCCTCCCTCCCAGATGCGTTGAACAACTTTTACGCTTGTTTTGAGACAGAAAATGATGTGGTGGCAAGGAAGACCACCCCTCCTCCAAATGACCAGGTGCTGTGTCTTACCGTGGCCGATGTGAGGAGAACCCTGTGCAGGGTCAACCCATGGAAGGCTGCTGGACCAGACAATATTCCTGGCAGAGTGCTTAGAGGATGTGCAGACCAGCTAGCAGAGATTCTCACTGACATCTTCAACATCTCCCTGAGCTGCGCTGTCGTTCCAACGTGCTTCAAGGCCGCCACCATCGTCCCCGTGCCGAAGAAGTCTTCAGTGTCCTGCCTCAATGACTACCGTCCCGTCGCACTCACATCCATCATCATGAAGTGTTTCGAGAGGCTCATAATGAGGTACATCAAGACCCCGCTGTTCCCCTCACTGGACCCCCTGCAGTTCGCGTACCCTCCCAACCGTTCAACAGATGACGCCATTGCCATCACCCTCCACCTGGCCCTAACCCACCTGGACAAAAAAGACACGTACGTTCGAATGCTGTTCATAGACTTCAGTTCAGCATTCAACACAATCATTCTTCAGAAACTGATTGGAAAGCTGAGCCTACTGGGCCTGAACACCTCCCTCTGCAACTGGATTCTAGACTTCCTGACTGGGAGACCTCAGTCAGTCCGGATTGGAAGCAGCAAATCCAACACCATCACACTGAGCCCGGGGGCCCCCAGGGCTGTGTGATCAGTCCACTGCTGTTCACTCTGCTGACCCACGACTGTGCAGCAATACACAGCTCAAATCACATCATCAAGTTCGCCGATGACACGACCGTGGTGGGTCTCATCAGCAAGAACGATGAGTCAGCATACAGAGAGGAGGTGCAGCGGCTAACAGACTGGTGCAGAGCCAACAACCTGTCTCTAATGTGAACAAAACAAAAGAGATGGTTGTTGACTTCAGGAGGACACGAAGCGACCACTCTCCACTGAACATCGACAACTCCTCCGTAGAGATCTTTAGGAGCACCAAATTTCTTGGTGTTCACCTGGCGGAGAATCTCACCTGCCCTCTCAACACCAGCTTCATAGCAAAGAAAGCGTCTCTACTTTCTGTGAAGGCTGGGAAAAGTCCATCTCCCACCCCCCATCCTCACCACATTCTACAGAGGTTGTATTGAGAGCATCCTGAGCAGCTGCATCACTGCCTGGTTCGGGAATTGCACCATCTCGGATTGCAAGACCCTGCAGTGGATAGTGAGGTCAGCTGAGAAGATCATCAGGGTCTCTCTTCCCGCCATTACAGACGTTTATACCACACGCTGCATCTGCAAAGCAAACAGCATTATGAAGGACCCCACACACCCCTCATGCAAGCTCTTCTCCCTCCTGCCATCTGGCAAAAGGCACCGAAGCATTCAGGCTCTCACGACTAGACTATGTAACAGTTTCTTCCCCCAAGCAATCAGACTCTTCAATACCCAGAGCCTGGACTGACACCAACCTACTGCCCTCTACTGTGCCTATTGTCTTGTTTATTATTTATTGTAATGCCTGCACTGTTTTGTGCACTTTATGCAGTCCTGGGTAGGTCTGTAGTCTAGTGTAGTTTTTGTGTTGTTTTACGTAGTTCAGTGTAGTTTTTGTATTGTTTCATGTAGCACCATGGTCCTGAAAAACATCGTCTCGTTTTTACTGTGTACTGTACCAGCAGTTATGGTCGAAATGACAATAAAAAATGACGACTTGAAAAGTTTTATGAATAAGGTATATTTGGAGGGAAAAATAGTGCTATTCCTAGTTCACAGCCATTTTGCATACTGAAAACTAGGTGTGATAGATAAATAAAAGCAGGAGCTTGAAAACTTGCCAAGGTCATTCTCAAGCCCCAGAACATCAATCAATATAAAAATTTAAAATTAATTCATGCCTCTTACCTATCTCTTGTGTTTTACAGTAACAATTTGTGATTAAGCATCTATGTTGGTGGCATACAAACTCCCTGTTAAATCAGTCAAAAATTATCTAGTTAACATAAATTTAAGGACTGCCTCCAATCTCACACTTTGATTAAATAGAGAACTTGTTCAATTTGATTATACAAAGCTTGTTAAAAACTTTGTAGAATCTCGCATGATCTGATTATCCCTATCCTTGTCTGTTGCAGGAGTGTTCCAGAGTATGTTTTCGGTTGTTGGTATGGATTATTTCAAACTGGAAGCAGAGGACAATGGCTACCTCATGGCTTACGTTGGTGTTCTGCAAATGGCAAGTGACATTTATGCGGCTGTGCTGAGCGTTACTGGCGATAACTGTAAATATTGGAAGAAATTGCTATTCATGTATACTTTGGCACAATATATAAATAATACTGTATTTAAAATAACACAGGCAAAATGCTGGGGGATCTCAGCAGGTCAAGCAGAATCTATGGAAATGAATAGATAGTCGACGTTTCGGGTCGGGACTCTTCTTCAGGACTGGAAAGGAAAGGGGAAGATGCCAGAATAAAAAGGTGGTGGGGGGAGGGGGAGGGGCTAGCTGGAAGGTGATAGGTGAAGTCAGGTGGGTGGGAAAGGTCTTGGGCCGGAGAAGAAGGAATCAGAGAGGAGAGGAGAGTGGCCATAGGAGAATGGACAAGAGAATCTCAGAAGCAGTCATCTCTGCGGAAAGTGGAGATGGAGGGGAGAGGTAAAGATATATATTTATAATGTCATTATTAAGCAAGTATAGGTTGCATTGCATTAGACAAATTTTCCTTTCTTCACCACTGACCAACATATGACTGGAAAATTGGATTGCAGCTTGAATACATGTTAAGGATTTGAAGTACGATACCTCAGTTAACATGCGTAGAAAGATCTTTATTGTTAGTCAAGCCTAGTCCGTAGAGCAGGATCTTAGGACCTTTTTGCAATCATGAAGTAGTCACTATAAAACATGCAAGACTGTTAGATGCAAACACAATATTAATTTGCAATGTCATGAAAGAAGAAAAATATTAAGATATATGATTGTATTAAAAGTGGATTGTTCATTAATTAACTAAACAACCAAGATAATCTAGATCATTATAAATTCAAATGTCAGTTTAGTATTCACAGATATCTCTCTTAGTCAGGGGCGTATCTACAGAAAATAGCGCCTGTGACAAGCACTGAAATTGCACCCGTCCAAATATCTGACACCCATCTTTTACAAAACTTTACCATAATATCAGCTCAAAAATAAAAGTCAGTCTCGTTAATCTTTTAATTAACAAATTATGGCACTACATGAAAATTATAACTGCACCTTCCTCACTGATACAAATTGGTCTATGATGTGATCAAAGTCAGTTTTTTCAGTTTCTTCTCTTTCTACACTCAGCAGAGCAAGATCACAGAGTCTGCTTTGACCTATGGAGGCTCTCAAATACGAAAGTATTAGTTTTAACTTGCTGAATGATCTCTCACAGCTGGTGATGGAAACTGCGATGGTTAGCAGTATCTGAATAACAATGCGAAGATTGAGGAAGATGCTCTCATCTCCATACTGAACAATAAATTCAGGAAGCTCTTCGGGTCTTGATATTTTTATGTTGACCCGCCTTGATAGCAACATTCTGCAATCCAAAATTTCTTCATATAGCTGCTGTCCATCAACATCAGAGCTGTACAATTCGCCCAAATTTTCGTGCTTCTTCTTTAGGTCGTTACAGTCAGCGCCATAACACAGTCCCTCGACATCGAGAAGGAACCCAAACTTGGCATCAGAGTCATGCAAACGAGCGAACCTTTCGTCCATTTCTCTGTGAAGACGGTCGAGTGTTCCCTTCATGACTGTTTCCATTTCCTCCTTAGCTGTTAACCCAGCGTCTCTCGAGTTCTCATCAGCCTTTCATTTCTGACGTCTTTCAAATTCAATATTCAAATGACAGAGACCAACTCCTTCTTCGAGTGACTCACTGACTAACACTTCTCTTTCATCATAAAAATGATCTCAGAGGGCTTTCAAATCCAGGGCAGCATTGTGGAAGTTCATGCTAGCACCCTGTAGCCATTTTTGAATACTGTCAATGCGAATGAGTACTTTGTTCCAAAATCCTAGCAAAATCAGAAAAACGTAACTCAACATGCTATTGTACAGCTGCCTTACATCACTTCTTGTTTCACTGGTCTTGTTTTCATCGTCTATCATGTCCTGGAAAACATGAAGTATCTCCTCAAGGTACTTGTTGACGGGCTTCACTGCTTCTGTCCTTGCACTCCACCTGGTTTCGGACTCTGACTTAACAACCACAGGCACGGCGTTTTTGAGCTTTTCCCAGTGCTGTGTTGAATGAGAGAAAAACATGTAGAGAGCTTCGATGGTTCCAAAAAACGTGACCGTCATTGTATCCTGCTTGGCTGCATGTACACCCACCAAGTTGAGTGAGTGATTGTTGCAATTCACAAACACTGCCAGGTCGTTTTTCTCACTTATTCTTTGATGAACATCACTTCTGTGTCCAGCCATCACAGCAGCGTTGTCATAGCACTGTGTCCGACAATCTTGTAACTCCACTTTGTCCTTCTCTAGCTGTTTCAAGATGTCTTCAACCAAGCTCTCAGCATCCTTCTGGCTTATCAGGATAAAACCAAGGAAGGACTCTCTAACACAGACTGTTTTCCTCTCAAAATCAACTTCCATATCCCTCACTACTTCTGACATCTGCTCATGGTGTGCCAAATCAGGAGTCGAGTTGAACATGAGACAATAATACTTGGCTTTACGAATGCTTCTCAGTAAACTCTGGTGAACAGTGGATGTCATCACATGGATGAATTTGTTCTGGACACCTGGTGAAAGATAAGACATGGATCCAGGATGACTTTCCAAATGAGTGAGGTGTTCTTTTATGACAGGGTCAAAGATGACCAGTAGTTTCAGTAAGCCAAGGAAATTTCCCACATTGGAGTCATTGTCTAGCTGAAGTGACTCCCTGTGTCCTCGCAAAGCCAGGTTCTGAGTTGCAAGGAATTTTATGCAGTGAAGGATTCTCGTCAAGATATCACGCCACTTCTGCTTTTCCTTCTCAATCTGTGACTGAAATACTGCATCAATAACTCCTCTGTTTCCAGCTAAATTTCTTTCCATTTCTTTCCACTGTGTGAAGCATTCCTGATGATTCTTGGCATTTTCATGAACACCAATCCTTTCAGGTGCTTTCCACTGGTTGAATCCACTTTCCTGCTCCAATGAGGATTGATGGTCTGACCGGGAATAGAGAAGACAACAGATACAAAATGCAGACCTTTTAGAAGGGGAATAGACCAGCCATGAGCAAGTCACTTCCTCACCATTTCCTCACCTTGCTCTTGAACCAAGTTTTGTTCATTGAACGGTTATTTTTTGGTAGGAAAGACCCCTCATTGTTATGGAAATACTTCAAACCCAGATTTATTATTTCTGCTCTCAATGCGTCAGGCAGAATTGCTTTTCCAGTATCCTTGTCGAACTTCAGAAGTCCAATGTCATGCTGTTCAATCACTTCTGGTATGACAGTTCGAGGCTCTTTGACACCATCCAGTTCACTAGGTTCAGTGTCGTCAGGTTCAATCTCATCAGATAAAATCTCGTCAATAAACTCAACATCACCACCACCACCATCGTCTTCCCCTCCTGTCGTGTCCACATTCCCTGTGGCAGCCTCACTCTTAATCTCATCATACTCGGATTTATCTGATTTGACTTCCTCCTCGGCTTGTGATGCATTTGTACTTGATCCACCTTTGGATTCTAACAAACTTGTAGCAAGTGCAGGCGGCTCCATGGAACGTGTCGAACTGCTTGTTCCGGGCTTTTCAAAGAAGGGCATGAAGAACTTGCTCGACTTCTTGGCTTCCTCCGCCTCCAACTTTCATCTCTTTCGTCCTTCAGCTCCTCTTTCCTTCCTCGTGAAGAAACGTTTCATGGTCTTCTTACACAATGCTCTAAAATAAGGCCATCCTAGTGCTTCTCACCCATGATAATCAAAGATAGATCAGACATCTGAAGAAAATTATTTTTTCACTATCCGAAGATAGCTTGCCTGACTTTAATAGAAACTGCTCAGTGGCGCCCAGGGCACCTGCCATACCTGCCATACCTTAGATACACCACTGCACTTAGTGATGTTTTATTTGATAACAGTCAAACTTATATTCCATGCCCCAAGCTTATAATAAAGATTTAATTCGATTAAGTATCATAATCTAATCAGTTGTAAATTTCCAGTTTTTCCCTTGTGGTGTGCACCCAGGATCAGTTTTAGCTTTTCAGTCTGCCTGTAGGATCATTAACAACGAACAAACTCTGTGACCAATTCTCCTGTGCAGTTCCAAAGCTAAATGTAAAGAGGCTTGATCTTGATCAGTTATGTGAGTTTACCCACTTTGGCAGGAAAATTAGAAAAGCAAATATTTTGTGAGAGATTGATTCTCAAGACCATTATTTTCATTGAGAACAAATCATTGGAAACTTACCTGCATTCCAGACATCCACCACTCTCTGAGTAAAAAAGATTTGCCCCTCACAACCCCCTCTTACCTTCAATGCATGCCCTCTGGTATTAGACATTTCAGCCCTGGGAAACATATTCTCTGTTCACTCTATCTATGCCTCTCATAATCTTGTAAACCTCTATCCGATCTCCCCTCAGCCTCCAGCGCTCAAGAGTAAACAACCCAAGTTTATCCAGTCTCTTGTGATAGCACATGGCCTCTAGTCCTGGCAGCATCCTGGTAAACCTCTTTTGCACCCTCTCCAAAGCTTGTACATCCTGTATCTGCAACTGATCTATATCACACTGTATTCTTTGCCCGGTCTTCTACACTATCCTCATCTCCACCAATCTCAGTATCACCCATAAACTTACTAACCCACCCACCTACATTTTCATCCAAGTTATTTATATACACCACAAACAGCAAAGGTCCCAGTACAGATCCCTGCAGAACACCACTAATTACAGATCTCCAAAAATAAGTCCCTTCAACCACTACATTCTGTCGTCTATACACAAGCCAGTTCTAAATCCAAGCAGTCAATTCTCCACGGACCCCATGCATCTATTCTTCTCGATTAGCCTCCCATGAGGGACTTTCTCAAATGCCTTACTAAAATCCAGACAGACAACATTCACTGCCCTACCCTCATCAATCTCTCTCATCACTTTGTCAAAAAACTCAATCAGGTTGGTAAGGCACAACCTACTACACATGAAGCCATACTGGCTCTCCCCAATTAGGCCTTGACTTTCCAATGGTTCGTATATCCTATCCCTACAATTTTATTTTCCAGCAATTTCTCTACAGCTGAAGTGAGACTCACCCAGTCTCCAGGAATTTCCCTTGTTCCTTAGCCACTTTACATATCTGGAACATGAACAAATCTGTTCTCCAGATCTTTAGGAAGGAAGGATATATTTGCAGTAGTGTAAGTGGGGCAGTGATACACCATTTCAATGCCTGGGATTGGTCTATTATTTGTTTTCTAATTAATTCTATAATTTTAATCTGCTGTTGATTCTAAATTACTTACTCTGTTTCATGCAAAGTGTAACATATAATCTACTATTACAGCATGGTTTAAATCCACAGCTTTTAGGAGAATTGAAATTTGGTACATTTTTTTCTCTTTGTCTCTGTAACAGTCTCTTTTTCTCTCCATCATCCTCTGTCTATCCATCTTACTCTTTTTCACTCATTTTTCTATTTTTCTATCTTTCTATCCTTCTTTCGATCTTTCTCTCTCCACCCTTCTCACCCACCCACACACACCCACCCTCTCCACCCACGCGCACCCTCTCTCTCTCCCCGTGTGCACTCTCCCCCTGTCCCCCCCGTGTGCACTCTCCCCCTGTCCCCCCGCGCACCCTCCCCCTCTCCCCCCGCGCGCTCGCTCTCTGTCCCCCCCACGTGCGCTCCCTCTCTGTCCCCCCCACGCGCGCTCTCTCTCTGTCCCACCCGCACGCGCTCTCTCTCTGTCCCCCGTCCCCCCGCGTGCTCTCTCTCTCTCTCTCTCTCTCTCTCTCTCTCTCTGTCCTTCCCCCCCCGCGCGCGCTCTGTCTCTCTTCCTCCCTCCCTCTAGATCTCACACTCCAGCTCTTCCCTTCCCAGCCACCCACTTAATCTGTATGTGAAGCTTTGGAACTAAATCAACACCCTGTGAAGTTCACTGTAAATATTTAACAGACAGGTGGACGGGTACAGAGATGGAAAAGGTTTGAGAATTGTAAGCTAACCACAGGTAAATGGGACGTTTAGATAGACATCTTGGTCAGCATGGATGAGATGTCCAAAGAGCCTGTGTTGGATTAACTGTGACTCTATTATGAAAATGCAGAGCAATACAGAGCAAAGGAATCTCAGCATGTGATTTTCATTCAAAGTTTGGGAATATTTCATCTGTGAAAAAGTAAGTTGAAGCAGCCATTATCCTACTCATCACCAATACTAACAGTCAGCCTCAGCATTGTTTAATTTGACCTGACAACAACAGCTATACTGTTTGGAGATAGTTGCCTTGTGATTAGATATGGTTGTTCCATCGGTTGGTTCACTCTGTGAACCTAATTTCAGTGAAAATAATTGTGAATGAAAACCCGTGGATCACAATGTCCATTTTAATCACCCTTATTTCTGGAAATATGTAAATGTTATTTCCCCAATTTTACTTTGTACTGGAGTGGCCCGCACTGTCCAGAGGCTGCTCCAATAGAAACACACATGAAATGCTGGAGGAACTCAGCAGGTCAGGCAGCATCTATGGAAATAAAAGGGCACTTGATGTTTTGGGCCAAGACCTTTCTTCAGGGCTCCCTATAGAAGCCTGCTTCTACTTGCCCAGAGTAAACTTCCCTAAGCAAACCTTCATTCCTTCATTGACTGCCAAGGAACCCCGATCTCCCCAACTTGAGAAAAATGATCATGGCCCCTGATCCACACTGTGAACTGGCATTGCAGGCTTTCTCCCTCTACTCATTAGTCCTTAAACACATTACTCCTTCAACATAAACCTCCCTGATCCTTTTGTTTATGTGATTCTTCCCAAATCTGGTCACCCCTGACCTTAGACATCACTCTGCATTGGACCTTACCAAATTTAATTTCCTCTGATGGTTTGCAAGAAGTGCTCTCTGACAATTTGAACCTCTTTGATTTGAAGAATAATCCCTTTGTTTTAGTTTCCATTCCAGAAGAAAGAGTCTATCCCCTGCCAAACCCTGCCTAATCTTTGTAAGTTATCCTCATCGTTTAACCATCTGTTTCCCCCTCCCCCTGTATCACTTAGGCTGCAAGTATCCACCACTTGTTCTATGCCCCCCACCCCACTACCTCAGTGTCCTGAATGGCCAATGAATTTTTCTTGAATTCCAGGGCTTGGAATTGAAGTACTCCATACTGAATCTGACCAGAGTTCTGCACAACACCAGCATAACTCCCACCCCTTTCTTATTTCATCCTCTCCCTGAACCCCAGGGTAATTCAGTGTTCCATTTTGCAAGTAACACCATTTGAACGACATCAGTGAAATTGGAACTGCTCCTCTTTTCCACCTGTGTTGCCCAGAGCCAATTGTGATCTGCATTACTCTTGTCGTAATCCTGTAGGCATTCAAATTTACCCTGCTGCTGATCTCTGTGGCATGTGATTTTTATAAATGACCTGGATGAGGAAGCAGAGGGATGGGTTAGTAAATTTGCTGATGACACAAAGGTTGGTGGTGTTGTGGATAGTGTGGAGGGCTGTCAGAGGTTACAGCGGGACATCAATAGGATGCAAAACTGGGCTGAGAAGTGGCAGATGGAGTTCAACCTAGATAAGTGTGAGGTGGTTCATTTTGGTAGGTCAAATATGATGGCAGAATATAGTATTAATGGTAAGACTCTTGGCAGTGTGGAGGATCAGAGGGATCTTGGGGTCTGAGTCCATAGGATGCCCAAAGCAGCTGTGCAGATTGACTCTGTGGTTAAGAAGACATATGATGTATTGGCCTTCATCAATCATGGAATTGAATTTAGGAGCCGAGAGGTAATGTTGCAGCTATATAGGACCCTGCTCAGACCCCACTTGAAGTACTGTGCTCAGTTCAGGTTGCCTCACTACAGGAAGGATGTGGAAACTGTAGAAAGGGTGCAGAGGAGATTTACAAGGATGTTGCCTGGATTGGGGAGCATGCCTTATGAAAACAGGTTGAGTGAGCTCAGCCTTTTCTCCTTGGAGCGACGGAGGATGAGAGGTGACCTGATAGAGGTGTATAAGATGATGAGAGGCATTGATCGTGTGGATAGTCAGAGGCTTTTTCCCAGGGCTGAAATGGCTGCTGCAAGCAGGCACAAGTTTAAGGTGCTTGGCAGTAGGTACAGAGGAGATGTCAGGGGTAAGTTTTTTACGCAGAGAGTGGTGAGGGCGTTGAATGGGCTGCCGGCAGCAGTGGTGGAGGCAGATGCGATAGTGTCTTTTAAGAGACTTTTCATAGGTACATGGAGCTTAGAAAAATAGAGGGCTATGGTAACCCTAGTAATTTCTAAGGTAAGGACATGTTCGGCATAACTTTGTGGGCCGAAGGGCCTGTATTGTGCTGTAGGTTTTCTATGTTTCTATGTTATTTGACATGGCACTTTGGGACCACTGCTTCCTGCATCTGCCATCCATTTTTGCTGCCTCTCTGTGACATTGAGTTAATACCTGTTTGCTTTGTTCCACAAATCCTGTCACTGTAGATGGTCCAGTTGATGTTCAGGTGACCTTCTGATGGCCATGCTGATTTCATGCTTACTCATCAGTAAGATCTCTATGCTGCTCTAGTAACAGAATTCCTTTTTATTTTTTAAATGACCTGCCATTGTGTGAGAAGTGAAGAACTAGAGTAAATAAGAATCCATAACAATAGAAGCCACCATCTCATAAAATATTTGTTTGAAGATGGAATGAGATATGTCGTTCTATATCTCTGAAGAAACAGTATAGTATCAGAGAAGAAGTGCATTTTGAATGTACTTTTCAGACTTGTGTGAGAAAAGTGGAGGTTCTAGTGCCCTACAACACTGGAGGAGAGTTTGACAGACATTATAGGGTAAAGATTGTGGGGGGGGGGGGCGCTGAGTGGCGGGCAAGAAGAAGAAAGCAGTGTTGCTTTTAACACTCTTGAAAGAGTCCTTTGGTCTAGATGTGCTGTGGTTTGATAGCACAACAGAGAGAGAAACTGGAATTTTGGGAAAAAACTAGATTAGTGAAAGTAGGATCATGTAAAAGTACTTCAAGGAAGGGTTGCTTACCTTGGCATCGTGTGCTTTGGAAGATTCAGTTTCCGTGTCAAAGGATTGGCACACACAACAGGGGTTAACTTCTGGCCTTGGTGCCAAGGAACACTTCCACTTCACATATTTGAAACTTAGGGAAACATTCAGTATAAGACAAAGAACAAACTTTGTTCTTGTCACAGGAGAAACAGTGCTTATTCACTTCATTTAGATAAATACTAACTCATAAGACGGAGTAGATTTTTGAATAACCAAGAGGGCAATACTACTGATTGAAATCTCTCTCTCTCTCTCTCTCTATCTCTATCTATCTATATATATGTGACAGGAAAGAGAAACTATGAATTATTTCTGCCTGCCATAAGCAATTCTTACTTTTTGTGCATCACATTGTATACACTCCCCAATCTAGTAGCCAGAAATACATAAAATCAAAACTTGACTATTTACAGAAAAAACAATGCTAGGAAATTCCTCTCTGAGGTGGTTCTTCTACCATCCATGTAGGACTCCTGTGTGTTCTTTATGTATGGACCTGAGGTTCTTAATACAGTCTCTTCTACTTTTCCACTTTGAGAGCTGTTGTGAGCCAAGAATCCCCGAGAGTTAACAGGATGTTGCACCTTATCAAGGAGACTTTCAGCACGTCTGTGAATCTTTTCCTCTGTGCTACTTTCACAGCTTTACCAATACCAATCCAGATGACCACTAGATCTGATAAGCCTTACACATTCATTCCACTGTGAACCTGTTGCAGCAGTAGGGAAATAGCAGCAGGTCCAGGTCCTTGCTCAGACAGGAGTCAATTCAAGCCATGACCGACCTCTGGAAACACTTTATTATGGTAGATAATGTCGAGGTAGCCCACTCTGCTCTTTTTCAACGCTGGTACAATTGCTGACGTGGTAACCTCCAACAACAGAATTGAGAAATTGAAGTTCAGTACCGACTGGGTACTGGAAACATGCTAAACAGAGAAACAGGTCCGTTGGAGCCTGATGTATTGTGAGAGTTCACTCTCTTGAAGGACGTTCTGACATCGGCCTCTGAGACAGATCACGTGATCATCAGATGCTATGGGAATTTGCACAGGGGTAGTGTTATTCTCCTTTTCAAAGTGAGTTTAAAAGGCATTGTGCTCATCAGAGAGTAAAGCATCACTGCCATTTATGCTGTTTGCTTTGCCTTCTAGGAAGTAATGGTATGCAAACCCTACCACAGCTGTCATGTAGCTGATTGTGTCTCTAGCTTCACTCAGAATTGCCTTTTCGCTTTCACAATAGCCTTCTCTAAGTAATACCCATGTAGAATTCTGGATTGCTGGTCTTGAATGCCACAGATCTAGCCCTCAGCAGACCATGATTCAATTTGGCTTCTGGTTTGGGTAAACTCAGTGTTTTCTTGAAGGTACGCACTGATTCATGCAGATCTTAATGCAGTCAGTGATGGGTGTGGCATAATCATTCAGATTGAAAGTTGGATCCCTGAATATAGTCCTGTCCACTGATTCAAAACAATCCTATAAATGCTTCTTTGACCATACCTTTGCAGTTCTTAGCACTGGTGCTGTGGTTCTCAGACTCTGTACATATGCCAGGAGGTAAACTACAGCCAGGTGATTGGTCTAGCCAGACTGCAGACACGGAATAGCACGGTGAGTGTTCTTGATGGTGGTATTACAGGATAAAGTGTATTGGCTCCTCCGATTCCACAGGTGAATTACTGGTGGTAGTGGGTCAAAGACTTCTTCAAACTGGTCTGGTTGGTCTTTCCCTCATCATGGTTGGGAAAGGATCAGGTGCAATGTCACAGTGGTCATCTCCTCCCATGCCGGCTTGCTGTGTGCCAGGTGCAGAATGTGCACCACTACCAGAATTACGGTGGAGAACTCCCTCAGCAGGTAAAATGGGCAACAATTGACCGCCAGGTTTTCCAGATCAGGGGAGCAGGACTGAGACAGAACCACCACAACGTGTTCATCATGAAGCAAACACTGTCATTCTGTGTTTGCCTGATGCTGTCATCTGGTCCCTGCAGTGGATGGTGAAGCTCTCAAGCTGGAGTGCTGTATCCATTGGGAATGAGCCATGTCTCTGTTAAGCAAAGTACACAACAGCCTCTGAAGCTCCTCTGGTACTACTTGCTCAATTTTATTTTCCAGAGGCTGCATATTAGCCAAAAAGATGGTAGGGAAGTGGTGGGGGTTGGAGGTTGGGGTCCTTAAACCCTATGCTTCAGTTTTACCTGGAGTACTCCCAATCAGACATATTTCCTGAGCTTCCAGCTGCTCCACTTGCTGCTTGGATGGTCTGGATTTCCAAGTCTGCCAGTTCTTAAGATTGCTAGTTCACTTAACTATGTTGAAATAATGTTACTTCCTGCAGTCCCTGTGGCTGCAAACTTCAACTGTAGTGGTTTCAGTAGGAGCATTTGGTGATTCCCTCAGGGACTGCAATCAAGAAGTCACCCTTTATCAGTGCTGTTTTTTTCAGCGTCAATAAAGACAGGTAGGGTGACATGGAATTTCAGTCGAAGGGTCTGTTCACAGAGAACATAGAGTTACTAAAAAGGGATTATGCAGGCTGGAGAAATGCAAAGTCTCTCCTGGACTTCCTGTTGGATCAGTGGGAAGTAATCAATCAAAGAGAATGTCAGAGCATTCTTCATCCTCAAGGGATCAAGACAGAGTCAGAGGGAATTGTGCAAAGGGTAGATGTAGATGTGCCATTGAAGTCAAAACTATTGCAGTGCGCCAATAGCTTTTGGGTCCACCTGGCGAAGGAAGCCATTGGGAAAAAAACTAGAGAAAGTTTTTTTTTAACGTGGGCGAAGGTCTTGCTCTAAGTAAGAACTGGAATTCAATTATGAATAAGGTGGGACAGCAGAAACTGATTGGATGAGGACTAACCAATCAGGAGGGACAGACAATGGGGATACATACAGCACTGGACTAGACATGCCCAGGCATCATCCCTGAGGAAGATAACAAGAGTTTCTCATTGAATCGTTGGTTAAAATTGATACCTGTACCTGACTGGAAGCCCGTGAAGAGTTTATTTGTCACCTGATCAGTTTTCTATCCCATTCACCCTCAAGTCTGACCTCCTGAATGTGCTGGAGATCTGGTTTGGAGGGGGCAAGGTGCTCAACAAAAATTGGCTTGAGTGTGTAGACAAGGTTAAAGCAAAATTTGGACCATAGAAGCAGTGCTTCCTCTGGATGGTAGGCAAGGCCTTCATCATTTGGTGTGAGGAGCTCTCAGCGATGCTGTACTTGGTGCAGATGTGGCCCATACACATTCCTCTGCTTGGCAGTCACTCAAGCTATTTCCCATCCCATCTGGGGATCCATGATGGAATGGATTCTATTTGGTCATGATGCATAAGTCTTCAGATAATGGGAGAAGAGTGCCCAGCATTCTCCTTATTCTGAATGTCACCTTGGTGCTTGCATATTTCAGTTCTACAACCCAGCCACACACAAAGCTGTCACTGTGTGCTGAGATCTTACCTGACCCAAGTGTTCTGAAGGATGGACCTGGCCTTGTTGCTGTGTAGTGTTCCGTTCAGTTGGACCACGCCGTAATACCTGTCCTTCGTGAAAAAGGTTTTTGAGAAAAACACCTTTGACCATATGTGATCATAAATTTGGTGGCACATTCTAAATTGCAGGAGTACATGCTGAAGGATGCACTGAAACTTGGTGCGGCTAATACAGGGGTTTTTGTAGGGAAGGTTTGCAATCCAAGGTTCTTCTGTAGCTAGGTATTGAGCTAAGCCCTGTGTAGAAGCCACTCAAACACTTGAAGATTTTATTATCCCAAGAGGCTACATGAGTGGCAATGGGTCTCTGTACACTAAAATAGGCAGGACCAATAGCACTATGAATGTATGGACACTATAAGTGTAAAGAAAACCATGTGCTGTGTTTGCATTTCTTGGAATATATTTTATTTGTAAAAAACGCAAACAACAGGAATTCTGCAGATGCTGGAAATTCAAGCAACACACATCAAAGTTGCTGGTGAACGCAGCAGGCCAGGCAGCATCTATAGGAAGAGGCGCAGTCGACGTTTCAGGCCGAGACCCTTCGTCAGGACTAACTGAAGGAAGAGTGAGTAAGGGATTTGAAAGTTGGAGGGGGAGGGGGAGATGCAAAATGATAGGAGAAGACAGGAGGGGGAGGGATAGAGCCGAGAGCTGGACAGGTGATAGGCAGAAGGGGATACGAGAGGATCATGGGACAGGAGGTCCGGGAAGAAAGACGGGGGGAGGGGGTGACCCAGAGGATGGGCAAGAGGTATATTCAGAGGGACAGAGGGAGAAAAAGGAGAGTGAGAGAAAGAATGTGTGCATAAAAAAGAGTAACAGATGGGGTACGAGGGGGAGGTGGGGCCTAGCGGAAGTTAGAGAAGTCAATGTTCATGCCATCAGGTTGGAGGCTACCCATACGGAATATAAGGTGTTGTTCCTCCAACCTGAGTGTGGCTTCATCTTTACAGTAGAGGAGGCCGTGGATAGACATGTCAGAATGGGAATGGGATGTGGAATTAAAATGTGTGGCTACTGGGAGATCCTGCTTTCTCTGGCGGACAGAGCGTAGATGTTCAGCATAGCGGTCTCCCAGTCTGCGTCGGGTCTCACCAATATATAAAAGGCCACATCGGGAGCACCGGACGCAGTATATCACCCCAGTCGACTCACAGGTGAAGTGATGCCTCACCTGGAAGGACTGTTTGGGGCCCTGAATGGTGGTAAGGGAGGAAGTGTAAGGGCATGTGTAACACTTGTTCCGCTTACACGGATAAGTGCCAGGAGGGAGATCAGTGGGGAGGGATGGGGGGGACGAATGGACAAGGGAGTTGTGTAGGGAGCGATCCCTGCGGAATGCAGAGAGGGGGGAGGGAAAGATATGCTTAGTGGTGGGATCCCGTTGGAGGTGGCGGAAGTTATGGAGAATAATATGTTGGACCCGGAGGCTGATGGGGTGGTAGGTGAGGACCAGGGGAACCCTATTCCTAGTGGGGTGGTGGGAGGATGGAGTGAGAGCAGATGTACGTGAAATGGGGGAGATGCGTTTAAGAGCAGAGTTGATAGTGGAGGAAGGGAAGCCCCTTTCTTTAAAAAAGGAAGACATCTCCCTCGTCCTAGAATGAAAAGCCTCATCCTGAGAGCAGATGCGGCGGAGACGGAGGAATTGCGAGAAGGGGATGGCGTTTTTGCAAGAGACAGGGTGAGAAGAGGAATAGTCCAGATAGCTGTGAGAGTCAGTAGGCTTATAGTAGACATCAGTGGATAAGCTGTCTCCAGAGACAGAGACAGAAAGATCTAGAAAGGGGAGGGAGGTGTCGGAAATGGACCAGGTAAACTTGAGGGCAGGGTGAAAGTTGGAGGCAAAGTTAATAAAGTCAACGAGTTCTGCATGCGTGCAGGAAGCAGCGCCAATGCAGTCGTCGATGTAGCGAAGGAAAAGTGGGGGACAGATACCAGAATAGGCACGGAACATAGATTGTTCCACAAACCCAACAAAAAGGCAGGCATAGCTAGGACCCATACGGGTGCCCATAGCTACACCTTTAGTTTGGAGGAAATGGGAGGAGCAAAAGGAGAAATTATTAAGAGTAAGGACTAATTCTGCTAGACGGAGCAGAGTGGTGGTAGAGGGGAACTGATTAGGTCTGGAATCCAAAAAGAAGCGTAGAGCTTTGAGACCATCCTGATGGGGGATGGAAGTATATAGGGACTGGACATTTGTAAATTCATTTTTGAAAGAAAAATCATCTGATAAAGATGATAATTCCTGTCTCCTTGACAAACATTCAACTTGTTCTTCCCAATGAAAAACATATTATCCAATCATGCATTGTAAAGGAAATAGTGGCAGCATTTGATGATTTAAAACAAATGAATACTGGTTGCTTTCGACATTCTCTAAATGTATTCTAATTAAAAATGTGGAAAGCTTTCTCTGAGGAATGTGTGCATGGCTAAACTATGACATTAATCAGCAGGTTCATTCAAATCATATGTGCAGTTCTGTTGTCTGTATTGCCACTAGGTACATGTACGTGACAAATAAAATCATTGAATGATTATGATTACAAAGTCACCACCTGCACCCTAGGATTTTGCTGTCACTTCAGTAAGGTGGTGTTGCTGCATTATGGATACTCCCTGTGAATCAGAGCTGCAACTCCTTTCTGCGGATCTGACAGCACCACTCATTTAATGGGTATCATTCAAAAAAAATTGGTGATATTTACTTTTGTCGTCTTCTATTAATATAGATCTATGATTTTAGGGACATATGTATATACAGTATTTCTGCACTATTTTTGAGTTGCTTCAGAAGAAATATGTTCTTGTGAAACATCTTGGAATATTTTAATAAAGTTAGGGAAGTTGGAGAATAAAACTAGAAAAAAAAATCATTGACTAATGCAGCATTTTTCTTTTTCAGTGATAGTTTCACAGATAAGCTAATACCTGTCACTGCTTAACATACCTGCAAAACCTGGCTCATCCTTTATGAACAATGCATTTTTTGTGTGACACATTTTTTGATTTATGATTCATACAGGTCTTAAATATACCATACCATTCAGCTTCTTGTGAAGGCAAATGCAGCCATGTATCATGTATTCCACGTTTTTACCTACACAGATGTATATGAATGCAATTGACAAACATCTAAAATAAAAAGTGTCAAGCTACCATTTTGCACATAGGATTGAATAGTTCCAGTAGAATATATTAATATGTTCCTCCCTTTCAGACATTAGTAATATTTGCTGTGTTCTTCCACAATTACCTGTTTTATATTTAACTTACTAGTTTTTTCATAATGATTTTCTTGCAACCTTTATTTTATCTAAGGATGATTTTAATTATTTTGGAAACGAGGTAGCATTCAAGTTGTAAAGTGAATGTGTCATTCAGAGTCACAGTGACTTTACACATACTTTCTCACCTGGTCCATCAGATCATTGCTGTAGTCACCAAGTCAAGTTTTTACTGAGGTTGCTGCTGCCTTTTGCAGGATGTCACGCGTTTTCCCTTTTAGCTCATCTGTACTCTTGTTAACTTCTCTGCCAAAGCTATCTTACCTGATGTACTGGGCATTGTTTTACATTGAAGAAGTGGGCTGCAGATGGAGTGCTCTAGGTTGAAGTTCAGCTACCTGAGCAGGTATCCCTGAAAGGGCTGGGAGAAGTAAGGGAAAGTGAGGTAAAATAATTACTTTTGAAGAGCTCCTTTTTATTAGGTAAAAAGTGAGCTAGTGGGACAATGGTTATGTTAAGAATTCCAGAATAGCTGGGCCTGGTTGCTGAGACCTCTAACAGTTTGCAGAATTAAGGATGTCCAGCTAGTCTGTCCTTTGAGAGAAGCAATGGAGGACGCAAGATGATTTATTTTCTGTTAGAAATAGACATCCTTCATATCAGTGGTTTCTTCAAAATGCTAACTCTAAAGACCTTTTATGGATTCTGGGTAACTGAATCAACCCTTGGATCACATAAATCCTAATTCATTCATTGCTATTGTTGCTCTAGAAACCTATATCTTTAACTGTGTATTTATTGAGATAGAATGCAGAAAGGGGCCTTCTGGCCTTTTGAACAGCATCCCCCCCTCCCTCCAGTAACCCCCAAATTAACGGGACAATTTACAATGACGTACCAACTGGTACAGCTTTGGACTGTGGGTGGAAACCAGAACATCGAGAGGAAACCATTGTTTTTTTTTCAATAACCTCTCTCTATCCTCCACAACATTGACAGGCTCAGCTTCACAGTTGTGGGGTTTTCAGGATTTCATTTTCCTTCACTAAATGGATGATTCGTTAGTCATTATCTCTACTTTTTCCAACAACCTTCCGATATCTAGTTGGTCTTTGCAAACAATCGGAGATAGGTGTACATAGACCACATACACCTTCTGTATAGTTTCCACATGAACTTCTCTTTAGCGAGTCGAGTGGAAGGTTTAGCTGAATTTCTTCCCCAGAGAACCAAGCTGTTGGCTAATATGGGTGACCTGGCAGTGTGATTTATTCACTAAAGTCATAAAATCTCTTTAATTGTCTTGCCACTCTTACTGAAACATTTTTCCTGTTTAGAATATCTTGGTTAGTTGATTATTCAACATCAATTTTTCTTTTGAACTTTTGATAACATGTAGCATTAAATCTTCAAAGGAGTTTTGAATTGCAAAAATCCAAACTAGCTGCGTGCTTAATTCTAACACAATGTCTTTCATACATTAGCTGCTATTTGTGATACTGCACTTAACCTGAAATACCTGTATTGCTTCTCTTTCACAGTTATTAATGCTTTGTCACCTATAAACTGGAGTGAGAATGCAAATTGAGTAGCAATAAAATAGCTAAGATTGCAACCGTGGGAAAGATATGACTTTAAAAATGCCCAAAGGGAAAAGAAACCACCTGCTGCAAATGTACTTGTATGCATATTATTGTTACATGTTCAATGGATATAGCTGGGCTGGTCCCATTTGTAAATTGTGGTTTCTCAATTACGTTTGGTGGACAGAGTATTCAAAGTTGCTGCAGGCATCAGGAAGTGGAAAGAGCAACCTTAACTGCCACTCATTCAACAGGAAAGGATCAGGCATCGCACCCAGTCATGCTATTGAGAGAACTGTTTCAAGCTGAATATAATGTGGAGACATAAAATACTACAGATGTTGGAACCTGGAGCAACAAATATAATGCTAAGGGAGTTCAGCAAATCAAGCAGCATCTGTGGGAGGAAATGCAGTGAACATGAAATCCTGATGAAGCATCTTGACCTGGAATGTTGACCAACCATTTCATGCCTGACCTGCTGAGTTCCTCCAGCAGTTTGTTTGAATGGAATGTATATAGGCCTAAGAATATGCCCAAAAGTATTCTTCTGAGTGTTTGAGGTTCAATTCTACCATCTCAGCATTATGATCAGAAGGCAACACAAGGGACGACAGAAACTGGAATCTGGAATCAAACTGCTGGAGGAACTCAACCAGTCAGGCTACTTCTGTGGGGGGAAATGCATAATTGGCATGTTAGGTCGAAACCTTTCATCTCAATTGTAAAGAATAGAGGGGAGGTAGCCAGTACAAGGAGGTAAGAGGAGAGGAGTAAAGCAATGCCTGGCAAGTGATAGGTGGATCCAGTTGAGGAGTGGATGAGTGGTAAATAGAGTCAAGTTGGGGAGAGAGAAGGTTGGGGACGGTGACAAAGTGTAGTACATGCCCTTCAGCCCACAATGTTGTGCTGACCCTTTAACCTACCCCAAGATCAATCTACCCCTTCCCTCCCACATAGCCTTCCATTTTTCTTTCATCCATGTGCTTAGAAACATAGAAATCCTACAGCACATACAGGTCCTTCGGCCCACAATGCTGTGAGAACATGTACTTACTTTAGAAATTACCTAGGGTTACCCATAGCCCTCTATTTTTCTAAGCTCCGTGTACCTATCCAAAAGTCTCTTAAAAGACCCAATTCTATTCGTTTTCTCCACCGTCGCCTACAACCCATTTCACGCACTCACCACTCGCTGCGTAAAAAAAACTTAACCCTGACATCTCTGTACCTACTTCCACTCCTTAAAACTGTGCCCTCGTGTTAGCCATTTCAGCCCTGGGAAAAAGCCTCTGACCATCCACATGATCAATGCCTCTCATCATCTTATACACCTCTATCAGGTCATCTCTCATCCTCAGTCGCTCCAAGGAGAAAAGGTCAAGTTCACTCAACCTATTCGCATGAGACATGCCCCCCAATCCAGGCAACATCCTTGTAAATCTCCTCTGCACCCTTTCTATAGTTTCCATATCCTTCCTGTAATGAGGTGGCTAGAACTGAGCACAGTACTCCAAGTGGGGTCTGACCAGGGTCCTATATAGCTGTAAGATTACCTCTCAGCTCTTAAACTCAGTCCCATGGTTGATGAAGTTGATACACCATATGCCACCTTAACCACACAGCCAACTTGCGCAGCAGCTTTGAGTGTCCTATGGACTCAGATTCCAAGATCCCTCTGATCCTCCACACTGCCAAGAGTCTTACCACTAATACTATATTCTGCATCATATTTGACTTACCAAAATGAACTACCTCACGCTTATCTGGGTTGAGCTCCATTTGCCACTTCTCAGCCCAATTTCGCATCCTATCGATGTTCCGCTGTAACCTCTGACAGCCCTCCACACTATCCACAACACCCCCAACTTTTGTGTCATCAGCAAATTTACTAACCCATCCCTCCACTCTCTCATCCAAGTCATTTGTAAAAATCACAAAGAGTAAGGGTCCCAGAACAGATCCCTGAGGCGCATCACTGGTCACCAACCTCCATGCAGAATATGACCCATCTACAACTACTCTTTGCCTTCTGTGGGCAAGCCAACTCTGGATCCACAAAGCAAGGTCCCCTTGGATCCCATGCCTCCTTATTTTCTCAATAAGCCTTTCATGGGGTACCTTATCAAATGCCTTGCTGAAATCCATATACACTACATCTAATGCTCTACCTTCATCAATATGTTTAGTCACATCCTCAAAAAATTCAATCAGGCTCATGACCTGCCTTTGACAAAGCCATGCTGACTGTTCCTAATCGTATTATGCCTCTCATTTAAGAGACTCTTAGACTCTTATCTAACAGTCTCTTAAATGTCCCCAATGTATCTGTCATCATTCCTGGTAGTACATTCCATGCACCTGCCACTGTGTTTTTTTTAAAAAAAACAACCTACCACTGACATCCCTCTATACTTTCCTCCAAACACCTTAAAATTATACTCCCTCAGATGTTGGTAAGTGATAGGTGAATGCAGCAAGGGCTGCAGATTGTGGATTTGATTTTTTTTAAAAAAGGACAAATGAAGAGGAATCTGCTGCCCTTCCGTTCCTTTCTCTCTCCTTATCTGCACAGGTCCTCTCAGGCGCACCTTTTATTCAAAACTCCTGATGTAGACCTCAGTCTCCCAGTTTCTTCTCTGTTCCCCACCATCTCAATTTGCCCATTTCCCACTTACCCCTCCCACCAGGTCCCTTCCCCCTCCTGTTTCCATCCTGCCTGCCATACCTCCTCGTCAGGTTCATCTACACCTTTCTTTCTTATCACCTCACCACTTTATACTGATTATCTCCCTTTTGCCCTTTCAGTCTAGATCAGCGGTTCCCAACCTTTTTTATGCCTTGGACCCAAGGGTCTGTAGACCCCAGGTTAGGAACGCTTGCATTAGATGAAGGGTCCCTACCTGAAATGTCAACCATGCATTTCCCTCCATAGATGCTACCTAGCCTGCTGAGTTCCTCCAGCAGCTCAAAAATCTTGGCAAAATAGCAATTTTGAAGCTGATTGATTAATGCATACATTGCACAAATATGTGTGGATGCTTGCACTTAACTGCTGCATTGCTTCATAAACTTAGCACACTGATTTCTGCAACTATTTATTAAATGCCTCTCTTTACCAACTCTTGTTCTGACCTAGACTCAATGAAGATTTTTGGTTTATCATTCCCTGACTACACTTCCGGATTGATAGATTGCTGCACAGTTAATAGCTGAGGTTTTGGGTTGATGTGAAATACGGCAATCAATGAAGAGCATGATATTTCCACAAAATCCTGGCCAATACAGTAGTGTAGTGGTTAGTGTGACGCAGTTATAGATTGGGGACTCACAGTTCAATTCCGACACTGTACATTCTCCCTGTGAACATGTGGGTTTCTTCCAGGTGCTCTGGTTTCCTCCCACGTACCAAAGATATACTGGTTAGTAGGTTAATTGTTCATTGTAAATCATCCTGTGATTAGGCTTAGGTTAAGGTTAAGCAGGTGGGTTGCTGAGCGATGTGGCTGGTTGAGCTGGAAGGGCCTGTTCTGTGCTGAATCTCTCAATAAAATAAAACATTATTTCCTTAGCCTGCACCCACTGGAAAAACAAACTGTCATTTATCTTATTGATGTTTATGGGCCTTTGCTCAATGTGAATTGCAGAGAATTGCACTGTTATTCCATTCAACACTCAATTCCTATTGCACTTTATGCATTTTATTGTAATTTATCTGCTGCTGAAACCACCTCTGACTCTTTTCTATATAACCTCTTTATATAGTTCAATTCATTCTACCTCATTTTTTTCTATCCAACTACACCTGGTGCTTATCTTTGGGCAAAAAGGTTTCCTTTGAAGCCCTTATGTATGAGTATCTATCTTTTATTTATAGCCCTGGTTTCTGGTCATCTCTCAAGGCGTATCACCTCTCAATGGTAAAGGGACCAATCTGTTCACAATCTGATTTGTTACTTAGCTTAACCATTTAACAGAGGTTTCCCCAAGAAATGAGCACTATTTTGTTTGTTGTTACATGGAAAAAATGCTGATTGGGGATGGATTCCTCCTCGTAGGATTCCATGCAGGAAGCATGGCTACACATCAGCAATACAAGGCATTTAAGGAAACGGGGTTTTAAACTCCCAATACCGACTATCTTGCTGGCAAACGTGCAGTCTCTGGTGAATCAAATCGATGATCTCAGAGCTAGAGTGTTGAATCAAAGGGACATTAGGACTGCGTGTGTCCTTTGTTTCACGGAATCCTGGTTAACCTCTTCCATACCAGATGCAGCGATTCAGATCGACAGGTTTACTATACACTGTCAGGATAGATCTATAGATTCTCTCAAAAGCAGAGGGGAAGGAGTATGCCTCATGACCAACTCTTCTTGGTGCACAAGTATACAAGTATATCAATGCTGTCCCAATTCTGCTCATCAGACCTGAAATATCTAGCAGTTAAGTGCCTTCCTTTTTACCTACTACGGGAGATTTCCAGGATCATTTTGATAGCAGTATACATTCCACCTCAGGCCAATGTCAATCAGGCTTTAGATGATCTGAGCAATGGGATCAACATGCACGAAACAGCACACTCTAACACTTTCACCGTTGTTTTTTGGGGGGTGGGGGTTTAACCAAGCCAGTCTGAAAAATCGCTAAGCAATTACCATCGACAGATCACTTGCAATACTAAAGGAAACAACACTGTTACGTCACTGTCAAGAATGCCTACCATTGACCTTTTGCAAGTGAATTGGCAAAAAAAAGTTGAGCAGGTTAAACGCAATATTGACGTTTGGAAAACCCTTCCAATTTCTTTGGTGGGGAGGGTTAACGCAATCAAAATGATTGTACTGCCACGATTTCTTCATCTTTTCCGTTCAATTCCATGTTTTATTCCTCTGCATATTTTAAGCAATTAGATTCAATTATTATACCCTTCATTTGGAATTATAAAGCCATTAGAATTACTAAAAAAAAACGTCAAAGCCCAAGGAAGCAGGTGGTTTTGCCCTACGGAACATTAAAATGTATTACTGAGCTGCCCACCTATCCATTCTTGCATGGTGGAAAAAAGGCCCACCCTCTACCTCAGACTCGTGCCCAGCATGGTTACTCATAGAGCGAGTGCTTTGAAAGAAGACTTCCTTACCAGCTCTCCTTAATAGCCCCACTGCAGTTAATAAGTCACATTTTAGTAACAGCTTCGTGGTTGGCAGCACTATAAGAATTTGGAAGCAGATTCAACTGCACATTATTGACACTCCGATTTGTGACAATCATTCCTTTTTGCCTGGCCTGAATGATACTGTTTTTTTTCTACCTGGAAACAGAGAGGCATCTGTAGTGTAGGTGACCTATATATTAATGGAAACTTTGCCTCATTTGCGCAGTTACAAGCAGTTTACAATATCCCTACATCTAGTTTTATTAGATATTTACAAATTCGAGATTATGTTAGGAAGTATATACCTAACTTCAAAGTTTTAGACAAACATGAGTCCATGAAGGCAATAAATAAATTTGATCCTGTTACTCGTAGTGCGGTATCCTATTTTTATCGGATCCTACATAATGGAGCTCGGGTGAATACTGCAGGTTTTAAACAGGCAGGGGTGGATGAATTGGGTATAGAACTGACAGAGGAGGTCTGGGATGAGTGTTTAAAGAGTATACATGATTGTTCAGTCAACGTCAGACACAGACTTATACAATTTAAAACAATACATAACTTCATTATTCCAAAGAAAAGTTGCACAGTTTCCACCCTGGTGTTTCACCGGTTTGTAGTAGATGTAAATCTGTGAACAGTAACTTGTCACATTCATTCTGGTCATGTTGTAAGCTTTATACATACTGGAAAAGTATTTTTCACTGTTTCTCTGAGGCTTTTGGGAAGCGGAGGGAACCAGACCCGCTCATAGCCATCCTCGGAGCAGCAAGCTCCCTATCTTCAGCCAATATGTATGAAAAAATGGCTGTATTGTTTGGAAAGGTGATTGCTAAGAAGTTAATCCTGCAAATGTGGAAAATGGACTCTGTGCCTGCGTACGATCTGTGGCTGAGAGAACTGGCAAATACTTTACATCTGGAGAGAATGAGACTATGTAATGAGGACAGAGGGGACATCTTTGAAAGGATATGGGGCCCTCTATTGGACTTTCTCACGGGGTGAGGACTGAGGTTTTTTGGTGTGGTACACCTCTCCTGTGTATGTTTACTTTTGCCTTCATATTTTTCTCCCTTTTGCTGCTCAATATTTAATTTGATTTTGTTAAGGCTGTGGTTTTGTGGATATGCTGTTTTTTTGTTTGTAATAAAAAAAATAAAAAAGAATATTAAAAAAAATGCCTACCATGCTATTCCATGCCCTCACTTCAGGAAGTCTGATCACCTGGTTGACTTCTACTCCCTGAGTATAGGCAGAGACTGAAGACTGTAGCACCAGTAGTGAGGACCAAGAAGGTATGGACAAAGGAAGCACAGGAGCGCTTACAAGACTGCTTTTAATAGGTGGACTAGTCTGTATTCAGGGATTCATCTTTGAATCTGGATGAGTATGCTGTAGTTGTTACCGACTTCATTAAAACCTGTGTGGATGAGTGTGTGCCCACAAAGACTTATTTGTACATTCCCAAATCAAAAGCCGTGGATGAACCAGGAGGTACATGGTCTGATGAAAGTCAAATCTGTGGTATTCAAGTCTGGCAACCCAGGCCTGTATCAGAAAACCAGATATGATTTGCGGAGGGTAAAGAGACAATTTCAAATGAGGTTGGAGGTGACCTCGGATGTACAACAACTCTGGCAGGGTTTGCAAGACATTACTTCTTACAAAGCGAAACCCAGTAGCATGAATGGCAGTGATGTTTCACTACCAGATGAACTCAATGCCTTCTATGCCCGCTTTGAAAGGGGGAATACAACTACAGCTGTGAAGATCCCTGCTGCACCTGATGACCCCATGATCTCTGTCTCAGAGGCCAATGTTAAGCTGTTTTTAAAGAGAGTGAACCCTCACAAGGTGGAAGGCACACCACCTTGTCATTATCTGGGATTCTGCCAACAGCAGTTGTCATCGGTGAATTTATAGTCAGTATTCATTCGTGCATGATTCTCAAATACCAGAGTCTTTTGAGAAACAATTGGAATGTATTGTTTATTGCTGGGGAACTGAATGCACTGTTTAAAAATAAGGAGTTGCTTATTTAAGACAGAAAAGAGGTTTTTTTCCATTTGTGAATTCACATTCTCGGAGGTTCATCGAAGTTTGTGAATATCTTTTAAAGGACAGGTGGATAGATATTCGATAAACAATGGCTGGATTGTTAAAAGGTTACTGTAGGTAGACAAGAGTGTGGAATGGAGATTACAGTCAGTTCTGATCATATTAAATGACAGAGCAGGCATGAGGGTCTGCGTGGTTTTCTCCTGCCTTTAATTTGTATGTCTGTCACCAGTGCCGCGCCCCCCCCCCCAAGACCGAAGACCCTTTCTCCCATCTTCAGAATATTTGATCCATCTGGACCTCTCCTTTCAGCCTCTTGCTGTCTTTAGATTTATGCATCACTGCAGATATGATATTGACCATTTTACCTTTTACACTGTCCACACACAGTTCGGCATACACACGGTCCAACGATGTGCTTTCAGTTGTTCCATGGGTGCCTTGGTGCGGAGACCGCACCCTTGAAAAGCCCAATTGTAGCATTTCACAGCTAGCAAGGCTGGGTCAGGACTTCTCAGCTGTGAAATCTATGAGGCTTTTTAATAGTTTTCAAATGCCTCTGATATTACCTTGTGAGGCAGTCAATCAGGGTGCCTCTTATGGCAGGTCCCTGAACGTATATTTGGCAGCTCTTCTCACCTCAAATCATTCAGTCAATTTACAGACAGAAGAAAGAGCCAAGTTTATTAAAAACATGCAGAAACATCTTGGGTAATCAAAAACATTGCACTAAAGCAGAGTAATTTTTTTAAGGATACCACTCTATAGAGTGTACCAACAGAGCACACTGACAGTGAGGTGCCATTTCGTCCATAATTCCTGAACTACTGTATCTGAAGTCTGGTAATTCAACCCAACCCAATGTGTGCTGGCAAAACTCAGCAATGCATAAACCATTACATTTATTAAGCAGGTAAATAAGTAATACCTCAAAGTAACGTATTAGAGCCTTTACTGTTATCTCTTCGGTTGGTTGTCTGTTGTATCCGATGATAAAAGAGAAACCTATATAGGAGAGATTTTAAGGTGAAAGATCTCTTGCACTTGATCAGTTCCACTCTCTCGACCTTGGAAGTCTGGGTTCAGCGGTACGAGTAGCCATCACAAATGGGGTCTTCCTTAGTTGCAGCGGATGACCATGACTTCTTCTGTGCCTGTCACACCCTTCACTCTAAATGAAGCGTCATTACAGAACCTCCCTCCTGGCTACTGAATCTCACTGTTGATCTCATTCACCCAGTCTGCCAGAGCTGACTTTTCATGCTTGGTTACGCATATCCCTTTCTCACCAGGGTTTGAGACCTGACTGTTGAAGCTGTGTATATACTGGGTGTGGCTGCTATCACATGCAGACAGCTACTTGGAGCCACAGGTGAGATGAGTATCCAATGGGAACCAAGGGTGAGTAAACTACCCCAAAATGGACATTGCAAGGCCCTTCATCAGAGCTGCTACCCCTTCCTATGCACCTCATACTCTTTGTTTTACCTATATAGATGAGAAAAAACTAAGTACCCTTTCCTGTTTGAGCTTGCAATGTAATGATGGTTGTTGAAGCATAATTAATCAGTTTTTATATGTTTTCCAAGTCCAAAGTAAATTTATTATCTATGTATACACCATATGCTCCCTTGAGATTTATTTTCTAGAAGGCATTTACAGGAAAAAAAGAAACACAACAGGAATTATGAAAACTATACATAAACCATGACTGACAAACATCCAATGTGCCAAAGAAGACAAAATGAACAAATAATAAAAGAGTAAATAAATAATATTGTGGTAATGAGTTGTAGATCGGTTGTGGAGTCAGCTCAGCGTTGAGGTGAATAAAGTTATCTACACTGGTTCAGAAACCTGATGGTTTAGGGCAATAACTCTTTCTGAATCTGGTGGGGTGAGACCTAATGTTCCTCTACCTCAGCAGTGAGAAGACAGCATGGCCTGGATGGTGGGGGCCCTTGATGATGGATGCTGATTTACATAGAAACATGGAAAGTAGGTGCAGGAGTAGGCCATTCGGCCCTTTGAGCCTGCACCGCCATTCAGTATGATCATGGCTGATCATCCAACTCAGAACCTTGTACCTGCCTTCTCTCCATACCCCCGATCCCTTTAGCCACAAGGGCCACATCTAACTCCCTCTTAAGTATAGCCAATGAACTGGCCTCAACTGTTTCCTGTGGCAAAGAATTCCGCAGATTCACCACTGAAGAAGTTTTTCCTCATCTCGGTCCTAAAAGGCTTCCCCTTTATCCTTGAACTGTGACCCCTTGTTCTGGACTTCCCCAACATTGGGAACAATCTTCCTGCATCTAGCCTGTCCAATCCCTTTAGGATTTTATACAGATTTTATTTCTTATGGCAGCGCTCCTTGTAGAAGTGCTCAGTGATGGAGAGGACTTTGCCTGTGATGGACTAGGCTGTATCCCCACTTTTTGTCGATATTTCCATTGCTGTTTCCATACCAGGCTGTTATACAACCAATCAGGATACTGTCCACTGTACATCTTAAGAAGTTTATCAAAGTTTTAGATGACATGCCAAATTTACACAAGCTTCTAAGAAAGACTTTGTGATGGCACTTCCATGCTGGTCCCTGGTCAGATCCTCTGATATGGTGCCCTAATGAGGACTGGCTCATGGACCTCTGGCTTCTTCCTCCTGAGTGAAAATCCAGCCCTTTGGTTTTGCTGGCATTGAGTGAGAGGTTGTTGTTGTGGCACCATTCAACCAGATTTTCAGTCTCTCTCCTACATGCCAATTTGTCACCAGCTTTGATATGGCCAGCAAACTTACATATGGCACTGGAGTTCTACTTATCAAGCAGCCTCGTGGTGCGCCTGTGCGGATGGTGATTGTTGAAGAGATGTTGGTGCCCACTCATACTGACTAGGTCTGCAAGTGAGGAAATCAAGAATCCGGTTGTACGGGGAGCTATCAAGGCCTAGGTCTGGGAGTTTAGTAATTAGTTTCAAGGGGATAATAGTGTTGAATGCTCTGTAGTCAATAAAGAACTCGGGTGCAGTGGTAGCCGGAGTGCTCTGAAACGCGCTCAGCACCTCTTTAAGAAAAAAGCCAAAATAAACAAGGTAATTAATTCGGGTGATTTGAGTCTCTCAGAAACTGCTGATCTCCTGGGATTTTTACATACAACATACTCTGGAGTTTACAAAGAATGGTGCCAAAAACAAAAAAGAATCCAGCGAGTGGATTTAACACGATGTTTTCGCTCACGGAACGGCCACTCGCCCAAGCAAGAGGTTAAAGAGATCAGTAAACGCCCCAGACAATTGATCAGCACAGGTCTTTAGTACTTGGTGTCTGTGCCATATGCGTTCCATGGGCTTACCCTCCTGAACGATGCTTTCACGTCAGCTTCAGAGACTGACATCACAGCGTCATCAGGGGTTGTGGGAGTTCATGAAGGTGCCTCCATGTATTGATGGTCAAAGAGAGAATAAAAGGCATTGAACTCATCTGGGAGCAAAGCCTTGTTGTAGAAGGTGATAGCATCCTTCTGTGATTCACGTTTGGTCCAGAATTGCCAGTTCACATGCGAGATGGCTTTCCAGAGGTCATACCTGGACCACTGGTACTTACCCAGATTACCAATCCTGAACACCTCTGATCTAGCCCTCAGGAGATTACAGATCTCTTGATTTTTCCAGGGCTTCTTGTTGGAGAAGACCTTGATGTTATAGATACACACTTGTCCACAGGTGTCTTTAGAAAGTCCATAACAACCGTGGCCCTCTGATGAGTCTTTGAACATGGTCTGGTCTACCATCTTGAAGCAGTCTTGCAGTTGCTCCTCTGCCTCCCGTGACCACCCCTTTGATGTCCTTACCTCTAGTGCCTTGCTCTTTAGCATCTGCCTATTTGCAGATAGGAGGGGGACAGCCAGATGATCAGATTGCTGAAATGAGGTCCCGGATGGAATGGTAGGCAGACAAGTGCAGCAGTGGTCAATTGTGGTGAGTCTTCTGGTGCTGCAGCTGATGTGCTGATGGTAGTTGGGCAGTGATTTCTCAAGCTAACCTGACTGAAGTTGCAAGCAAGGACATGAAAGGTATCAGGGTAAACTGTTTCTTGTTTGTTAATCATAGCACTCAAGATATCACTTAACACCTGCCTTTGGTTGTATGTAAATTGCAGTCAGGATCACAGTGGAGAACTCTCTTGGTAAATAGAATGGCCAGCACTTAATCACTGGATGTTCCAGGTCAGGAGAACAAGAGTGAAACAAGACCACTACATCCAAGCACCGCAATGAGTTTATTATGATGCAGACACCGCCACCCCTACTCATTCCTGATGCTGTTGTCCAATCTATCTGGTGGTTGACAACTCCCTGGGTTGGAGCGTGGTGTCGGGGGTGAGCCACATCTCAGTGAAACAAAACACAACCAACACATAAAAGTTGCTGGTGAACGCAGCAGGCCAGGCAGCATCTCTAGGAAGAGGTGCAGTCGACGTTTCAGGCCGAGACCCTTCGTCAGGACTAACTGAAGGAAGAGTTAGTAAGAGATTTGAAAGTGGGAGGGGGAGGGGGAGATCCAGAGAAAGCAGGATCTCCCAGTGGCCACACATTTTAATTCCACATCCCATTCCCATTCTGACATGTCTATCCACGGCCTCCTCTACTGTAAAGATGAAGCCACACTCAGGTTGGAGGAACAACACCTTATATTCCGTCTGGGTAGCCTCCAACCTGATGGCATGAACATTGACTTCTCTAACTTCCGCTAATGCCCCACCTCCCCCTCGTACCCCATCCGTTATTTATTTATATACACACATTCTTTCTCTCACTCTCCTTTTTCTCCCTCTGTCCATCTGACTATACCCCTTGCCCATCCTCTGGGTTTTTCCCCCCTCCCCCTTTTCCTTCTCCCTGGGCCTCCTGTCCCATGATCCTCTCATATCCCTTTCGCCAATCAACTGTCCAGCTCTTGGCTCTATCCCTCCCGCTCCTGTCTTCTCCTATCATTTTGGATCTCCCCCTCCCCCTCCAACTTTCAAATCTCTTACTCACTCTTCCTTCAGTTAGTCCTGACGAAGGGTCTCGGCCTGAAACGTCGACTGCACCTCTTCCTAGAGATGCTGCCTGGCCTGCTGCGTTCACCAGCAACTTTTATGTGTGTTGCTTGAATTTCCAGCATCTGCAGAATTCCTGTTGTTTGCGTTTTTAAAATCCTTCGTTACTCTCTGATACATCAAACTTGCCCTTAGGTCCTGTATGCTGATCTGCAGCCTCATTTAAAGTCCACTCCTTCTTCCGCACTTTCTATGGCAGACACGGACATCCGGCCACTTCTAGCGCCGTACCGACATTCGTAGGATGTCAACTTCATCAAGATCATAAAATTGTCGATGCATTTAAGCGGTTCAGAAGTCCAAGGGAAATTGCAGGCTGCAGATTGTGGAGATAACAGTTCAGAAAATGTGTATCTACTATTTTTGTGAGCTGCCCGCAAAATGTCACCATATTTCACTAGCACCATTTTGGATTTGCATCTTGGATTTTCTCTTGATTCCTCTTCCTTTCTCCCAACCTCTATCTCCCTTCCTTCTCTGTGTGTCTCTCTCTCTCTTTCCGCCTGTCGCCGTCTCTCTCTGCACCCTTGTCCGTCTCCTCCCTGTCTTCAATCACCCTCTCCTCTTTTTAAAATCTTTATTGGCTTTAAACTGACAACATTGTTGTGAAAAGAGTAGTGATAGAGTCTGTCTCTCAAACTGTCCAAGATACTCACTCCAGTAAATCACATGACATACAATAATTTTAAATGTAGTCAGTGTTATTTGTTAATTTGCAGCATGTGGGAATTGGTGATAAGCTCAGCATTTACTTATTGTCCATCCCTAATTATCACGAGAAGATTTTTCTTGGTGATGAGCTGCTACTCCCGCTATTGCTGTTACTATTCTGCAGGTATTTGCCACATTGGGGAATCTAATCCGGGATTTTGACAGCACAATTGTAAAAGGACAAGAGTTTATTTTCAAGATAAAATGGTGTGCTGTTTGGTTGGGTGCTGGTTGTTGTTCCTCTCCACACCTGGTGGCACATTGAATACCGCCTTGCCGTTTCTTTAGCATTTGTCTGTTTTTTACAAGGCTGAATTGCTAGCTCGACGCTCAGACCAGCACGGATGGAAAGCCTGCAAGGAGCCGGCCAGATTCAAATCCAAGCCCACTTGCCTCGGAATTCTGGTGCAATTGTCACTACATCACTAGCTGGCTTATTTTTGGTGTTGGTGGATGACTTGTAAATATGGGACCGATTCTGTAGTCATTGGAAATTCCAACATTAGGATAGTTCTACCTGTTTCATAGGGTAGTTGCTTTTCACAGTCATTTCAAACTGCTTCCTTCCTCTTTTGTCTAATGATAATCATCTCAGATTCCTGCAAGGCAAATGAACAGGGCACACTGTGTGCATGACAACAGCAGGCAAGAGGCGGCTGGTTAAGCTGCACATAGCCTGGTTTTCATTCCTGATTTCAAGCACTTTTTTTTAACATATTCAGCCCACTGCTGAGGAAGTCCTATAGAGCCTGTGGGAACGGTGTTTGGGAATTTTCAATGCTTTCTTCCAAAGTTTATGAGAATAACGTTCTTTGAGTTTGTACTTCCAACAAAAGGCTTCTCTTATTCTTTTAGTACATTCAAGTAACTTATATTCATATTATGACTCAGATACAATTTCCAGAAAAGCTCCACTGAACAATTAAAAATCGTTATCCTTCCTGATTTTTCCCATAATACAAGAGCACAGTCCAAATAAACTGTTGCTTGTTTCACAGCCATTGCATGTGCAATCTAAGTTGAATTATTGCTTTGCTGCATTTAAATTGGCTCAGCATATTAATGCAATCGTGAAGAAGGCACACCAGTGGCTCTACTTTGTTAGGAGTTTGAGGAAATTTGGTGCGTCATCACAGGCTTGCAAACTTCTACAGATGTACAATGGAGAGCATTCTTACTGGTCGCATCACAGCTTGGTATACGCAGGATCACAAACGGCTGCCGAGGGTTGTAGATTCAGCCAGTTACATGAAGGGCACAATATTTCCCTGCCATCAAGGACATCTTCAAAAGACGGTGCCTCAGAAAACGACATACATCATAAAGACCCTCACCATCGAGGAGGAGGAGGAGGTACAGGAACCTGAAAACCCACACTCAACATTTTAGGAACCACTTCTTCCCTCTGCCATAGATTTCCGAACATTCCACGAACACTGCCTTATCATTTGTCTTTGCACTATTTATTTTTGCATAGTAATTTTCATGCCTGGCACTGTACTGCTGCTGTTAAACCTTGCCGTTTCAGTGATATTATGTCAGTGATAAGCTGATTCTGATTCTAACTCATGGCAGCCTCTGCCTACAAACTGGAATCTCCCTCACTTTGTCTCCGTCCCAGTCCCAGTCCCACAGCAGGTGTTGTGCTAGTCTGAAGAGAGCTGGTTCCCCCACTGTGCAAAGCGCATGGCCCTGTAACAAGAGGTCACGGAAGGCACCTGTCTCATATTTCCTTGCGCAGCTAGAATTTGAGCTCATTGACGCCAAACAAAAGAAGTATGCACTGCTGAGTGAGAAAGGAAGCCAACTCCCTGTTTTGTGAATGAAGCAAGTAGACTGACTCTGTCATTAGTAAATGATTAAACCACAGAAGCATCCACCCTTCAGCGGAGCCTTGTGAGTCCAAGTAAAAGTGAATACCAGCTTCGCATACAGTCAGTCTCATAAATTCTGAGTACAGTCAAGTCCACAGATATTTCCTTGGGCCGTGTTCTTCCATATAACGTTTTGGACAGTACAGTAGTGAACAAATGTAGTGCAGTTAGAACTGGTTTCTGGTATGTTTGCACGTCCTTCAGCATTGTCTGTGACAAATATCGAGTGCAGAAACTGCAGTCATACTGCTTCAAATTGGCAGTAGTCAAAACTGTTGGCACAGTAGCATAGTGGTTAGCACGATGCTTTACAGTACTAGTAACAGGCTGGCTGGTGGCGTAGTGGCATCAGCGCTGGACTTCGGGGCGAGAGGTCCTGAGTTCAAATCCAGCCGGCTCCCAATAAGAGCAGGTGATCTCTTAAAAAAAACTCACCCGGCAGAAGGTAATGGCTTAATGCCTCGTACGCGATTTCCCAGGCGTGGAAGGAAATCGTCTGCAAGCTGGAAATAATTCGGATACGACATACCATACCAACGTGGGTACAATTCCCGACGCTACCTGTAAGGAGTTTGTACGTTCTCTCTCTGATCGCATAGGTTTCCTCTGGGTGCTCCGGTTTCCTCCCACAGTCCAAAGACCTACCAGTTGGTAGGTTACTTGGTCATTGTAAATTGTCCCATGATTAAGCTAAGGTTAAATCAGGGGTTGCTGGCAGTGTGGCTTGAAGGGCCTATTCCATGCTGTATCTGAATAAATGAATAAAATAAACCCCATGATATCAAAGAGGAAATTAATATTGTCTACGGTACACTGAGTCACAGAGTCCTGTCAGTCCTGACGTCAAGCACCTTAGTAACAATAATTTTGCCTCTAGTGCAGGGGTTCCCAACCTGAGGTCTACGAACCCCTCAATTAATGGTAAGCCTCCATGCGACAAAGGTAGAGAACCCCTGCTCTCGTGCTTTCATAACATGAAAGTGGGGAATCGTATCCCATTGGTCCAGGTCGGATTCAATCTGATAATAGAGCCCATAGAAAAATCCCCTTGTCTGTTACACATGCCAAAGTTAAAGTGATGTCATTTATTGGTTTTTTTCATATTTCTCTAGATTATGCAAGTGCTGTTAGTTGGATGGGTGACTAAGCGAGTAGGAGAACACACCCTACTTCCCTGGTGCATCCTGGTGATTTCTCTAGTAGGTTTAGCCACGGTAAGTGCTGATCTAGTTCCTTTCCATTATACCGAATGGACTTCTTCAAACTTTCTGTTCACAGCAAGCACGACAAGAAAATGAGTGCTCAAGGGTTTAGAGTTCAGTCATCTAGTGAGTCATCTGCCGTGTTACTAAATCACTGCACACATGTTCTAAGTAGGATGCCACAGATATTAAAGAAAAAGTCACATACCAGTTTTTTTTTATTAAATGCCTCACTCTCTGGCTACTCTTTGAGATTAACCTTCACTTTTTGGAGATTTGAAGCCAACCCTAGATGGGTTGAATCCTCAGAATCTTGCAATAAAGAGAGTAAAATATTTTAACTGCTGTTAAAATAGAGATTTAAATAAAAGTTTTTGCCTATCATTTCAATAACGTCCTCCCCCACAAGCCAAACGACATCACTGTGGCAGCTGTGCTTATGTCTGCGGCTTAACAGCAGGATGTAGCTCATAGCCTGAGGCTCATGTGAGGGAGCGGGGTCATAGGCTCAAAGGTCAAGGATCTTGTCAATCTTTAAACATTCTCAAGGTGGATTGAAAGCAGAGGGCCTGAATTGCTTTCACAGTTCAGGAAGGCTACAAATAAGGAAATGGAAGTGCAGTGAGACCGGATGCCTTTGAAGTCCTTTGACTGCTTCACTGGTGGTTTTTGGTTTTCATGCCGAAAGCCTGTGATGATCACTCACAGCTGAAAAAGACTTCAGGGATTTCCTCTCACAACACACAAAATGTTTGAGGAACTCAGCGGGTCAGGCAGCATCAATGGAGGGAAACAATTGACATTTCAGTTTGAGATCCTTCATGGAAAGAAAGAGAGGAGAATTCGATAAGAAAGGGTTGGGGGGGAGGGATGGAGCAAGAGCTGGCAGGCGATTGGTAAGTCAAGTACGTTTTTATAATGCTATTTCTTTGGTTTTATTCCTCTCTGTTCTAAAATTAATAGTTTCCATCTATTTTCGTCAGGCATTGATGAGCAACATCTTCCATTTCTACCTAATTTGCATTCCCATGTCCTTAGGAATGGCTGGATTCTACCTGACCACAGATAGTATCTTAACCAAAATTGTTCCTCCCTCAGACACTGGTGAGTGAAAAAAATAACACTGTAATTATTAACTTTTACTACCATTGAACTTCTCCTTTTAAACCCTTATCCTTGTGAATTGCAATGTGCAGTGATTTATCAGAGCCTGTCAAAGTAGAAGGTGCAATGTTTAGTTGCTCAGACCCCTTACTAAGTTAACTGATAGAGATGGTGATATTCTTCCACTTGCCCCAAGCTCCCTTGATACAGTATACAGAGGGACAAAATGTCACTTTCAGGCCTTAACTTTCAGAAAGGAGTTGGAAAAACATATGAAAAGGAAGAATATGCAGGGTTTTAAGAAAAATATCATGGTAGTGACACTAATTAGTTCTTTCAAAGAACAAATATGGAGTTTTAGAGGAATGTGGGACAAATATAAGGAAATGGAATTAGTTTGGTTGGCGCCATGGACAAGGTGTTTCTGTGCTGTATTATATCTGTGATGCTATAATTGATACAGAACACTGGCTTAACAGCCTGAATGTCCTCTTTCAAGCTGCATAGATCCATAATTCTGCTCCATATCATTACTCATCGGGCCTTGCTCATGTAGTAGGAAAGGTCAAAATCAATCGCTCTTACAAAATCCCCTCATCGCCCTCCTCCCTCAGTGAAATAGTTTGCCTAGACTATTTGCCTTGTCCCATACATGATAAATAGGCCCTTGAATAAGGTTCAGACAGCAGCCAGTCTCTTTTCCTGAGGCTGCAACTCTCGAGATTTTAATCACATCAAAACCCAGCCTGCAGAATTCTGTTAATCATTTTGCCTTGACACTTCAGCCATTCTATCTGCAGCCCACATTAATGCATCATGAAGCTTTTGCATATTATCTTGTAAATGAAACTTTTTAAAAACAGCTTTTGATTCACCACACCCCTGTCTGGTGCTTTTCCATCCCCATTTAAGATCCAGTGTCTTTTACGCCAAATGTGGTCCCTTGAGATATCGTCATGACAACACAGGAACAGGCCCTTTGGCCCACAATGCTATGCCGAACCAATTCAATTAATAATCAAATGGTCAACTAAACTAATCCCCTCCACCTACACAATATTCATATCCTTCCATTTTCCTCACATCTATGTGCCTAACTAAACATCCCTTACAAGTCTGTAATGTATCTGCCTCTACCACCACACCAAGCAGCACATTCCAGGCACCCACAAATCTCTGTGTAAAAAAAAATTTGCCCCTCACATCTCCTTTGAAATTACCCCCCTCAGTTTAAAATCATGCCTTCTGGGGAAAAGATACTGTCTGTCTACTCCATCTATGCCTCTCATCATCTTAGAAACCTCCCATTTCGCTGCTCCAGATAAAATAAACTAAGTTTGTCCAACTTCTCAAGATAGCACCAGCCCTCTAGTCCAGGCAACATCCTGGTAAACCTTTTCTGCACCTGTCCCAAGCCTCAACATCCTTCCTATAATGATGCGACCTGAGCTGTATGTAAAATTCCAGATGTTGCCTAACTAGAATTTTATAAAGCTGCAAATGTAACTACACCTCAGAATCCCCACCTGATTTTTCTCCAGTTTATATGTTGTTGAAGTTCAGAGAGAGTTGCTCTGTTCTTCTTCAGAGATGACTGATATCATTCAATAGAAATAAATTTTAATTAGGATGCCATTGACCCAGTTGTAATTGAAAGGAAAGAATGGGTCTAACCCTAGGTTGGGATAAACTAGCTCATAGAGAGGGTTAAGTTCCAAGGTTTAAACAAAGTTACTTTTGTCTGAATAACAGCCATATGGTGTGTTGTAAAGGCTGAGGACATTGGGCTGTTGTTACTGCTGTCCAAACCCACATGCCCTTTGGAGAGATGGCCTGCAGAAGACAGGTTGTACTGTACTAACAACGAAATACGGGCAGTCGGATGTTGAGTTATTGCTGCTGATGGTATTGAACTACATAGACTGAGCTAGGTTTCTGTATCAGTGAGAGATTTTGATGAGTGGTCAGGCTTGGTTACTGTGATGTCAGGAGATTTAGAAATAGGTAGGGGAGCTTTTTCTTGTGCTTCTGGAAAGTTGATCTGGCTGAACTATATGGGGTTAAACTTTTTATAAATGACTTGGATTATTAATTCATGTCAATGTATAGATAGATTTGGACTTCATGGATTACTTCTGTTGAACTCTTTTCATTTTCCTGTATTCATTATTTGATTGTGAATTTCTCTTTCTGTAGGTGCGATGCTTGGGTTGAATATGTCCGTACACTCTCTCATCCGTTCAATAGCTCCCACTATTGGAGGCTTCCTATTTCAATTATATGGGTACCCATCTTTCGGATACCTGCAGTTCACAGTCAGTTTGCTAGTCTTTCTCTACATATTTAAAAGAAGTTCCAATTGAAATGCTGGAGTGCTATCAACTCTAGGAAGAGTCTTAAACCTTACAGAATGGTCAGTTCCAGAATCTCAATCGTTTAAGAGAATCTAATTTGTGAATAATTTCAACACTCGGTGGATCAGTAGTTTAGTACCAGAGAGAAGAGGAAGAATTATGATAGTGGACGTACAGCACATCCAGTGCATTGATTTGAGTTGTGAAGATCAATGCTGAAGATTTCTATGGTTTTTGCTAATCAGATGTATTAATGACTTTGGTGTTCAGGTGATACATGCAGGAAGTCTATAACAAAAGAACATGAAGAATATCATACAGAACAGAAGCTGCTAATGTTTTCACATAGTTAATAGAGCTGCGAGATAATTAATTCTCCAGCTGGGCAGTAGCCGTATGGTTGCCGTTGTGCTGCAACTTTATCTCCTGCTCCTCTTCATGTTGGGCAATTTGTGGGCATTGTGGTTGATTTGCTTCCCCTCCAGTAATGTGAATTTGAAGCATAATAAGAGGCCAATGTGGAACTGAAAGGAGGCACACAATTAGGTCAGCAGCTAACTGGGCTGGGAGTCAGTGCTCCTCCCCTGCTGAATGCACTGAGTTTTTGAATGCTCCTGATTCGTAAAGCTATTCTCAGTTTTTTTTATGGGTTATTCTAAACTTGGCCATACTTCATCATTTCCAGAGTGCTACGGAATTTTAAGAGTATTGCTGATTTTGCCACGATTATCAACATTTTCCCTCCTCTCTATCTTTCGCTTTTTGACAGCATTATGTATTTTATCCAAAATTTCATTGCTTAGACCTGTGCTCTTTTCATTTTGGAATGATAAGGGGTGATCTTATTGAAACAGATAAGGATGGGGAAAAAATTGACAGATACAGAAGGATCTTTCCAGTAATCTCTCCCCTTCAGCCCGTAGAATGATTGCATTTCTTACTTTAATGGCGAAAAGATGTATTTTACAACATTGGAAGGAGATTAATGCTCCAACTACATTCTTTTGGTTTTCCCAGACGATACTATGTTTAAATTTGGAGAAAATTAGAAGTAATCTTTATGATTCTTCCGTTAAATTTGAACAGACTTGGAGATCTTTTATTCAACATTTTCATTTAATGTAACTTTTTTTCTTTCTCTGGCCATATCTACATTCCCTTCTTGATTTTTAACTGTTTTTAATGGAGGTCGGGTTTGAGGACGTGAGTGTTTTAAGTTGTTTAACTCTACTTGATACCTAGTTAGCCCATTGCTTTGCTTTGCTTTTTAGATTAGTTGCACGGTGGCGTTTTTCTTGGGTTTTTTTTTCCTTTTCCTTGTTGACATGTTTGAAAATTAGTATACTATTATATTACCTTGTTATTTTATATCTAAACTGCACTGTTTGCACTAACTTTTTTTTGTGTATTAATATCTCTTGTAAAGTTATATTGCAACTGTGTATCAGTGCCTATATGGTTTACCTTTTGTGTAATTCAATAAAAAGATTTAAAAAGAAAAGAAAGATACAAAAGGATCTGTATCTGTTTAAAGCAATTGTCTGAAAATTGTGTCTTCCATGAGTCCCTGTGCTTGCCCAAAGCTGTCTAACAGAGCAATGTGGCAACTCTGATCTTGCTTTATCACTATGGGCGGAAATAGTTAATACAAGGGGGCGTAATTTTAAGGTGGTTTGAGGAAAGTCTAGGAGGGATGTCAGAGGTAAATTCTTTACACAGAGAGTGGTGGGTGCATAGAACACACTGCCAGGGCTGATGGTAGGGGCAGATACATTATGGGCATTTAAGAAATTCTTTGATAGGCACATGGATGATAGAAAAATTAAGGGCTATGTAGGAGGGAGGTGTTAGGTTGATCTTAGAGTAGGTTATAAGGTTGGCACAACATCATGGGCTGAGGGGCCTGTACTATGCTGTTATGTTCTATGTTCTTAACATTACTGCTCTAACTACTAGTTTTGGAGAGAAAGAAAGGGAACAGAACTCATCATATGTTTATGCTTCTGCCACATGCTCCATACACACCCACTCCTTCCCTGAAACTCGGGGAAGATCAGTCTTGAAAGCTTGGAAAGCAAGGGAACAATTGACAAGTCCCGGTTCAGGAAACCTCAGCCAAATGGCTCGCAGTGACCTACTGCTGTTACTGGTTTTCTGTGCTGAATTTGGTGTTTTATTGATAGTCTTCATAATCTAACAGGTTCTTGCAGCCTTGGTTTTCCCTTTGAAATTCAGACAGTAGCATGGAAAATGTTTAGTCACATCCAGATGCAGAAGAGAACACTAAGCCAGAGCATAATGATATACAGGAAGAGGGCTAGACGGCCCTTTACTGAGGACACTTACACATAATTGATTGAGCCAAATGATCTTGGGCAGATCCATAGCTTTGAAGATAACTAGATTCAATTGTAACTGTAAAAGAAAACACTCATTTGCAAGGGTTATGGAAATTACACATAAACAGTTCCACACAAGAAATAAATGTTAGATGACCTGAAGAATTGTGGGACAGGGTATTTGGTGTCTTGGACAGGCGATGTTGGTGAAGGTGAACAAGGAGATGGACGTACTAATAATGGAACTAAGAAGTGGTAAAGGGTGCAGAATGATATATGAAGGGGAAGATGTACAGTATATTTGCATTTTGGGTCACATTGTAGATGATTGAATTAATGGAGATTTATGATAACTCACAGGTTGACAAAAACAGATTCAGTAATATTGTGAAACCAGCAACAGGCTGAAAGCAGAAAGGGAATAGACATGGTTATAGGATCTGTTCACGTGGCAAAGACTTGTTCCAATCAGATAAATGCTGTGGGATTACAAAGTTGCAAAAAAAAAGGCTGGGAAAAGAATTGACTACCTGAATGTGCTCAAGCAATGGGACATATTAATCCAGCTGGCTATGTGTTGTTGCACCCATCCCCATCCTGAGGTTTAAATTTAAGCCTGATTAACCCTGTGTATTTCTGGTGATGTGACTTTATTGATCTTTGACAGTTGTAGAAATGTGCCACAGTAAACAGTGAATTTAAGTCAATATGCTGAATTTTCCCTCCATTTCATTGTCATTTTCTATATATCCTTTTTGATCATTATCTTGTGATGTAAATTATAAGTCTTACATTTTTGTATCCATTGTAAAATAGAAGAATAAAGAACTGAATAAGGGTGTCAGACAACCTTTTAGCTCCTAAAGTGTCTTGCAAATGGCACACAAATTATTCAGGAAACATCCACCCTTCCCATAAATTCATGTTTTATTTCCAGTGATCACAAACTCCAAGACTGAATACTGAATTTTCTTTAAAGAAATATTTCAACTAAAGAGAATGTGTTCTTTCTCAGCCTTGGCAATATGACTATTCTTCATCTGTAAACTTAAACAACGAAAGTAATAAATTTAATAAAAATGGAACATGTCCACAGCTGTACGGATGCTTCCCTCTCTTTATCTCAGGTCTTTGTCCAGTAAGGCTGCAGCAGGGGCTTGTTTCAGTGTCTGCTACTTGAGAGTTGTCTGGGGTGTTATACTGTATGGCCGTCACATCTGAACTCGAATCACGTTGGTGCTTTTTCCAATGTTTGTCTTGCAACACAGTCAGAGGCTCAAAATTCAAAGTTCTAAGTAGGTTTAGTATCAAAGTACATATATGTCCCATGTACAACCCCGAGATTTGTTTTAGTCACCCAATAACCATAATAGAATCAATGAAAGATTGCACCCAACAGGGCAGACCACCTGTGTGCAAAAGACAACAAACTGAAAAAATAATAATAAAGAAGTAAGCAATAAATATCAAGAACATGAGATGAAGAGTTAATGAAATTGTGCCTCATTTTTGTGAGTAGAGCTTCAGACTTTGGTATATGTATATCCCGGGTGTGTACCTTTCCCTGGGTAGGAGGAATTTGGGGGAAGTTATGTGTGGCAGATCTGATGTGGAATGTGGTGTAAGGAAGCTGAGGCAGCAAGTTGAGACCCCTGCCCACTGCCTGCTTCCCCAAGCTGCCAAGACCATTGTGATTGTGGGGACTGAAAGACTGAGCTTCCTGGGTCTAGAGGACGCCGAGGAAATCAGCAGGGTGCCAGTATTGTCTCTTCAGGGTGCAGCACTACACAACATGCGGCCGCTCTCTGTGACACCCCCCCCCCATTAGTTTGTTCCCTCGATCACTGACCCAGCCTAGCCTAGTGTAGCCACCTGTTGCCGTCCCTGCTCCACATTACCTGAGCGGTTGGTGACCTTACGTGCCAGAGAGTGCGTGTAGCTTCGTGTGCTGCTGCCAGCTACAACCAGGACCTAATGGAAGATGAGACTCCTCTCCCAGCGCTCCATTGAACTTCTCACGTGGGACACAGAACTACACGAGTGGCATTTCTTCTTCACGGTGCTCCCTTAATACCTATTGAAACCAACTCCTAACCACAACCACTGCAGGTACTATTCACTGAACAGTTGTCAATTATGTGTCAACTTGTTTATACCTTTCTACATTGATATATACTAGTTTTCACTTTGTAAACTTTGCGTAATTACTTTAAAAATTTCCAACCCCTAATTGAAAAATTACCTGTGCACTAGAAGTAGTTGAAATTAAATGCACAACTATTAAAAAGCTTTTCAGAAAATACCCCACAATAATGTTTTAAGTTGGATTGTAGAAAATAAATTTTCCTGCTTGGCATTATATTACTGTATCCAATTTCTTTATCTCGTGGATCATTGACCAACATGGTGGCAATGGGTGAAAGGATGTAAATTTAGAGTAAGAAAAACAGAAACGGACGAATAAACACAAACTCCAGTGTCAAAGGAGCAAGCAAACCAAGGGCTAGTGTTGAGTTAGTACCTTCTGTTTACTTCATACAAATAGAAAGATTATTTGATGACTTTTATAAGGCTGATTCAGCTGAAAGGTCAGGAAGGTTAAACATTTGGTGTCAGAAATTTTGGTCAGATACCTTAGTCTGTATTTATACCCTTTTTTTAAAGTTTACAGTAGCCTGTTTTGTTGGCACATTGGCAGAGAAAGCAAAGGAAATGCCATTGGTTGTGTCAAACATGTCTGTTGACTGCAAGACACCATTTCATTCTGCCCTGCATTTAGGGTGCATCTCTGTTTAAAAGCATTAAAACAAATTGAACAATGTTGCCCCTAGTTACATTATTATAGCAGAATAGGAAAATAGCAAATCGAAGTACTCAAATATTGCAGGAATGTATAAGATCAGTTTGGTCATCTATGAGGATTTCCTTATAATTTAGAAATAAGCTAGAGAAAGTTTTATTATTAGTCATGTTCTGCTGTAAGATACCACCACACCCTTACATTCAAGAGTGCTGCAATGCAAGAGTTCTCTGGACTGTAAATTACAAAAGAATTTATGTGGGTTGAACATAGACAGCAGGACTCATCCGTCCCAAATATTACAGCAGTCGGGTGTCACAATGTCTCATTCATACTTGTTTTCACTCTCCCGCTGTAGACTTCAGTAAAGACTGGTTTGGATGCTGGAATTGTGTCAGTACTCTGAATGAGCAAAGTTCCCATTTGGAACCTTTGACCTCAGCTGGAAACTACATATGGAATTGAGAGGTCCGTATTTTAAACTTTGTCTCAAAATTTGCAGAGTGCTGGGTGGTACCTCTTCGTAACTATCATCTACATGAATGAGAGAAAGGAACTATATAGTCAGTTATTGCTCCCAGAAGGTTAGTAACCAATTCCGTGCATGTCCAGTCTGTGGTCAGAGACCTCAAAGTTCCATATGCCTGGCCACGTAACCCTCAACACCCAAACAGTGCAATCTGAGCCATGCTCATTTGCCAATACGTCAGGATTGAATTTTTTGGGGTTTGCAGGATTGAAAGTACTCTTTATTGGCTATCTAATCTCCTTTTAGGCAAGGATGGCACATACTCCTCCCTGTCTAGTTTATGTGATCCAAACCTACCAATGTAGGTGCCACCTCCTCAGGGCAATTACAGATCGAGAATAAATGCTGTCTTTGCCAGTGATAACTATCCCTTATGAAATAAATCAAAAATCTAAACCCACCTTATGCAAATACAAAGACTAAAGAGACAGCAGATTGAGGTTCATTTTTTATATAAAAAAAACTTTAATAAATATGCAAATTTAGATTACAAAATAATTTATAAGATGACGGTGCGCGATAAATGTTCTTGGATTCTGCAATAAGTAAATAAATAAAGCAGATTTCCAGTCAGCCCCACAGGCTCACTTGGGCCAGGTGTCAGGTCCTGAATGTCTGTGGCTGATTACAGCAGCTCGGGTCCTTCTGGCTGAAGCAGCAGCGGACGAAACTGAAGTCACTTCAAATGGCTCTCAATCTCCTGGGTGTCTTCATCCACTTGTTCACTCACTGATGTTTCTTCCACAACCAACATGACCAACCTAGACAAAGAGCACAGTTGATTAGTGACCAAAATATTTTCTAACAGTCAGTGTCACACATTAATTTAAAGTGTTAGGAATCGGTAGCTTTTACACTAGGGGAAATCTCACAGAATTTTGTCAAGTCCCGAGATGAAAAAGTTTAACTTTTACGTTTGGGACTTTCATTCTAAACCTAGAATGTTCAAGACCATTCATTTCTTTCATCTATGTTACCTATCCCCAGGGCACTGACTCATACTGTTGAGTCATTCACATAAGGGAGTGGGCAGACACCTCCCTGTAGATCTAATCGTTTACAGGAATGAATCCAGGTAGCGAAGCTCTTCAGGCGTGGGCGAGCTCCAGAGTTCAACACGAAGCTGCACTTACCCAACACCCAGATACCACCCACACATTCCGCCAGGTGTGGTAGAAAAACCACCCAACAATCCCGCCTCATCGTGCTGCCATGTTATACTGTCCTGGCGAATATCAGCTTGCCCCACCCGGGATGTGCGCTGAACATTATCAGATAGGTTCTGAACCCAAAGTAAGAACTGACTTCCCGTTTAATTTGACCAGCCGCAAGCAGATGACAGAAAACGGGAGGAACTGACCCCATCCCGGGATGGGTACTCGAAAGCCCGCTTTATCATAATCCCGGGGTTTTCTGCTCCCAGTAATTCCAGCAGAACTTCTAAAACTTTTGAGACCGTCTAGAAAAATCCTCCAGCTTTCTCTGCACCGGCCTATGACTTGGACTTCCCACCACGCGGCAAGATAGGAGGGAGTGTGTGTGTGTTTATAATGGGAAGCACCGACCCTATCCCGGATGGATAACTTTAATGCCGGCTTTCCCCGATCCCACGTTCGAATTAACAAGGCGACCATGGGTAACGCGAGGCTACGTCCTTACCTGTGGAGTACGCCTAGGGAGCCCTTCCCAACAGCTTCTCCTGCTGGCCCACACTGAGCATTTCTGCGTCCTGTCGCGATCTGAAGCTCTGGATGGCTTTCTTGTTCTTGAACTCAATGAGAGCCATGGTGATGGCCGCGTTCCAGCTGCCTTCCGCCAGGCACCTGAAGTCCATCTCTTTGTTGTCGGTGGTGACCACGGTGAAGTAGATGTATTTGCCCGTCCTTTCCACGCAGTCCACCGTCCGGATCTCCTGCAGGCTCAGGTCCTTGCTCCGGGACCGCTTCTGGGAGTCCGGGTAGAGCCGGAGGCAGTCTTGGGTCAGCACACAGTACTTCTTCTTCCAGAGCTGGAGCAGGCTATCGCCCCTCTTCTCCAGCACGCCTTCCTTCATCACCTGGGTGCCATCCACTGTCTTCCTCATCTTAACAACTTTAAGTTGAAGCCTTGCCGTAAAGAAGCTAGAACCGGCTCTTTGGCTTTTCCCACAGCTGCCGCTCTCAGACTCCGGGCGCTGGCCCGCTCCTCGGGAGATAAAGGCTCCCGGCGCCCCTCCCATTTCCTGTCTCGCTCAGCTGATGTCACCCAGGAGCTGGAGGAGGGGAGGCTGTACAGACTCCGCCACTCCTTACGGTAAAAAGGATTCGTTTCTTCCCAAAGGATCTGATACAAGCCGTCTCTCTCTTTGCTCACATCCTGTTGGCCCCACCAAGCGAAAAGGCTGCGGCCCCCGCCTACCAGTGAAAGATCCGCTGTTTGGAAAAGGCGGATTTTTCTTTAGAGGGTGCCGTCGCCGAGTTCCGGTTTGTGTAATCCATGGGGAGGGGATGACCAGACCCGGCACCATGCAACCCTGCCGAAGGTCCAGCGTTGCCGACCCCACCCCTCAGGATGAGCTGTTGGTGGCAGGGTGAAATATTTCAATATACTGGATGACATATTTAAAACAATTTGGAAAAAAAACCTCTCCATAACTAGTAACTGAGAAACATGAAATATGGATTTTGTTCCAATTGGGATAGTTTTAGTTTACAGACTCACTACGGATAGTGGTGCCGTGGTGAATTAGTAAAATGTAAGTGCCTGGAGTTACTGCTTCACGAGATTGGAGTAAGGTTAAAGAGGTCGACCACAGTCCCCTCGCTGACACGCGGTCGGTGCTAAGGGAGCATTACGCTAATGCGGCCAGACTGGGTACATCGTCTACCGTTTAAAATCATGGTGTTTCCCGACGGCACTGTGTAAGACCTATCGTTTGGCAAGCAAAGGGATTTGAATGAGTTTGAGAGCAGATTGCTGAATGGCAACGATTGCTGTGGAAAAGAACAACATCATACACAGAATAAAAATAAATGGTGGGAATAATATACAAATTTACAAAACATGAGAAATGAGATCTCTGAGTATTAAAGTCAGCTCCGAGAGACCATCAGCAGAGATAATCAGACCTTCAGATATGTCCCAGAGGAAGAATATGGAGGATCCAGAGTTAAATGGTACAAACTCCAAAACAAAGTCTTTTTGTGCTTGTACCTGGGACATTATATCCAGATCTTGTTGGCCTGAACATAATATTCAGATTTATTGTGTAAGAGAGAAAGGGGAAGCCAAACTGAGAGAGACAGGGAATAGTACAAGACACAGGCCCTTCCACCAACGATGCCTATAGCAACCACCATATATACCTATATGATCTATATTCCCAATTCCCTGCTGTTCACATATCTGTCCAAATGCCAAAGTATTGCCCTGGTACCAGCTTCCACCAACCCCCCCGGCTGCATGTTCCAGGCACCTACTATTCCATGCAAACAAAACCTGCTACACAAATCTTAAAACTCTCCCCTCACATGTTAAACCTATCTCCCTAAGTATTTGGTGTTCCCTATCTACACTTTCACACAACCTCCATTGCTCAGGAGAAAATAATCCAAGTTTGTCCAGACACTTCCTACTCTGTAATCCAAACAACATTCTGGTGAGCCTCTGTAAAGCCTCCATGCAGCAACCAGAACTGCCCAACATGCGCTGGATGTGGTTTACCAACATTTAATACAGCTGCAACATGATTTCTGGACTTCTATTCTCAGCACTCTAAATGAAGAAGGTACACCTTCTTTATCATCCTTTCTAATTTCAGGGAGCTATGGACTTGCACCCCAAGGTCCCCCGTGTTTTTAAACGTCTTCCATTATTTTATACTTTCCTCTTCTCACAGTGCAACACCTCACATTTGTCAGGATTAAATTTCTCTGTCTACATTTATAACTGGTCTATATCCTGCTGAAACTTCTGGCAACCTCTCAATATTTGTAGCTCCATCATATTTTGTGTTGTCTGCAAACTTACTCATGGGTGTACCTACATTTTTGTCCATATCGCAAACACCAGTATGAGACATGAGCCTCTGCATCCAGTCTATCATTCTTTGCAATTTCCACCATCTTCAACAGGATCCAATCACTAATCTTTGCCTCACCCAACTCTGTGCTTCCTGCAGGGATTGCTCTATCTATGATACATTTTTTTTCGGTTGACCCTCCCCACCAATCTCCCTCCCGGCACTTATCCCTGCAAGTTGAAGAAGTGCTACAACTGCCCATACGTCTCCATTCAGGGTTGCAAACAGTCCATCCAGGTGAGGCAACACTTCACCCGCGAGCCTGTCGGGTTCATCTATTGTATCTGGCGCTCCCGTTGCAGCCTAGATTGGTTGTCCTCTCTGTCAAGCACTTTCATTCTGTCTGCAACAAGCAATTATTTTAATTCCACTGCCCATTCCTATAATGACATGTTGGCCCATGGCCTCCTCTACTGCCAATGTAAGGCCACTCTCAGGTTGGAGGAGTAACACGTCATATTCCATCTGGGTGTTCTCCAAAGTGGCAGCATGAACACTGATTTCTCTAACTTCCATTAATTTCACCTCCTTTCCGCCTCTCTTTTCCAAGACTTATCCAACAATGGTTGCTTCCTTTCTTTTCAAATCTTTTTATTGTTACATTATACAAAAGAAATAACACGAGTACAGTACATTGAAGTAACAACACTTACAATGTCTCAAAAAAGACATTATCTTAAAGATTGAAAAAAAAATTTGTGATAACAAGAAAAACCTACTAAGCAGAAAAAGTGAGAAAAAAAGAGAACCCATTAGGTGTACAATCCCAGAGCCATGCGTCATACAAAACCTTCTAAAAGTAAACATCGAACCACCAGCAAGAAAAGAAAATATACCAAAAAATTTACAATTAGATTGTGGAAAAAAATCTGTCAATTAGCTCAAATGATAATAACAAGCAAATGAGCCCCATCTTTTCTCAAAATCAAATAAAGGTTCAAAGGTTCGACTTCTAATTTTCTCCAAACTAAGACATAACATCACTTGAGAGAACCATTGTGTCAAAATGGGAGCTGATGTATCCTTCCACTTCAACAAAATGGCCCTCCTAGCTATCCATGTAACAAATGCAATAACATGTTGGTCAGACACAGAAATACAATGGTTACTTCCAATCTACTCTCACCAACTCCTACCTCATGTTATTGAAATTAGTCTTTCCGCTGAGGTCATTCCATATCCTCATCCACAATGATCTGGAAACTTAGTTATATATCACTCTTCCCTAAATGTTCTCCGATGGAAAAATAGTTCACCTCTCCAGGCTCATTTTCGAATACGATGTCTAATATGACTCCTTTCCTGATCAGATTATCTACATAGAGTGTCAAGAAACCCTCTTGGATATATCTAACAAATTCTGCACCATCTAAATCTCTGGAACTAGGAAGTTTCCAGTCAATACTACAGAATCTTAAAGGCACCTCTACAACTAACCTGTTGCTTTTATGTCCTCCCATGGAGGACATGCCTCAAAAAGGCAGCATCCATCATTAAGTACCCTCATCTCTCAGAATATGCCCTCTTCTCATTGCTGCCACTAAAGAGGAGGTACAGGAGCCTGAAGACACACTCAACATTTTAGGAGCAGCTTCTTCCCCTCTGCCATCAGATTTCTGAATGGACAATGAAGCCATGAACCCTATCTCAGAAATTTTCCCTCTCTGTTTGCACTACTTGTTGAATTTAATTTTCAATGTTATATATACTTCTTTTGTAAATTATAGATTTTTTGTGTGTATTGCAACCTGGCGGGGTGGAGATATGTCTCTACAAAAGGAGGTGTAAGGTGCTCCTTCCTTCCACTAGCCTGCAGGTCACCCTTGGGCAAGGTGTGGCACCTCCTCAGGCCCCAATCAGGGTCAGCTGAAGCCATGGGAGCAGGTGGTGGGTGGTCATACAAGCAGTTGGTGCATATCACAAGTTCTGGTTATGCGACCACTGATGCCAGGCAGACAATCTCTGAAGTGTATTGATAATAGCTGGGGTCACCTGCCTTTTAAAGACACTGCCCAGAAGGCGGCAATGGCAAACCACTTCTGTAGAAAAATTTGCCAAGAACAATCATGGTCATAGAAAGGCCATGATCACCTACATCAAAAGCCACAGAACATGTTGATGATCTCAATGTACTGCTGCCATATACCCACCACAGTGGTCTGTGCGTACCGGCTGTGTGGTGATAAAGGCACAACAGCACCTTTTTCACCTCAGACGGTTGAAGAATTTTGGTGTGAGCCCCCAAATCCTAAGAACTTTCTACAATTGAGAGCATCCTGACTGGCTACATCACTGCTTGGGATGGGAACTGTACTTTCCCCAATTGCAGGACTCTGCAGAGAGTGGTGCAAACAGTCCAGCACATCTGTAGATGTAAACTTCCCACTATTGAGGACATTTACAAAGACAGGTGTGTAAAAAGGACCCGAAGGATCATTGGGGACCCGAGTCACCCCAACCACAAACTGTTCCAGCTGCTAGCATCTGGGAAGTGGTACCACAGCATAAAAGTCAAGACCAACAGGCTCCGGGACAGCTTCCTCCACCAGGCCATCAGACTGATTAATTCATGCTGATGCAACTGTATTTCTATGTTACATTGACTGTTCTACATACTATTCATTATAAATTACTATAAATTGCACATTGCACATTTAGACGGAGATGTAACATAAAGATTTTTATTCCTCATGTATGTGAAGGATGTAAGTAATAAAGGAAATTCAATTCAATTCACAAAACAACATATTTCATGTCATATGCCAGTGATATGAAACCTTGATTCTTGTTCTGGTTCCATAACTCAGCGACATTTCTTCATCACCCGTTGGTTATTGAGAGGCCTTTAGTATAATCCACTTCTCTTGTTCCTGAGTCCTACCCATATTACTCACTCAATGAGCTGTCCAGGAAGTCCTCTCTGAGCTGCTGTGACATTCTCCATGACCTATAGTGCAGCTCCACCACCTCTTTTACATCCCTTTCTGTTGCATCTGAAACAACCTGTTCTCTGGTTGAAGAAGTTAGGGTGGGCCATTCTAGAAAAGCTTTATTAAAGATTCAGAACAGGATACATAAATTGAAACAAAAACAAAAATTGCTGGAAGCACTCAACAGATCTGGCAACATTTGAGGAAAATGAAACAGAATTAACAACTCAAACATCTGCAGTGTTTCTGATTCTTGACAGAGAATCTTACTCTGTTGGAGATTACCACAGCTCTTAATCACAGCAAACAGACTCAAGCTTAGAACAAAAAGCAACACGCTTAATAGAGAGCCTGATGATATGTAAATATTTGTGAAAAGCAGATATATAACTAATAATTTCTTATAACCTTTAACAGGCATAAAGTGCCTCCTTTGTTTGTAGATGCTGCTTGCTGTTGAATCAGAAAAGAACAAGGAACAAATTTTAAAATATTTTTGTTACAGGCCCCTATATCAGAACATCCAGCATGCATATATTTTCTGGTTATATGTTACTTATACACTGTCATATAATGGGTATTAAAACTTAGAGTGTAAAGTAATCTCTGACTCCCCAACTGATATAGCTAATGCCTTAATTCTTCTCCTTTATAAATGTCCTATAAGATCTGAAATAACTTTCAATGCAAAAATAAAAATTGGGGGTTATTGCAGTTGGGTTCCTACTTAGGCATTTTCACAGGCTGAAGAACTTAAAGTCCTCTGAACTCTCCCAACTCAAAGTGCATTGAGTTTTGATTCCCTTTAGGTACAAAATATACTGGGTGATTAAATACAGTTTCAATAGATTCAATGCATAGTTTACTTAAATATTTTGGGTGTGGATAAATTGTTCCAGGCAATTACACACTTACAATGGAAGCACATTTTAACCGAGAAGAACAACTCTGATTATTCAGAAACCTTTACTGAGACTAGATATTTCACTCTGATATTTGGAAAGCTTCAGAGGACATGAAAGCTTAGATATCTTCTTTAATCAGAATTTTGTGAAGTGTTGCTCACTGGATACACAAATAATACAGGTATTAATGAAAAATTAATTGAACAAATGATTTTGTGGTACTGTGGCTAGTTTGGAACCTCTCATGATCTCATTCCAGGGTTGGAGACCCAGTGCCCCTTTAGCTATAATATCTGTCTATCTGTGTTATAATGGCGCTAAGTTCAGGAAGTTTTATTTCCTCATGCATGGAACTTAATCTGTTGTTACTCAGTGTCTAAAACATTTCTCCAAAGTATCCTCCCTCTGTGAGGACACTTCAGAAAGTACCTGATAATTTCACAACCAATTGCTGCTTGTAGGTTACATTTGAAAATAGTTCAAAGGCTGGTTCTTGCTTGTATTAGAGGTAATTAGACTTTACTATACTATGGCTCCCTGCTTTCTAGTAGTCACGTTGGGTTAATTACATTCATGTTTGGCCAATGAAGTTTTAAGAGCTATTTTGGATGGGTCCTGTTAAAGAAGTTGGGTTTGGAATGAATTGGTGCCTGTTTGACACATGCAGGAAGATTGCAAGAGCAACACTGCTGAAGGCTAACCCGTATCGCCAATATATAGCACTTGTGAACATGGAATAAACTACCTCTTTAAAGAGTTTCTGTCCTGTGCCATAGGTTAATTCCCAGCTCATAATCCAGGATTTTGACCCAGCTACAATGATGATAGTGGTTAAGGGTTTGTTAAGGGTTAACTGCTTAGCTTTGCCAATTTGAATGTGGTAGACAGAGTGGACTCAGAGTGAAGGATGGGTTGCCTTGTCCAGAATGGTGTTGAGTTTCTTGAGCATTGTAGAGGCTAGACCCAGATAGCTTTGTGCATTGTAAACAGTGGAAAGGTTTTGGGAAGTTGGGTGAGTAACTAGTTTCTGGTCTGCTTTTATTATTTACGTTGCTGGTCCAGTGAAGTTTCTAGTCAATGGTGACATTATGGATATTGATGGTGGGAGAAGGAGCAATGCTAATGTTACTGAATCTCAGAAGGTGCTTAGTCATGGAGTCATAAAAAACTACAGCACAGAAACAGGCCCTTCAGCCCATCTAGTCTATGCTAAAACCTTTTAATCTGCCTACACCCATTGACCTGCACCAGGACCATAGCCCTCCATATCCCTGCCATTCATGCACCTACCTAAACTCCTGTTAAACGTTGAAATCAAGCTTGCATGCACCATTTGCGCTGGCAGCTTGTTCCACACTCTCAAGTTTCCCCTCATGTTCCCCTTAAACTTTTCACCTTTCACCCTTAACCTATGATCTCTAGTAGTCCCACCCAACATCAGCGGAAAAAGCCTGCTTGCATTTGCCCAAATTATATCCCTCATAATTTTGTATACCATTATCAAATCTCCTCTCAATTTTCTACCTTCCAAGGCATAAAGTCCTAACTTATTCCATCTTTCCATATAACTCAGGTCCTCCAGACCCAGCAATATCCTCTGTACTCTTTCAACCTTATTTACATCTTTCCTGGAGGTAGACCAAAACCTGACAGAATACCCCGAATTAAGCCTCACCAATATCTTATACAACTTCAACATAACGTCCCATCTCCTGTATTCAATATTTTGATGTACGAAGGCCCATGTTCCAAAAGCTGTCTTTACGACCCTATCTACCTGTGACACCACTTTCAAAGAAATATGGACCTGTTTTCCCAGATCCCTTTGTTCTACTGCGCTCCTCAGTTCCCTACTGTGTAGACAGTGGAACTGGAACTGTGTAAGACCTACCCTGGTTGGTGCTACCAAAGTGCAACACCTTGTACTTGTCTGCATTGAATTCCATCTGCCATTTTTCAGCCCATTTTTCCCACTGGTTCAGATCCCGCTGCAAATCATGATTTGTCTTCCTCACTGTCCACTACACTCCCAATTTTGGTGTCATCTGCAAATTTGCTGATCCATTTAACCACATTAGCATCTGGATCATTGATATAGATGACAAACAGCTAAGGACCCAGCACCAATCCAAGCGGCACTCTTCTAGTCACAGGCCTTCAGTCAGAGTGGCAACCATTTACTACCACTCTCTGGCTTCTCTCATAGAGCCAATGTCTAATCCAATTTACTACCTCATCTTTAATGCCGAGCAACTGAACCTTCTTGACCAACCTCCCATAGGGAACCTTGTCAAATGCCTTGGTAAAGTCCATGTAGCCAACATCCACTGCCTTGCCTTCATCAACTTTCCTGGTAACTTCCTTGGAAAACTCTATAGGGTTGGTTACACATGACCTTCCAGGCATGAAGCTATGCTGACTATCCTTAGTCAGTCCATGTCTATCCAAATACTTATAAATCTGAGGTCCCTTAGAATATCTTCCAATTACTTCCCCACTGCTGACGTCAGGCTCACTGGCCTATAATTCTCTGGTTTATTTTTAGAGCCTTTTTTAAACAGTGGAACAGCATTGGCTATCCTCCAATCCTCTGGTACTTCACCTGTCGCTAAGGATGATTTAGCACCTAACTCTCTGAACTCATTTTGCAGAACCTCATCACATCACCTACCCATGTCATTGGTACCTACACGGGCTACGACTTCTGGCTGTTCACCCTCCCACAAGAACGCTGAGGACTCGACCTGAGATGTGCCAGACCCTGACACCCGGGAAGCACACACCTTCCGGGAATCTTGTTCTCATCCAGATAACCTCGTTTCCGTTCCACTAACTAACAAGTCCCCTATCACCAAAGTTCGCCTCATTTCCCCTCTTCCCTCTGTGTCACAGTACCAGAGCTCTGACCCCTGTGACTTCCCTCTGCTAGGTCATTTCCTACCCTCCTCACCCCCCCAGTGGTATCGAAAGTGGTATACCTGTTGCTGAGGGTTTGGTCACAGGGGGGCTCTGCACTGGCTCTTACTGGAGACAGTCATTTCCTATACTTGTACCTACTGTATAAAATCATTTGTACTGGAAAGATCACATGAATTATTTTCAATAGTATAATAGTTCAGAGGAAATTCTTCATTACTACTTATGGGACTGAGTACTAATCTGTTTTTTTCAACTATCCTAAGATATCACAGGCAGGGTATGATATGGATATATATTATGACATACCATGAATTATATTTGTCTGGGACAGGATGGCTGGGTCAGGAAATCTTTACCTATCTGTCAATGTTCATATATTATATTTATTATATCTTACACTTCATATTTTAAATATATTGAGTGCATCTGACAGACTGAGTGTCTGCCGTGGTCTTGACCCGTGTGAGGAATCACCACCCGGGAGAGTGAATCAGAGATCCCTATGATAGTGGAACTCAGAGGCAGTTTGCGATATATCAGGAGAGGAAAGGCTGGGCTGGGGAGAAACATGCATTTAGGTATAAAGCAGTTAAAATAAAATCTGTTGCACGGAAGGAGGTGATCAGAACATCGAGAGTCAGGAATGATGTGGGAAGGATGATGTGTACACAGTCTGTGAATGTTTCCCTGCCGGGTTCTGCAATCTGTGTGCAAGCCACAGCACTCAGGAAATAGCAACGAGTAGGAGGAGGAGGCATTGCCTAACTTGTGACTGAATATCTCCAGACCTCCTCACTGCCCCCCCCAAATAATAAAGATAAAGAATATTTCCCACCCACTCACTCAGTTTCTGCCAAACAACTTAAAGAGCTGAGAAAAAAACATCCGATGGGAAAGTGAGACCAACTGCACCTCTCCCAGCTGCCTGTCTGGCCTCCTGCAGTTTATCAGTGATTGGAGTACACAACAACACTGCTAAAATCTGTAGGAACCAGATTAACAGACAGACAGATCAGGTCCGCCATTGCATTTGCACCTAAATGTTCCTAATGTGCTCTCATGAAGAAGCAACCCTGCCCCCCCCCACCCCCGATGTTACCAATGTGTGGTCAGCTCTCCAATTTTCACGGTTTTGACCAATGAAAGGTTGGGACATGAGAAGGTTGAATGGCCTCACTCAGGACTCAACCCGCAGACACACAGGCATGCTAATCCAAACAGAAAACCCACTGGTGAGCCATTGGGATCATCCCCAAAACCTCGTCTAAATAAATGTCTGATTTAAATGAGCAGGAATTTCAGTGGTCAGGAGTTGGTAATGATTGGGTCTCATTGCACAATATAATTTCTTCAATGATTAGATCACCGCAGCAACATACTTTCCATTTGAAGTTCTGAACGAAAGCTCGGAAAGGGTTAGTAAAGGCGTTGACCAAAACTTCCTGCAATTCTTTCAAATTGGAGGTTGCAATCTGTAATCCGGCAAAAGGAGATAAGGGTGCAGAAGAAAATAGAAGTCTGTTGGATTGCGGTGAATTTAGCAGCCTGTGTTTTGGAGTGAAACTTACAGAGAACTTGTTGGAATTTGAGCTTTTCAGTGGTCATTGCAATATGAACTGGAAGTGGATGATTGGTCAGTATAACTGATGGAATCCCAAGGGTAAATGAAGGCCATTTGGCCTCCTTAGCGTGCAGTAACTTCCCAGCATTGATGCATATGGCTGAGATAATTATACAAGGAATTAAATGCTGATGCTGATGGGAAAGCTGGAAAGAAACTAGTTCAGACTGCAAATGTGTGATGAAGAGTATTCTTTTGAGATCTATATTGTGTCACTTCTATTGTTTGCATCATTTGTGTTTTTTCTCTTTCTCTGCTTATTAGAGGTTTGTCTTTTTTTCAGTTGGGATTTTTCGGGCTTCTTGCTTTGCGGCTGCCTGTAAGCAGACAAATCTCAAGGTTGTATAATTCATACACTCTTTGATAATAAATGTACTTTGAATCTCGAAGAAGCCAATAGCAAAATGGTTGATTCGAATGGCCAAATGTTGTGCAACATGGAGACAATCTTCTGAGTGAGCAAACTGACTAAGCATGCCAAAAAAGTGAATGGAAGAATTTGCATATAACTTAATACTTTCCAAGTCTTCAGAATATCCAGTGTTACTTTTCAACCAATCGTCACTTTCCTTTTGTAACAAAGATGCCACATATATCAAAGGTCTATAAACAGTAAAAAAAACGGTCACGCCATCTATTTGTGCTGGTATTGAGAAGGAAACATAACACAAAAAAAAGTGACATTTTTCTTTCCAAGTCTGTAGTTTTATAGAGATAAAATATATTTATATGTATCAACGTCTATTTATTCATAAACAAAAGAAAATCTGCAGATGCTGGAAATCCAAGTGACATGTACACAAAATACTGGAGGAACTCAGCAGGCCAAGCAGCGTCTATGGAGAAGGGTACAGTCGATGCTTTGGGCCGAGATCCTTCAGCAGAACTGGAGGAAAAGAGATGAGGAGTAGATTTAAAAGGTGGGGGGAGGGGAGGGAGATACACATGGCGTCGACTGTACTCTTTTCCTCCAGCATTTTGTGTGTGTTGCTTCTATTTATTCATGACTGGTTGTGAAGCAAATGAGAGTTGTTACAACAGTTGCAGATTTTGGTGAGACTGAACACAGAAAAAAGGAAGGTCTAGAAATTCTGTTTCCTCGAGAAATCAATTGTTATCTCAGTCCAAGATTTTCCACGATGATCTTGAAATCAAAAATTTGTTTCTTCAATGTGTATGAAGTGTCCATACCTGGAGACAGACAGAGGTGCGAAATGACGCTCAGTAGGGTGAAATGAACAGTGAGGTGGCACTTCTGGGGAGTGAATTTCCTGGAGAGTATTGCAGAACCTGGTCTTCATCTGGAATGCGAGGCCCATGACGATCAGTTGGTATTGGTTTATTATTCGCACAGGTACCGTGACATGTTAGTTTTGCAAGCTGTCCATGTAAGTTTGTTATATACGTCACCGTACATGTATGGTGGCATATGGGTAACCTTGATAAGAAATTTGCATGGATAGCTTGAGATTCTGTTTCTTTTGGGCATTCTCAGTAATTACAAAGAAACACAATAGAACCAGTGAAAAACTGCACACAATAAAGACGGACAAACAACCAATGTGCAAAAGACAACACATTGTTCACCTACAAAACAGTACAATGAATAAATAAATAAATGATATTGAGAACATGAGTTGTAGAGCCCTTGAAAGTGCGCTCATTGGTTATGGAATCAGTTCAGTGAGTGAGGTTATCCAGTGTGGTGGTTCGGGAGCCTGATGGTTGAGGGCTAATAACTGTTTGTGGGACCTAAAGCTCCTGTACTCCTTTCTGATGGCAGCAGTGAGAAAGGAGCAGGGCCTGGATGGTGCGGGTCCTTGACAACAGATGCTTCTTTCCTGCGACAGCGCTCCTTGTAGCTGTGTTCAATGGTGGGGAGAGCTTTACCTGTGGCCTCTGTGTTCACTAGGCTCTCTTTCTCTTCCCCTCACTTTATCTCACTGGTATCCGAGATCTGGCCCACCACGGTGATGTCAGTTGTGAGGACTAGTTGCTGGCTGGTGCCATTTTAAGTTATTATAAACTTGTTTCTTACTGCAGATTTTCCTTTGGTACCCCAACATCCATTCATAGAAACATAGAAAATAGGTGCAGGAGTAGGCCATTCGGCCCTTCAAGCCTGCACCGCCATTCAGTATGATCATGGCTGATCATCCAACTCAGAACCCTGTACCAGCCTTCCCTCCATACCCCCTGATCCCTTTAGCCACAAGGGCCATATCTAACTCCCTCTTAAATATAGCCAATGAACTGGCCTCAACTGTTTCCTGTGGCAGAGAATTCCACAGATTCACCACTCTTTGTGTGAAGAAGTTTTTCCTAATCTCGGTCCTAAAAGGCTTCCCCTTTATCCTCAAACTGTGACCCTTCATTCTGGACTTCCCCAACATCGGGAACAATCTTCCTGCATCTAACCTGTCCAATCCCTTTTATACATTTTGTACATTTCAATAAGATCTCTCCCTCAATCTTCTAAATTCCAACGAGTATAAGCCTAGTCGATCCAGTCTTTCATCATATGAAAGTCCTGCCAGCCCAGGAGTCAATCTGGTGAACCTTCTTTGTACTCCCTCTATGGCAAAGATGCCTTTCCTCAGATTACGGGACCGAAACTGCACACAATACTCCAGGTGTGGTCTCACCAAGGCCTTGTACAACTGCAGTAGTACCTCCCTGCTCCTGTACTCGAATCCTCTCGCTATAAATGCCAGCATAGCATTTGCCTTTTTCACTGCCTGCTGTACCTGGATGCCCACTTTCAATGACTGGTGTATAATGACACCCAGGTCTCGTTGCACCTCCCCTTTTCCTAATCGGCCACCATTCAGATAATAATCTGTTTTCCTGTTTTTGCCACCAAAGTGGATAACCTCACATTTATCCACATTAAATTGCATCTGCCATGAATTTGCCCACTCACCTAACCTATCCAAGTCACCCTGCATCCTCTTAGCATCCTCCTCACTGCTAACACTGCCACCCAGCTTCGTGTCATCCGCAAACTTGGAGATGCTGCATTTAATTCCCTCATCCAAGTCATTAATATATATTGTAAACAACTGGGGTCCCAGCACTGAGCCTTGCGGTATCCCACTAGTCACCGCCTGCCATTCTGAAAAGGTCCCGTTTATTCCCACTCTTTGCTTCCTGTCTGCTAACCAATTCTCCACCCACACCAATACCTTACCCCCAATACCGTGTGCTTTAAGTTTGCACACTAATCTCCCGTGTGGGACCTTGTCAAAAGCCTTTTGAAAATCCAAATATACCACATCCACTGGTTCTCCCCTATCCACTCTACTAGTTACATCCTCAAAAAATTCTATGAGATTCGTCAGACATGATTTTCCTTTCACAAATCCATGCTGACTTTGTCCGATCATTTCACCGCTTTCCAAATGTGCTGTTATCACATCCTTGATAACTGACTCCAGCAGTTTCCCCACCACCGACGTTAGGCTAACTGGTCTATAATTCCCCGGTTTCTCTCTCCCTCCTTTTTAAAAAAGTGGGGTTACATTAGCCACCCTCCAATCCTCAGGAACTAGTCCAGAATCTAAAGAGTTTTGAAAAATTATAACTAATGCATCCACTATTTCTTGGGCTACTTCCTTAAGCACTCTGGGATGCAGACCATCTGGCCCTGTGGATTTATCTGCCTTTAATCCCTTCAATTTACCTAACACCACTTCCCTACTAACATGTATTTCCCTCAGTTCCTCCATCTCACTAGACCCTCTGTCCCCTACTATTTCTGGAAGATTATTTATGTCCTCCTTAGTGAAGACAGAACCAAAGTAGTTATTCATTTGGTCTGCCATGTCCTTGCTCCCCATAATCAATTCACCTGTTTCTGTCTGTAGGGGACCTACATTTGTCTTAATGAATCTTTTTCTTTTCACATATCTATAAAAGCTTTTACAGTCAGTTTTTATGTTCCCTGCCAGTTTTCTGTCATAATCTTTTTTCCCTTTCCTAATTAAGCCCTTTGTCCTTCTCTGCTGGACTGTGAATTCCTCCCAGTCCTCAGGTGAGCCACTTTTTCTGGCTAATTTGTATGCTTCTTCTTTGGAATTGATACTATCCCTAATTTCCCTTGTCAGCCACGGGTGCACTACCTTTCCTGATTTATTCTTTTGCCAAACTGGGATGAACAATTGTTGTAGTTCATCCAAGCGATCTTTAAATGCTTCCCAATGCATATCCACTGTCAACCCTTTAAGTGTCATTTGCCAGTCTATCTTAGCTAATTCACGTCTCATACCTTCAAAGTTACCCTTCTTTAAGTTCAGAACCTTTGTTTCTGAATTAACTATGTCACTCTCCATCTTAATGAAGAATTCCACCATATTATGGTCACTCTTACCCAAGGGGCCTCTCACAAGATTGCTAATTAACCCTTCCTCATTGCTCAAAAGCCAGTCTAGAATAGCCTGCTCTCTAGTTGGTTCCTCGACATGTTGGTTCAAAAAACCATCCCGCATACATTCCAAGAAATCCTCTTCCTCAGCACCCTTACCAATTTGGTTCACCCAACCTATATGTAGATTGAAGTCACCCATTATAACTGCTGTTCCTTTATTGCACGCATTTCTAATTTCCTGTTTAATACCATCCCCAACCCCACTACTACTGTTAGGTGGCCTGTACACAACTCCCACCAGCGTTTTCTGCCCCTTAATGTTATGCAGCTCTACCCATATCGATTCCACATCCTGCCGGCTAATGTCCTTCCTTTCTATTGCGTTAATCTCCTCTCTAACCAGCAATGCTACCCCACCTCCTTTTCTTTCATGTCTATCCCTCCAGAATATTGAATATCCCTGAATGTTGAGCTCCCATCCTTGGTCCAGTTTGCTGGACCAAGTACCGGCATTTCAGAGTGGTTGATCACTTTCCTTGGAAGAGGACTATGTGGGTTCATCTTATCCGTACCCCTGTGAGGTCACCTCTCATTCTCATACGCTCCAGTTTTTCCCATTCCAGTTGTGATTACCTCTCCCTTGAATCCCCAAAAACTGAGACTCTCCTGTGCCCCGTCCTCCACCCTTGCTCCACATCCTGAGCCAGCAGACATCTGGTGGCAGAGTGAGGAGGGAAACAGACGTCGCAGGCATTGAAGTGCAAGGCCCATTCTATTGCATACAATGGCCCCGTATCATTTGCACCAGGGTAAAGCAGTGGTGTGTCCTTGCACTGCACATCTACCCTGCCAAGCACCAAAACAATTCTGACTAGTTATTTAGAAACCCAGGTGCTAGAGATGAATACAGAAAGGTCCTGGTTATACTAATATTATTACTATTAATAATAATAATAATCCACTTGGAGTAGGCACGTGGCCAAGTGGTTAAGGCACTAGACTAGCTACCTGAAGGTCATGAGTTCGAGCCCCAGCCGAGGGAACATGTTGTGTCCTTGAGCAAGGCACTTAATCACGCATTGCTCTGCGACGACACTGGTGCCAAGCTGTATGGGTCCTCATGTCCTTCCCTTGGACAACATTGGTGTCGTGGAGAGGGGAGACTTGCAGCTTGGGCAACTGCCGGTCTTCCATACAACCTTGCCCAGGCCTGCGCCCTAGAGAGTGAAGACCTTCTAGGCGCAGATCCATGGTCTCGCAAGACTAACGGATGCCTTTAATAATCCACGTATCACCAAGACCACTCAAGAGTTAAGAGAAGAAAGACACACATGAAATGGTCACTTGAAGTAAGCACAGTCATAATGTATGTATATAGAAACATAGAAAATAGGTGGAGTAGGCCATTCGGCCCTTCAAGCCTGCACCGCCATTTATTATGATCATGGCTGATCATCTAACTCAGAACCCCGCCCCAGCCTTCCCTCCATACCCCCTGACCCCCGTAGCCACAAGGGCCATATCTAACTCCCTCTTAAATATAGCCAATGAACTGGCCTCAACAGTTTCCTGTGGCAGAGAATTCCACAGATTCACCACTCTCTGTGTGAAGAAGTTTTTCCTAATCTCGGTCCTAAAAGGCTTCCCCTCTATCCTCAAACTGTGACCCCTCATTCTGGACTTCCCCAACATCGGGAACAATCTTCCTGCATCTAGCCTGTCCAATCCCTTTAGGATCTTATACGTTTCAATCAGATCCCCCCTCAATCTTCTAAATTCCAACAAGTACAAGCCCAATTCATCCAGTCTTTCTTCATATGAAAGTCCTGCCATCCCAGGAATCAATCTGGTGAACCTTCTTTGTACTCCCTCTATGGCAAAGATGTCTTTCCTCAGATTAGGGGACCAAAACTGCACACAATACTCCAGGTGTGGTCTCACCAAGGCCTTGTATAACTGCAGTAGTACCTCCCTGCTCCTGTACTCGAATCCTCTTGCTATAAATGCCAGCATAGCATTTGCCTTTTTCACTGCCTGCTGTACCTGGATGCCCACTTTCAATGACTGGTGTATAATGACACCCAGGTCTCGTTGCACCTCCCCTTTTCCTAATCGGCCACCATTCAGATAATAATCTGTTTTCCTGTTTTTGCCACCAAAGTGGATAACCACATTTATCCACATTAAATTGCATCTGCCATGAATTTGCCCACTCACCTAACCTATCCAAGTCACCTTGCATCCTCTTAGCATCCTCCTCACTGCTAACACTGCCACCCAGCTTCGTGTCATCCGCAAACTTGGAGATGCTGCATTTAATTCCCTCATCCAAGTCATTAATATATATTGTAAACAACTGGGGTCCCAGCACTGAGCCTTGCGGTACCCCACTAGTCACCGCCTGCCATTCTGAAAAGGTCCCGTTTATTCCCACTCTTTGCTTCCTGTCTGCTAACCAATTCTCCACCCACACCAATACCTTACCCCCAATACCGTGTGCTTTAAGTTTGCACACTAATCTCCCGTGTGGGACCTTGTCAAAAGCCTTTTGAAAATCCAAATATACCACATCCACTGGTTCTCCCCTATCCACTCTACTAGTTACATCCTCAAAAAATTCTATGAGATTCGTCAGACATGATTTTCCTTTCACAAATCCATGCTGACTTTGTCCGATCATTTCACCGCTTTCCAAATGTGCTGTTATCACATCCTTGATAACTGACTCCAGCAGTTTCCCCACCACCGACGTTAGGCTAACCGGTCTATAATTCCCCGGTTTCTCTCTCCCTCCTTTTTTAAAAAGTGGGGTTACATTAGCCACCCTCCAATCCTCAGGAACTAGTCCAGAATCTAACGAGTTTTGAAAAATTATCACTAATGCATCCACTATTTCTTGGGCTACTTCCTTAAGCACTCTGGGATGCAGACCATCTGGCCCTGGGGATTTATCTGCCTTCAATCCCTTCAATTTACCTAACACCACTTCCCTACTAACATGTATTTCGCTCAGTTCCTCCATCTCACTGGACCCTCTGTCTCTTACTATTTCTGGAAGATTATTTATGTCCTCCTTAGTGAAGACAGAACCAAAGTAATTATTCGCAAACAACAGGAATTCTGCAGATGCTGGAAATTCAAGCAACATACATCAAAGTTGCTGGTGAACGCAGCAGGCCAAGCAGCATCTATAGGAAGAGGCGCAGTCGACGTTTCAGGCCGAGACCCTTCGTCAGGACTAACTGAAGGAAGTGTGAGTAAGGGATTTGAAAGCTGGAGGGGGAGCGGGAGATGCAAAATGATAGGAGAAGACAGGAGGGGGAGGGATAGAGCCGAGAGCTGGACAGGTGATAGGCAAAAGGGGATACGAGAGGATCATGGGACAGGAGGTCCGGGAAGAAAGACAGCTTATCCACTGATGTCTACTATAAGCCTACTGACTCTCACAGCTATCTGGACTATTCCTCTTCTCACCCTGTCTCTTGCAAAAACGCCATCCCCTTCTCGCAATTCCTCCATCTCCGTCGCATCTGCTCTCAGGATGAGGCTTTTCATTCTAGGACGAGGGAGATGTCTTCATTTTTTAAAGAAAGGGGCTTCCCTTCCTCCACTACCAACTCTGCTCTTAAACGCATCTCCCCCATTTCACGTACATCTGCTCTCACTCCATCCTCCCACCACCCCACTAGGAATAGGGTTCCCCTGGTCCTCACCTACCACTCCATCAGCCTCCGGGTCCAACATATTATTCTCCGTAACTTCCGCCACCTCCAACGGGATCCCACCACTAAGCACATCTTTCCCTCCCCCCCCCCTGCATTCCGCAGGGATCGCTCCCTACACAACTCCCTTGTCCATTCGTCCCCCCTATCCCTCCCCACTGATCTCCCTCCTGGCACTTATCCGTGTAAGCGGAACAAGTGCTACACATGCCCTTACATTTCCTCCCTTACCACCATTCAGGGCCCCAAACAGTCCTTCCAGGTGAGGCATCACTTCACCTGTGAGTCGACTGGGGTGATATACTGCGTCTGGTGCTCCCGATGTGGCCTTTTATATATTGGTGAGACCCGACGCAGACTGGGAGACCGCTTTGCTGAACATCTACGCTCTGTCCGCCAGAGAAAGCAGGATCTCCCAGTGGCCACACATTTTAATTCCACATCCCATTCCCATTCTGACATGTCTATCCACGGCCTCCTCTACTGTAAAGATGAAGCCACACTCAGGTTGGAGGAACAACACCTTATATTCCGTCTGGGTAGCCTCCAACCTGATGGCATGAACATCGACTTCTCTAACTTCCGCTAAGGCCCCACCTCCCCCTCGTACCCCATCTGTTACTCATTTTTATGCACACATTCTTTCTCTCACTCTCCTTTTTCTCCCTCTGTCCCTCTGAATATACCTCTTGCCCATCCTCTGGGTCACCCCCCACCCTTGTCTTTCTTCCCGGACCTCCTGTCCCATGATCCTCTCGTATCCCCTTTTGCCTATCACCTATCCAGCTCTCGGCTCTATCCCACCCCCTCCTGTCTTCTCCTATCATTTTGCATCTCCCCCTCCCCCTCCAGCTTTCAAATCCCTTACTCACTCTTCCTTCAGTTAGTCCTGACGAAGGGTCTCGGCCTGAAACGTCGACTGCGCCTCTTCCTATAGATGCTGCTTGGCCTGCTGCGTTCACCAGCAACTTTGATGTATGTTGCTCAAAGTAATTATTCAATTGGTCTGCCATGTCCTTGCTCCCCATAATCAATTCACCTGTTTCTGTCTGCAGGGGACCTACATTTGTCTTTACCAGTCTTTTCCTTTTTACATATGTATAAAAGCTTTTACAGTCCGTTTTTATGTTCCTTGCCAGTTTTCTCTCATAATCCTTTTTCCCCTTCCTAATTAAGCCCTTTGTCCTCCTCTGCTGAACTCTGAATTTCTCCCAGTCCTCAGGTGAGCCACTTTCTCTGGCTAATTTGTATGCTTCTTCTTTGGAATTGATACTATCCCTATCATCGAGTAACAGAACTAGAGACTGACATGGCAGCATACAGGAGCAAACTTCAACAGGAGTTTATCACAGAACATCCCTTCATGGAAGTGAATGTGCATTGAATATCACAGAACATCCCTTCATGGAAGTGAATGTGCATTGAATAGCAGATCAATGGAGAGTGATAGTAAAAAATAACATGTTAAACCAAATAAAACATGATGTTTTACAAGAGCTAGAAAGAAACCAACCTAACGACCACAACAATGTTACACGAGAAAATAATGAAGATGAACACTCCCTCTCACCCTGAAGGGATATGATCAATCTAACTAAAACATTGTAGAATTTATAGGTACACTAAAACAAAAGCTTGGTGCATACAAAGCCAGACTAAATAGATACATGAAATGTACCAGACAAAGAAAACAGAATTATCAGTTCAGAAAATGAAACATTGAAACATATAAGACATTGAAGCTAAATCTGAGGCAGCAAAATATCACCAACCCTAGCACAGAATTACCAACAAACTCAGAGATAATAAACTTTTTATCTAATATCTGGTCAGACAAGGTGACACACTATCAAGAAGCAATCTGGATTAAGGAAGAAAAAGAATGCACCACACAATTGAAAAAATGCAAACACCTGAAGTTACAACGGATATGGCTATGAAAAAATCCCACAACTGGGAAAGTACCGGCAGTGATAGTATTCATAATTATTGGTATAAAAATGCACATGCCTTCATCCATACCTAGTAGTATAAATCAACTATTTCCTTAAAAATCATGAAGAGTGCCTGAATTTGACAGAAGGTAAAAATATCTCTTACCTAAAGGAGAAATCACAAATGACCCATCAAAATTTCGTCCTATTGCTTACTTACAAACCATATATAAACTTGTAACATCGTGCATCTTGCAGCTAGTCACCACTCACTCAGATAACCACAATATACATACAGACGAGCAGCAAGGATATTGTAAGGGAATGAGAGGATGTAAAGGACAACTGATAATGGATTCTGTAATTCAAAACCAAGCCCAACAGAGAAGCAGAAATCTTTTGTGTTGTTATATTGACTACCAAAATGCACTGATTCTGTCCCACACTCATGGTTGATAGAAGTTCTTAATACACGATATATAAACTAAAGCCAATACTTTTGAAGTTCCTACATCAGATGAAGCATTGGTGTACTATAACCACTGTACCTATTAACAACCTCTACTATCAAAATCTATTTACTTATTGAGATACAGAGTGGAATAGATCCTTACAGCTCTTCAAGCCACACCACCCAGCAATGCCCCGATTTAGTCCTAGCCAAATCATGAGACAATTTACAATGACCAACTAACCTGCCTGTACCTCAGGTTTTACCAGTTTGAGCTGAGAGAAAAATAAAAATACAACAATAATAATAATAAATGTTAATTAACTGGAATCTAGTCTGATCATGGAGTAATAAATCATGCCATTTCAGAGTGGTTGATCACTTTCCTTGAAAGAGGACTATGTGGGTTCATCTTACCTGTACCCCTGTGAGGTCACCTCTCATTCTTGTATGCTCCAGTGTAGCAAATCCCAGCTTGCTCAGCTTCTCTCCACAGCTCAGCCCCTCGGGTCCTGGCAACATCCCGATAAATCTGCAATCCATCTTTCCAAATGCATGTACATCTTAACCCTCAGGATATCCTCAAATAACTTACAAACCACAAATGTTAGGCCTACTGGTCTATAGTTCCCAGGTTTTTCTTTGCAACCCTTCTTAAATAAAGGTGCTACATTAGCCACCCTCCAGTCTTCCTGCACTTCACCGTTGCTAATATGATGCATTTACCTCTGTCAAGTGTCCTGCAATTTCTCCTCTAACTTCCCACAGTGTTCTTAGAAATGCCAATCAAGCCCTGGAGGTCTATTTACCTTTGTATATTCCAGGACATCCAGCACCTCCTCTTTTGTAACATGGACTATCCTCACAACATCTCATTAGCTCTCTCAAGTTTCTATGTCTTCCTACCTTTCTCTATGGTAAAAACAGAGAGAAATGTTCATTAAGGACCTTGCTCATCTTCTATAGCTCCACAAAAAGAAGTCCACTATGGTTTTGAGAGGGCCTATTCTCTCCTTAGTTGTTCTTTTTCCCTTAATATACATACAGTCTCTCTGGATTCTCCTTACTAGAGATCCTTTGGAAAAATTCTTTACAATGAAGGGAGATTGAAAAGGGAATTCCATGCCGCAAACTGAAGTTGAAGCTAAATTTAGAAAGAGTTGGATAGTTGCCTCAGTACTTTGAGGAAAATGAAGTCTTAAATAGAATCAACATATATCAAAGTTGCTGGTGAACGCAGCAGGCCAAGCAGCATCTATAGGAAGAGGCGCAGTCGACGTTTCAGGCCGAGACCCTTCGTCAGGACTAACTGAAGGAAGAGTGAGTAAGGGATTTGAAAGCTGGAGGGGGAGGGGGAGATCCAAAATGATAGGAGAAGACAGGAGGGGGAGGGATAGAGCCGAGAGCTGGACAGGTGATAGGCAAAAGGGGATACGAGAGGATCATGGGTCAGGAGGTCCGGGAAGAAAGACAAGGGGGGGGGTGACCTAGAGGATGGGCAAGAGGTATATTCAGAGGGACAGAGGGAGAAAAAGGAGAGTGAGAGAAAGAATGTGTGCATAAAAATGAGTAACAGATGGGGTACGAGGGGGAGGTGGGGCCTTAGCGGAAGTTAGAGAAGTCAATGTTCATGCCATCAGGTTGGAGGCTACCCAGACGGAATATAAGGTGTTGTTCCTCCAACCTGAGTGTGGCTTCATCTTTACAGTAGAGGAGGCCGTGGATAGACATGTCAGAATGGGAATGGGATGTGGAATTAAAATGTGTGGCCACTGGGAGATCCTGCTTTCTCTGGCGGACAGAGCGTAGATGTTCAGCAAAGCGGTCTCCCAGTCTGCGTCGGGTCTCACCAATATATAAAAGGCCACATCGGGAGCACCGGACGCAGTATATCACCCCAGTCGACTCACAGGTGAAGTGATGCCTCACCTGGAAGGACTGTTTGGGGCCCTGAATGGTGGTAAGGGAGGAAGTGTAAGGGCATGTGTAGCACTTGTTCCGCTTACACGGATACGTGCCAGGAGGGAGATCAGTGGGGAGGGATGGGGGCGACGAATGGACAAGGGAGTTGTGTAGGGAGTGATCCCTGCGGAATGCAGAGAGAGGGGGGGAGGGAAAGATGTGCTTAGTGGTGGGATCTCGTTGGTCCGATGGTTGATAAGACCAAATTGACATGGAGGGAAACACCAGCCCACAGTTAACCAAAAAGATTGCACAATTTGTCTTCCATTTCCTTTCCCGGGACAGACTAATGCCACACTCTATACTGGCAGCTGTCTGAATACAAACCCATGTAAAAGGTTTTGTGCTGGAGTTCAAGCCAGATAAGTGGGAAGTGGTTCATTTCAATAGGTCAAATTTGAAGACAGAATATAATATGAACGGTAAGACTCTTGGCTGTGTGGAAGATCAGCGAAAGCTTGGTGTCTGTGTCCATAGGACATTCAAAGCTGCAGTGCAGGTTGGCAGTGTTGTTAAGAAGGCGTATGCTGTGATGGTCTTCATCAACCATGGGACTGAGTTCAAGAGCTATGAGGTAAAGTTACAGCTATATAAGACCTTAGTTAGACCCCACTTGGAATATTGCGTTCATTTCTGGTCACTTCACTACAGGAAGGATGTGGATACTATAGGGAGAGTACAGAGGAGATTTACAAGGACGTTGCCTGGATTGGAGAACGTACCTTATGAGAATAGGTTGAGTGTACTTGGCCTTTTCTCCTTGGAGCAATAGAGGATGGGGTGACCTGATAGAGATGTATAAGATGATGAGAGGTATTGATCATGTGGATAGCCAGAGGTTTCTTCCCAGGGCTGAAACATTTCAGGGGGCATAGTTTTAAGGTGCTTGGAAGTAGGTACAAGGGAGATGTCAGAGGTAGGTTTTTCACACAGAGTGGTGGGTGTGTGGAATGCACTGCCAGTGAAGGTGGTACAGGCGATACAACAGGGTCTTTCAAGAGACTCTTGGATAGGTACATGGAGCTTAGTAAAATAGAGGGCAATGTGGTAGGGAAATTCTAGGCAGTTTCTAGAGTGGGTTACATGGTTCGCACAACATTGTGGCTGAGGAGCTGGTAATGTGCCGTAGATTTCTATGTACCAGATCAAATAAGAAAACTACTCACATTAAAACATTAAAAAAAGACACAAAACAGCTGTGAGCATTTCTGGCAGTATCCGTTTTTGTTTCAGATTTCTAGCATCTTCATTTCCCACTCTCATGCCTTTAGCATTCATTGTCAGGACATTTCATAGCACTTCGTCAGCAGTAAATCGCAGATTAAACATGATTAATACTATAACACCCTGGTTATAGGAGTAGACATATTTTAAAGTTCCTTTCTTTCCTCATTGCTTCCTGTCTTGAAAGATCTGGATAGAGAGGATGTAGAAATGATGGTTCCATTTGCAGGAGAGTCCAGGACCTGAGGGCATAGCCTCAGAATAAAGGGATGACTCTTAAAACCGAGATAAGAAGGAATTTCTTCAGCCGGAGGGTGATGAATCTGTAAAATTCATTGCCATAGAGGGCTGTGAAGGCCAAGTCACTGGATGTATTTAAGGCAGAGATTGATGGGTTTTTGATTATGGGTGAAGTATAATGGGGAGAAGGCAGAGTAACAAACGGCCATGGTTGAATAATAGAGTAGATCCGATGGGCCAAATGGCCTAATTCTGTCCTATTTGTTATGGTCTTCTAAATTCCAGGGATGTGACCATAGTCTGTCCAAACTCTCCTCTTAGGACAATGCATCCACTCCTGGTATTACTCTATAAGGTTGTACTAAGTTCAGCCCTTTAAATCCACCTCACCATTCATCGACTCTGAACTTCCTCCATAGTGCCATTTTCAGCTCAGTCCCTGTACTCCCTTTACTCCCTGTACTCCCTTGTTCAGTGGGGACACAAGAGACCAGAGGGAAATGGACAGTTAGCGCTTCGAGTCAGGGCTGTCCACAGAAGCTGCCTGACCCACCGAATTCCCCCAGCAATTTGTTGTTTTTTGTTGCCCCCTTTATTTGGTGTATGTCTTGAAACCTTGAAATGAATATAATATCTGGCATCCACAACCATCTAGGGAAGAAATCTGGGTCCCACCCTTGGCCTACTGTGCCCTGTAAGGCTTGGAGAGCCTCTGTGCCTAACAACCAGCCAGTATGTGTCTGAATGCCTCAGAGAGAGGAGTTAACGTCTTTGAATGTGGAAAGCCCTTCGACGTAGTAATATATTGGGGCTCACTGTCCAGTTGTGATGAAAAGTACTATCGAGATGGGTGACAAAAAGGGTGATTAAGTGAGGTACAGTTGCCATAGAGCCCAAACTGTGTGCTAGGCATGAATCTTCCACAGAAGAAAAGGTGTATAAGAAAAGTAAAATAGTAAAAGGAAGCAAAATTACTCATATGCATATAAGCTTGTCGGCTCCTGATTAATCATAACAGCAGTGGTTGTATAGTGGGTGTGTTCAGCATTTTACTGCGCAATGAGACCAACATCATAACCTGTAATAGATAATTCCAACCACAAACACTTGCAACCCTCTACAATAAAAATTACAATTGGTTGGTGATTGAGTCATTTGGGAGTGGGACCTGGAGTCACAGCCTTTGTTTAATTAAGAATGGTCAGGTAATCCACCCCAATGGAACTGGTCAGAGATGTCCCAGCATGAATTAACAGCTAATAGAAACACATTATGAGAGCAGTAACAAATACTCAAGGCTTGAAGTTAGCTGAACTGTTAAACATTGCCACTGCCACTTCCAAAACCAATCTATGTCCATCTGTTGGCCTCGCATCTATCTGCTTCCATATCCATTTTCCTCTCCTGCTTGTGTCCATTTGTTCTCACATCAGATGTTCACTTTGACTGCTCTGAATTTCCTGACCTTGGAGAACCCAAGCCATTTTTCTCTGTCTGGCAGTCAAGCCAATACTGACCACCAGTCTATCACTGTCCGAACTATGCTGCTTGGAAGTTTAAATTGAATTGGAAACTGCTGAAAATCCTTGAAGATCTGCTGCTGAAGAAGTCTTTGACCTGAAATGTTAACTGTTTTCCTTTCCACAGATGCTGCCGGACCTGCTAAACACTTCCTTCCAACATTTTCAGTTTCTTTTCTAGAGTATGATCATACACAAGGAGTAAACTTTGCCTTCAAAATCACATTAATTCGCAATTGAATCGAGGGAGTTGATGGAGCTAATATTGAGAATAATACTGGGCATTGTTAACCATTCAGATGACATTTTTTGCCAGAATTTTCCCATAAGTAAGTTATTTAAAGCCTTTTGGCTGATAAATTCCAGTGACTCCTACTGGCTGGGCTGACCAGTTGATCATAAGTGTGGTGGTGTGGTACAGAACTGGTGTAGGTATGTGTTGATCACTGACTGTGGCTCCAATAGACCCTGCTTATCTTGTTTTCCATGGTTAGTGGTCGGGAGCTTGGGAGCTGCCTGTCTGCTGGCTAGCTGCAGGTGTCTGCCTGTTGGCCACACATTCAGTAACAGACTGAACCCTTGTCTGCTGGTGAGTCAAGTGCCCATGTAGCAGGTGGCTCTCCATCTGGGCCAGGTCCCTGCTCCAACTCCACCCTTTAGCTTCAACCCCCTGATGTCTAAAGAGGAGCTGTAAGCTCATCTTGAATAATTGCTCATCGAATACGCTGACTTTTAAATCTAAAAGTTGATGCTGCTGCATTGTTAATAAATGTGTTGATAGTGGCATAAGACCATAAGACAAAGGAGCAGAAGTCGGCCATTCGGCCCATTGAGTCTGCTCCGCCATTTTATCATGAGCTGATCCATTCTCCCATTTAGTCCCACTCCCCCGATTTCTCACCAGAACCTTTGATGCCCTGGCTACTCAGATACCTATCAATCTCTGCCTTAAATACACCCAATGACTTGGCCTCTACTGCCACCAGTGGCAACAAATTCCATAGATTCACCACCCTCTGGCTAAAGAAATTTCTTCGCATTTCTGTTCTGAATGGGCGCCCTTCAATCCTTAAGTCATGCCCTCTCGTACTAAACTCCCCCATCATGGGAAACAACTTTGCCACATCCACTCTGTCCATGCCTTTCAACATTCAAAATGTTTCTATGAGGTCTCCCCTCATTCTTCTAAACTCCAAGGAATACAGTCCAAGAGCGGACAAACGTTCCTCATATATTAACCCTCTCATTCCCGGAATCATTCTAGTGAATCTTCTCCGTACCCTCTCCAACGTCAGCACATCCTTTCTTAAATAAGGAGACCAAAACTGCCCACAGTACTCCAAGTGATGTCTCACCAGCGCCTTATAGAGCCTCAACATCACATCCCTGCTCCTATACTCTACTCCTCTAGAAATGAATGCCAACATTGCATTCGCCTTCTTCACCACCGACTCAACCTGGAGATTAACCTTAAGGGTATCTTGTACGAGGACTCCCAAGTCCCGTTGCATCTCAGAACTTTGAATTCTCTCCCCATTTAAATAATAGTCTGCCCATTTATTTCTTCTGCTAAAGTGCATAACCATACACTTTCCAACATTGTATTTCTTTTGCCACTTCTTTGCCCATTCTTCCAATCTATCCAAGTCTCTGTGCAGACTCTCCGTTTCCTCAGCACTACCGGCCCCTCCACCTATCTTTGTGTCGTCAGCAAACTTAGCCACAAAGCCATCTATTCCATAATCCAAATCTTTGATGTACAATGTAAAAAGAAGTAGTCCCAACACGGACCCCTGTGGAACACCACTGGTAAACAGCAGCCAACCAGAATAGGATCCCTTTATTCCCACTCTCCGTTTCCTGCCAATCAGCCAACGCTCTATCCACGTATGTAACTTTCCCGTAATTCCATGGGCTCTTATCTTGTTAAGTAGCCTCATGTGTGGCACCTTGTCAAAGGCCTTCTGAAAATCCAAATATACAACATCCACTGCATCTCTCTTGTCTAGACTACTTGTAATTTCCTCAAAAAATTGTAATAGGTTTGTCAGGCAGGATTTTCCTTTAAGGAATCCATGCTGAGTTCTGCCTATCTTGTCATATGCCTCCAGGTACTCTGTAACTTCATCCTTGACATTCGACTCCAACAACTTCCCAACCACCAATGTCAAGCTAACAGGTCTATAATTTCCTTTTTGCTTCCTTGCCCCCTTCTTAAATAGCGGAGTGACATTTGCAATCTTCCAGTCCTCCGGAACCATGCCAGAATCTATCGACTTTTGAAAGATCATCGCTAATGCCTCCGCAATCTCCACAGCTACTTCCTTCAGAACACGAGGGTGCATTCCATCTGGTCCGGGAGATTTATCTACCTTTAGACTATTCAGCTCCCTGAGTACTTTCTCTGTCGTAATTGTGACTGCGCACACTTCTCTTCCCTGCCACCCTTGAGTGTCCGGTATACTGCTGATGTCTTCCTCAGTGAAGACTGATGCAAAATACTCGTTCAGTTCCTCCACCATCTCCTTCTCTCCCATTACAATTTCTCCAGCATCATTTTCTATCGGTCCTATATCTACTCTCACCTGTCTTTTACTCTTCATATACTTGAAAAAGCTTTTAGTATCCTCTTTGATATTATTTGTTAGCTTCCTTTCATAGTTAATCTTTTCCCTCTTAATGACCTTCTTGGTTTCCTTCTGTAAGGTTTTAAAAACTTCCCAATCCTCTGTCTTCCCACTAATTTTTGCTTCCTTGTATGCCCTCTCCTTTGCTTTAACTTTGGCTTTGACTTCTCTTGTCAACCACGGTTGCATCCTTTTTCCATTCGAAAATTTCTTCTTTTTTGGAATATACCCGTCTTGCACCTTCCTCACTTCTCGCATAAACTCCAGCCACTGCTGCTCTGCCGTCTTTCCCGCCAGTGTCCCTTTCCAGTCAACTTTGGCCAGTTCCTCTCTCATGCCACTATAATTTCCTTTACTCCACTGGAATACCGACACATCAGATTTCGGCATCTCTTTTTCAATTTTCACAGTGAACTCAATCATGTTATGATCACTGCCTCCTAAGGGTTCTTTCACCTCAATCTCTCCAATCACCTCCGGTTCATTACACAATACCCAATCCAGTACAGCCGATCCCCTAGTGGGCTCAACAACAAGCTGTTCTAAAAAGCCATCTCGCAGACATTCTACAAATTCTCTCTCTTGAGATCCAGTGCGGACCTCATTTTCCCAATGCACTCGCATGTTAAAATCCCCCACAATTATCATAACACTGCCCTTCTGACAAGCCTTTTCTATTTCCTGTTGTAATTAGTAATCCACATCACTGCAGCTGTTTGGAGGCCTATAAATAACTGCCATCAGGGTCCTTTTACCCCTGCGATTTCTTAGCTCAACCCATAAAGATTCTGCACCTTCCGATCCTAAATCACCTCTTTCTAATGATTTGATATCATTTCTTACCAATAAAGCCACACCTCCCCCTCTGCCTGCCTTCCTATCCTTCCGATACACCGTGTATCCTTGGACGTTCAGCTCCCAGAGACATGCATCCTTTCGTCAGGTCTCAGTGATGGCCACAATATCATACCTGCCAATCTGTAGCTGTACGACAAGATCATCCACTTTATTCCTTATGCTGCGTGCATTTAAGTACAACACCTTAAGACCAGTATTTGGTACTGTTCGCTTTGATTTCACTGCAACTTTATTGCATTGCAACTCATCCCAATGGCTACAAATTTGCCCCATCACCTGCCTGTCTTTCCTGACGTCTTTACTGCTCACTATCTTAGATTTATTTCTGTTTTCCCCTTCTTCCGCTCTATCATTCTGGTTCTCATCCCCCTGCCAAATTAGTTTAAACCCTCCCTAACAGCTCTATTAAACCTTCCTGCCAGGATATTGGTCCCCTTCGGGTTCAGGTGTAACCTGTCCTTTTTGAACAGGTCATACTTCCCCCAGAAGAGATCCCAATTATCCAAGAATCTGAAGCCTTGCCCCCTGCACCAGTCTCTCAGCCACGCATTCATCTGCCTGATCCTACTATTCTTGCCCTCGCTAGCACGTGGCACAGGCAGCAATCCCGAGATTACTACCCTGGAGGTCCTGCTTCTCAGCTTCCTTCCTAACTCCCGGAAATCTCTCTTCAGGACCTCCTCCCTTGTCCTATCTATGTCATTGGTACCAACATGTACCAAGACAACTGGCTACTCGCCCTCCCCCTTCAGAATATTCTGAATGTACCCAAAAGTGCATAAACTTCTCACTGAATTTAGCCAAAAGATCTTTGTATTATTAGAAAATTCTGGAAATTTGCTACTCTACCTCAGTTAGTAACTTTAACGATGAGTTAAGCTGATGTAATTATGTCTCTGTATATGGGCAATACACACCCATGACAGTCATACATTTTATCTGCCCTCAGATTTCATGGTCAGGCTTGGCTGTCCTCCCTTTGATGGCGGCAGGAAGATTAACTTTCTGAATGCTAATTAAGCTACTAATTGTTGGTGAGGTCACATTTGGAGTACAGTACTGTATACAGATTTTTCACCCTGTTATAGGAAAGGTGTGGTTAAACTGGAAAGTGTGAAGAAAATATTTAGGAGGTTGTTGTCGGAGAGCTTGAGTTACAAGGGTGAAACTGGCCGGGAAAGGTTTTTTTCCCTGGAAGGTAGGAGAGTGAGGGGTGACCTGATAGAGACATTTGAGAGGCATAGATCAGGTGTGTGGTAACAGTCTTTTCCCCAGGGTAGGGGAGTCCAAAACTAAAGAGGGAAATGGTTTACAAAGGGCCTGAGGGGCAACTTTCTTCACAGAGAGGCTGGTGTGTATACGGAATGAGTTGCCAAAGGGAGTGGTTGAGGCTGGTACAATAATTTCATTTAAGAAACGTTTGGACAACTACATGGAGGGGTGTGGCTTAGAGGGAAGTGGGCCAAACACAGGAAATTGGGTCAAACTGGGTGGGCACTATGGTCGGCATAGACTAGATGGGCTGAAGGACCTGTGTCCCTGATATATTCCTCTATGACGCTATCGCTGTAGTGGTCTATGACTCTCGTCTTTGACAATCCAAAGAATATAAAGGAGTAAAGCAGAAAATAATCACAAACAAGAGAAAATCTGCAGTCGCTGGAAATCCGAGCGACACACACACAAAATGCTGAAGGAACTCAGCAGGCCTTGCGGCATTTTGTGAGTTTAAGCAGAAAATAATGACCAGGTCAGGCAGCTCCTATAGAGACTGAAGTGTTTAGCATTCTTTCCTTCTCCACAGAAATTGCCTGACCTGTTGGGTACTTGCTGTGGTGTATTAATATTGTTAAAATTTTAGATGAAAGGCTGAACATTTCCAAGTGACACTTCAACTCTTTGTGAGCTCACAGCATGTAAGGCGTCTGTACAAGTTAAATGCTGCAGGTTTGTTAAACGTTTGCTAATAGCAGTGGAATTCTTTCTGGCTTCAGGCACAGTGACAAGTCATAAGATCCAATATGTGTGTGTCTTGCTATGCTTGTGGATTGAACCCCTATTTATTCTGTTCTCGATAAATAGGGACTTCACCTAGACCGAGGCATCACAATCAATTGGAACCTGGGGCAGACCCAAGGCGATCTCACAAGTCAGAATTCAGTTCCCCTGACAACAGTGACAATCAAGTCCCCGATGGCAGCAACAATCAAGTAGAGACCAAGGCATCTACCATGCTTTACTTTTTTGGAGTGTAAAGGGAATGCCTTCTGTTCGGCAAAGCTCGTCTCATTTATTGTTTGTACTGATCACAGTGCATTGAGGTAGAATAAGGTAAAGCTATAACAAAGCATAATAAAGTGTAGAAGCTACTGGGAAAAGTGCAACACAGGTAAACAGTAAAGTGCAAGGTAGATTGTGAGGTCAGAAGTCCATCTTATCATACAAGTGGTCCATTCATAGTCTGTTAATAGTGGGATAGAAGCTATCTTCAAGTCTGGTGGAACGTGCTTTCAGGTTTTTGTATCTTCTGCGCCTGAGGGGAGAGGGGAAGAGAGAGAATACCTGAGATGGGTTGGGTCTTTGATTATGCTGGCTGCCTTACTGATGCAGGAAGGAGTCCATGGGTGCTTGTGGTTATGTGCTGAGCAGCGCCGACAACTTTCTTCAGTTTTGTGTGGTCACATCCGGAGCAGCTAACTTCCAGGCAGAACGCATAACAGCATCAATAAAAACTGGAACGAGTCGACAGGGACATGCAGGAAGCAGACTCTTCCACCTCAGACAAGTAGCATAGCCCTCTTTTGCTGCCTCTTTATCCATCATCGCAAGCACTGCTTGGGAAGTTTGGTTGAGATACACAGCCAGAAACTGAAAAGGTCTTGCCACACCCATATTGTAGGTTAATTTTATTTATTAGTGACTAATTGGTTTCTGAGAGTCTAATTCCTGAAAGGATCTAGGTTATGGTTCAAGAGTCGAGTGCACAAACACCTATCATCTCTGGGAGGGAAGTCACATGCTTCTTCATAAGCTATCATGAAGGGGACCAGGATGGCAATGCTTGGTTGTTGGTAGGTAGGGTTAATACCTGACTTTCAAGAGCACTTGTGAGTTATGTTCCGGCTGGACTTAGTCCTTAAACTGCTGGAGAACAGTGCGGAAAGAATAGGTGCTGTTTTCTCCCAGTAGGGATTAGTTTTTAGTTCCAAGTGCTCCTGCCACATTCTGTCACCCTGCAACCTTATCCTTCAATCTCTTTGAATTACAGAGGACAGCATGTGTATAAATGTCTATCTCCAGCAGACTTCATCATGATCATCATGACTCCAGTATTCCTACTATTTTTTAATGTCTCTTAATTGTGCCTATGATTTTTTTTGTGTTCTATCGCTGAGCAGCAGTGAACCATCTGACAGGCCTGTCAGAGTTCTCTTTGGGAACTAGTTGACTTGATCAGCATTTCTCATCTGGCTATTGTTCACAATTGCACTTAATAAAAGAAATATTAAATTTATTTCTTTTTCATAGCTTGTGCAAGTCATATAGTGCAGTGACAGAATTTCAAGAACTGATCTCCTTTTATTTTGCAGATGACAACCTTGTTTCTGTAAGCCTACCTATATCTATCCTTCCACCAATAATAAGTTCTCAGAACCAGATTTTCTCTGGACTGTTTTCAATTTTGGTAAATAAAATACAGGTAAGGATGGTGGAGAGGTAGACATTGTTGAAGGAGGTTGGTCTGCAGCGTTATTATTCCCCAAAGAACATGGTAAATGGATCATTCATTAGAACCAACTCTAGTGTCAACCTATGTCTAACCAGTGTGAGAGTTATGGCCATCTCTTTCTCCACACCCTAGGGGACTAATATCATGATTTCCTCGTCTTCTATTCAAATAAGGCCGAATGGACCTTTTTATTCACCAGAATGTTAGCATAGGCCAGGTAATTTAAAGTCCTTTTGCATAAATATGCATTCCTATTACAGTCCCATTCAACTCAACTACCTCAATTCTCTATTATCAGCTGCTATAGAAGAGTACAGCACAGGAACAGGCCATTCGGCCCACAACATTGTGCTGAACCAGCTAAAAATCAGATCAAAAACACCCAAACAGTTATCCCTCCTACATACAAATGGAAATTCAACTGTGTTGTGGGATTTGAAGGATCAACAGACAAAGGCTGATGCTGTCATTACAGGAATTGAATGCAATTGGACAGGACAGCAAATGGGCAATAGGCTCTTCCAGTAACAGGCAAGAGAAAATGGCTCTCTTGATAAATTGCAATCAAAGCCATTGGGTAAGGTGCTCTTTCATTTCTCTCGCAGTTTAGGTTATTCAGGCTACCAAGTCCTCGCCTACATCCAGAACAATCCCATTTCCCCCACTTAATTTTATTAGCACTCCACTGATCGCCCCACCTGCCTCTTGCACTCGGAATAAATCAGTGGCCAATTAATCTTTGGGATATGGGAGGAAATGGGAGCATTTGAGGAAAACCCAAGTAGTTATGGGAAGAACGTGCAAACCCCAGATGGACGTCACAGAAGGTTGGGATTAGACCTGGACAGCCATACTAAGTGCAGTGTAACATTGCTGAATCATCTGCAGCTCAACATTAGTAAAACAAAGGAGATTAGATTAGATTATGAGAACACTCAGTTCTCTTTTATTGTCATTTAGAAATGCATACATGCATTAAGAAATGATACAATGTTTCTCCGGAGTGATATCACAGAAAACAGGACAGACCAAAGACTAACACTGACAAAACCACATAATTATAATGTATAGTTACAACAGTGCAAAGCAATACCATAATTTGATAAAGAACAGACCATGGGCACAGTAAAAAAAAGTCTCAAAGTCCCGAGTCAATTGACTCCCGAGTTCCCGATAGCAGGCGGCAAAAGGGAGAAACTCCCTGCCATAAACCTCCAGGCACTGTCAACTTGCCGATACCTTGGAAGCAGCCGACCCCAGCCAACACTGAGTCCATCCGTTCGAAAACTTCGAGCTTCCGACCAGCCTCTCCGATACAGCCTCCCGAACACCATCCTCTGCCGAGCGCCTTCGACCTCTCCCTGGCCGCTGAAACATGCAAAGCCAAGGATTTCGGGGCCTTCAGCTCCGGAGATTCCGGTTACCACACAGTAGCAGCGGCAGCAAAGTGGGCATTTCAGAAGTTTTCCAGATGTTCTGCTGTGTTCTCACGTCTGTCTCCATCAAATCAGAATTGTTCACGGTCCCCTACTTGACAGATAACAGATATTCATCACCGAAGTGGCTGCGCACGCTGCCGTCGCGCCGCCATCTTCTCTCCCCTCCCGGGAGGATGGTGATGGACTTTAGGAAGACTAAGCCTGCGCTTCTCCCTGTTACTATTGATGGTGAGGATGTGTATGTGGTGAGGATCTACAGGTCCCTAGGGGATGCACCTGGATGACAGACTTGAGTGGAGCACCGACACAGAGGATGTGTACAAGGACCAGAGTCACCTCTACATCCTGAGGAGACTGAGGTTCTTTGGAGTTTGCAGGCCTCTGGCATTTCCAGGCAATGTTTCTCACCCTCTGCATGCCACCTTGGCTGAACAGAGGAACATGTTTAGTAATAGACTAAGACTCCAAAGAGCATTATATAAGGTCATTCTCTCTCTTGGCCATTAGGCTCTATAATGAGCTAGCCTATAGCCAAGGAAGTGATGACCTCCTCCTGTTAGACCATTTGAGTAATTTGTTTTTTATTCTTTCTTACTTCTTTTTTAATATTTGTATATCTAGGAACTTGTATTTCTACTATGACACTGTAATTTCCTCTGAGGTTAATAAAGTATCTATTTCTTCTTGACTCAGTCCTCTTAAACACATCTGTAAACCTCTGATAACTCACCCTGCTGAATATTTGCAGGTAGTAATAGGCAATGGACATAAGACCACAAGACCTAGGAGCAGAATTAGGCCAGCTGGCCCATCAGGTCTGCTCTACCATCCAATCATAGCTGATTGTTTCTTTTCCTTTCTCAGCCCCACTCCCCAGCCTTCTCCCCATGACCTTCTATTCTACGTCCAACCAAGAACCAGTCAAGCTCTACCTTAAATACACCCAATGCCTTGGCCTCCACAGATGCCACAAAATCACCACCCTCTGGTTAAAGAAATTTCTCCGCATCTCTGTTTTAAATGGACACCCCGCTATCCTGAGGCTGTGCCCTCTTGTCCTAGACTCCCACACCATGGGAAACGTCCTTTCCATATCTACTCTGCTTAGGCCTTTCAACATTCAAAAGGTTTGCATGAAATCCCCCCTCATCCTTCTAAATTCCAGTGAGTACGGACCCAGAGCCATCAAAGGTTACTTGTATGATAAACTTTTTATTTCTGGAATCATCCTTGTGAACCTCCTCTGAATCCTTTCCAATGCCAGCACATCTTTTCTTAGATGAGGAGCCCATAACTGTTCACAATACTCAAGGTGAGGTCTCACCAGTGCCTTATAAAGCCTCAGCATCACATCCCTGCTCTTATATTCTAGACCTCTTAAAATTAATGCTGACATTGCATTTGGTTTCCTCACCACCAACTCTACCTTATAGTTAACCTTTAGGGTGTTTCTGCACAAGAACTCCCAAGTACCTTTGCATCTCAGATTTTTGGATTGTCTCTCCATTTAGAAAATAGTCTACACATTTATTTCTACTACCAAAGTGCATGACCATGCATTTGCAAACATTGTATTTCATTTGCCACTCTCTTGCCCCTTCTCCTAATCTCTCTAAGTCCTTCTGCAGCCGACCTGTTTCCTCAACACTTCCTGCCCCTCCACCTTCCTCCTGATGGCAGCAGCCATAAGACCATCTGACATAGGAGCAGAATTAAGCCATTCAGCCCATCGAGTCTGCTCCACCATTCCATCAAGGTCAATCCTGGATCCCACTCATCCCCTCACACCTGCCTTCTCACCATATCCTTTGATGCCCCGACCAATCAGGAAACTATCAACTTCTGCCTTAAATTTACACACGGACCTGGCCTCCACAGCAGTCTGTGGCAGAGCATACCACAGATTAACTACTCTCTGGCTAAAAAAATTCCTCCTTACCTCTGTTCTAAAAGATCGCCCCTCAATTTTGAGGCTGTGTCCTCTAGTTCTGAATACTCCCACCATAGAAAATATCCTCTCCACATTCACCTTATCTAGTCATTTAGCAGATTTCAATGAGATCACCCCAATATTCTTCCAAATTGCAGTGAGTACAGGCTCAGGCTGCCAAACGCTCCTCATATCTTAACCCCTTCATTCCCAGAATCATCTCATGAACCTGCTCTGGACTCTCTCCAATGACAATGTATCCTTTTGGAGATATGGGCCCCAAATCTGTTGACAATACTCCAAGTGCGGCCTGACTAGTGTCTGTTAAAACTTTAGCATTATCTCCTTGCTTTTATATTCTATTCCCCTTGAAATAAATGTCAACATTACATTTACCACAGACTCAACCTGTAAATTAACCTTCTGGGAGTCCTGTGTGAGGACTCCTAAGTCCCTCTGCACCTCTAATGTTTGAAACTTCTCCCTATTTAGATAATAGTCTGCACTGTTGGCTTTTATCAAAAATGCATTATCATACATTTCCCAACACTGTATTCCATCTGACACTTTTTTGCCCATTCTTCCAATTTGTCCAAGTCCTGCTACAATCACATTTCTTCCTCAGCACTACCTACCCCTCTACCCAACTTCGTATCATCCACAAACTTTGCCACAATGCCAACGATTCCATTATCTAAATCATTGACAAACATTGTGAAAAGCAGTGGTTGCGATACTGACCCCTGAGGAACACCACTAGTTACTGGCAGCCAACCAGAAAAGGCCCCCTTTTTTCCCATTCGCTGCCATCAGCCTGTCAGCCATTCCTCTATCCATGCCAGTGTCTTTCCTGTAATGCTAAAGGATTTTATCTTGTTAAGCAGCCTCATGTGTGGCATTTCATCAAATGCCTTCTGAAAATCCAAGTGAGCGACATCCACTGCCTCACCTTTGTGCACCCTGGCTTGTTACTTCCTTGAAGAACTCTAACAGATTTGTCAGGGAAGATTTCCCTTTACTGAAACCAGGCTGACTTTGACTTATTTTATCATTAGGCTCCAAGTACCCTAAAACCTCATCCTTAATAATAGACTCCAATATTTTCCCAACCACTGAGGTTAGGCTAACTGGCCTCTAATTTCCTTCCTTTTGCTTTCGTCCCTTCTTAAAGAGTGGAATCTTCCAATCCTCCAGGATCATGACTGATGAATCCGTTATCTCTTCAGCAACCTCTCTCAGGACTCTGAGATGTAGTCCATCTGGTCCAGGTGACTTATCCACCTTAAGATCTTTGAGTTTGCCTAGCACTTTGTCTTTTCTAATAGCAATGACACTCAGTCCTGCTCCCTGACGCTCACAGACCTCTGGCACAGTGAAGACTGATGCAAAGTACCTATTATGTTAATCTGCTATTTCTTTGTCCCTCATTACTACATCACCAGCATCATTTCCTAGTGGTCCAATATCAACTCTCGCCTTCCTTTTACCCTTTATATAACTGAAAAAACTTTTAGTATCCTGCTTTACATTATTGGATAGTTTTCCCTCATATTTCATCTTTTCCCTTCTTACAGCTTTTTAGTTGCCTTTTGTTGGACTTTAAAAGCTTCCCAGTCCTACTTCCCATTCACTTTTGTTACCTTATATGTACTTTCCTTGGCTTTTATGGTAGTCCTTAACTTACCTTGTTAGCCATGGTTGTCTAGCCCTGCCATTTGAGAACAACTTCTTCTGTGGGAAATATCTATCCTGTGCCTTGTGAATTATTCCCAGAAACTTCAGCCATCTCTGCTCTGCCTTCATCCTCACCAATATCCTCCTCTAACCCACCCGGACAAGCTCCTCTCTCATGCCTCTTCAATTCCCTTTATTCCATTGCGATACTAATGCATATGACTTGTGCTTCTCCCTCTCAAATTGCGGTATGAATTAAATTGTATCATGATCACTGCCTCCCAAGGGTTTCTTTACATTAAGTTCCCTAATAAGAGCTGGGTTATTACACAACACCCAGTCTAAGAGTTTTGCTGAACACCTACAGATTGTTTGCAGATTGTTTTGCTGAACACCTACGCGCTGTCCGCCAGAGAAAGCAGGATCTCCCAGTGGCCACACATTTTAATTCCACATCCTATTTCCATTCCAACATGTCTATCCACGGCCTCCTTCAGTTTCTTAACTCTACCCACAAGGATTCTACATCTTCTGATCCATGTCACTTCTTTCTATGGATTTGATTTCATTTCTTACCAACAGGGCCACCCCATCCCCTCTGCCTACCTGCCTGTCCTTTTGATGCAATGGATATCATTGGATGTTAAGCTCTCAGCTATGCTCTTCCAGCCATCAGTGATGCCCACGTCAAACCTACACACTCTAACTGCCCTATAAGATTATCTACCTTATTCGGGATACTGCATGGATTCACATATAATGCCTTCAGTCTTTTCAATTTTGTGCCCACGTTACAATTCAACTGATCCTACTGACTGCAATTTTGCTGCATCATCGCCTGTTCTTCCTGACTACACACTGCATCTGCTTGTTTACCAACTGCCCATCACTTTGGTTGCCAGTCCCTTGCGAAATTACTTTAAAACCCCAACAGCTATAGCAAACTTACCCTCAAGAATATTGGTGCCCCTTGGGTTCCAGTGTACCCCTTTTTGTACAGCTCATAACTTCCCCAGAAGAGATCCCAGTGATCCAGAAATCGGAAACCTTACACCAATTCCTCAGCCGTGCATTCGTCTACCAAATCATGCTATTCTTACACTCAATGGCATGTGGCACAGGCAGCAATCCAGTGAATACTACCCTTGAGTTCCTGTTTTTCAGCTTTCTACCTAACTCGCTATACACTACTCTCTCTTCAGGACCGGATCTCTTTTCCTACCTGTGTCATTGGTACCAATATGAGCTATGTTTTCCAGCTGTCCATGCTTCCCTGTCAGAATGTTGTAGCTGAAGAAGGCATTGATGAGATTGCACTTTGAATATTGTGTACAGTTTTGGTTGTGCTGTTATGAGGCTTACATCATTAAACTAGAAAATATGCAGAGAATATTCATGAGGAAGCTGGCAGGACTCAAGGGATCGAGTAATAAGGAGAGGTTGGGCGTGTTGGAACTTTATTCCTTGGAACACAAGGGACTGAGGGGTAATCATATAGAGGTGTATAAAATCATGGTTATAGACAGGATGAACATATATATTATTTATTCCCAGGGAAGAGGAACTAAAATCAAGAGGACATACTGTAGGTTTCAGAGAGGATTTAAAAGGAACCTGAGGGGCAACTTCTTAACCCAGAGGATGGTGTGCATATGGAATAACTGCCAAAGGCAGTGGTTGAGGCATAACACAAGAGATTCTGCAGATGCTGTAAATACAGAGCAACACACACAAGATGCTGGAGGAAACTAGCATCCACGAAAACAAATAAACAGTCAATGTTTTGGGCTAAGACCCTTCATCAGGACTGGAAAGGAAGGGGGAAGATGCCAGAATAAAAATATGGGGGAAAGGAAGGACAAGCTAGGTGGTGATATGTGAAGCCAGTTGAGTGGGAAAGGTAAAGGACTGGAGGCAGTCAGTAGAACATTGAAAAGATAATTTGACTAAGTACAGGGATAGGAAGAGTTCAGAGGGATATGGGCCGAAGGGCTTGTTTTCACGCTGTAATACTCTGACTTGGGATGTGAACCTGAATGAGTTGTTCCATTTTTTTTTAGAACAAAATGCTCCCCACCAGGTGCCACATGGAACTAAACTAGCTTCTACCGAGTCACCTTAGTTAGAATATTTGAGCTATCAAATAAATTAGTAATATAAAAAAACCTTCCTTTCACTGTTAAATTTCTCATGCTCAGATTTGTTGCATCTAAGACAGATCCTTGTTGATGTCCAATGCCCAAACTTTTCCCAGTGGTTGCTTGATGTTGATCTGATGGTCAGTTTTACCATCACTCCTGCCAAGTTAATATAATATTGATTAGGAATTGTACATACACTCTCTTTCCAACTATCAGCCCCAGTTTTACACAGGCAGTTAATTTGCAGACTGTCAGCAGAGAGCTGCAGGATGATTTTTTTTAAGCATCAGTCACAGGAATTTTTTCAACAAGTACTCTGTACTGTTTTGTCTGTTTGTTTATGCAAGTTCATTAAGGATCACTGTAGTTCATTATTATACAAAACTCTTGCACATTCCTTTGCTATTGAGTAATGTGTGGGCTCTAAGAAATGTTTCATATTTATGAATGCCTGACCTCAGAAGGAACCTTCTTTGACGTTTGAGATGCATTGTTTCATTGGTTGATTTGTTACCATGTAATTGAGCAAGTATTCTTATAAATTTCATAAATGCTTTTGATAAGGGCTGGCCAACTACATCAGGTTGCAGAGAACACTGTACAGCTTTTTACAAATATGCATGCTGGACCACTAAGGTCCACAGGTATTTGTAACACAGAATATGGTACTTCCTCCAACTAGCTGCAACAATCCTTTGCTTTTACATTTAATGTTTCATGTCTATGTGCAAAAAATAAACTTGAGTCTCTCAGGTAGTTGACAAGATAACACTTACTACACAAATTTCTGATTACCTTAGAAAACTGACTGCCTTCAGTTTCATTTCTGGTGTGGACAGTGTTCACACAGCAGGCTGATGACATAGCGACCGCAACAAGGCTGGCATGGAAGTAATATATCAGAATGCAACTTGTAAGCACAGATGATTCAGCAGATACTGGAAATGAAGAGTAAAACACAGAAAATGCTGGAGGAACTCAGCATGTCAGACAGCATCAATGGAAATGAATAAACAACGTTTCAGGCTGAGACCCTTCTTCAGGATTGTAAAGGAAGGGGAAGACGCCGGGGAAAAAAAAAGGTTAGGGAGAGGGGAATGAGAACTAGCTAGAAGATGATAAGTAAAGTCAGGAGTGTGGGAAAGGTAAAAGACTGGAGAAGAGCAACACTCACAACACACTGGAAGAACTCAGCAGGTCGGGCAGCATCCGTGGAAACGATCAGTCAACGTTTCGGGCTGGAACCCTTCATCAGGACTGTAGAGGGAAGGGGCAGAGGCCCTATAAAGAAGGTGGGGGGAGGGTGGGAAGGAGAAAACTGGTAGGTTCCAGGTGAAAAACCAGTAAGGGGAAAGATTAAGGGGTGGGGGGGGGGGAAGCAGGGAGGTGATAGGCAGGAAAAGTGAGGAAGGAATAGGGGAAAACACAATGGGTGAGTAGAAGGAGGTGGCACCATGAGGGAGGAGATAGGCAGCTGGGGGAGGGGACAGAGTGACATAGGGATAGAGGAAGGGAATTACCAGAAGTTGGAGAATTCTATGTTCATACCAAGGGGCTGAAGACTACCTAGATGGTATATGAGGTGTTGCTCCTCCAACCTGAGTTTAGCCTCATCATGGCAGTAGAGGAGGCCATGTATGGACATATCTGAATGGGAGTGGGAAGCAGAGTTGAAGTGGGTGGCTACTGGGAGATCCTGTCTGTTGTGGCGGACGGAGCGGAGGTGCTCAACTGGAGAAGAGAATTGGAGGGAGAAACAAGCAATCAAACTTAAGTACTTGGGATCCTCGGTGGGCGGGCCCAAACTGAGAGGCCTGAAAACAGAGTTGGAAGGCATATGAAACAAGATGGCGGTGAAGACCAAGTTCCCAGGGATACGTGGCTGATAGAGTCTGGTTGAGTACATGGTCGAAGAGTTGGAGGGCAGCAGAGATCACAAGGGGGTAGCGGTAAGAGGAAGTCTCAATGAACTCCCATCAAAGAGAAGATTTAAATTTCTTCAGGGTAGGCATCTTTGGAAAAGACTTTGCAGTGGAGCAGCAAATCATAAACACTAGAGATTCGATTGTGATGGTGTTCCTATGTTACTAACATTGATCTTTGCCAGTGTTGGAAATGCTAGTCAATTAACTTTAGCCTCTGTACAATTTGTCAAATTAACAAGCACCTATCCTACATAGGGTCAAATAAAATCTGTAAGTAATGATTGCAATTGACAATCAGCAACTACGTGAACCATGTGGATGGGAGGGGATTGAATGAGTTTGGACATGAACCTTTGAGACTTGTCCCATCACCTACACTTGTGGGCTGATATTCAGCTTCGTCCCAGTTGTTATCAAGGTGCTGACAGGAACACCTTGTGTGGCCAATTGCCATTCTGTATTTTATGGATAAAACATATCAAGGCAACTTTCCAGCCAATCACGACTGCATAACCCGGCTAAAGGAGCACCTTGGCTGTTGGGCAGTCACTAGGCAATTTCTTCTAATTTGTTGTTGGGCCCTGATATGGTTGCAGAGATCTGTGCAATCAAGTCTTTTGGATCAACTTTGTTGGTAGCCCATTTTAAACTATCACATGCAAATATCATTTCAGTTTTTTCACTGGCTGATAGTATTGTGAACAATAAAATGGACATGAAGTCAGGTGGTGGCATATTTACTGCTACACATCAAAACTGAGACACAGTCATGCCATGTCACACCATGGACCCAGTGATCTGGTTCATCCTCCAAGGAAATTTTTCCATCTTCTAGACCATTTCACCTGTACGGGTCTTACTTTCAATTAGTCTCATTCTCACCAAGTATGTCCAATCTTGCTACTTGTCATCCTCAAAACTGCCTCACAGATTGTTCTTTCTTAAACAAAGATCAAACATCAGCCTGGTTGAAATTGTTTACACACCAAACATTTTGATATTATTGTTTTTCCTCCTGATAACTGCTGGGACATTAGCCATGACTACCTTTGCTTTAGTTCATTCCTCTGACAGTGAAATTGAATGTAGTCTCCCCACCCTGTCAGTGAACCAGGAAAATAATTTTCCGCTCAACTTCACAAATATCACTCACTCTTCCTCTTTTAACCGTATCAGTTTGATTGTGATAATGTGGCAAATGTATATGGGGCAAAAAAATTGTACAGTGAATCCATTATCTCCAACACACAGGGGGCCCATTCTTTTGGGCATGGGCTTTTGAGTGTGCATGTTTTTTTAAAAATCTCAGCAGGCCAGGTTCATAGCTCCCACGCTGGAAGTTGCCCAGTGAGTACTGTTGCCAATGTGACTCAGTAAAAACGATTATTCATGCTACTCCATTGTAGTTCTCGTTCTGTACATATAAAGCACTTTGCATAGCCTCCATGCCAATTCTGGAGCTAGACCAACATCTTCTACAGGTTAAAGAGTCTCCAGAATCTACAAACTACTAATTCAACACAATGCAATAACCAGGATGCACACACTCATTTGACACTTTGAAAGAACAGTATGCTCATGACAGTCTTGTCCTTTCTTAAATTACACCATCACCACCACACAACACTCAATAGTTGAAACAGGAGTACAACCTATACTTTTGATTTCCAACTATCACTAATTCAACTCACTCCTTGGTAACTGGTCCTGTAAACTTTCAGATCACAGTTCAACATAACCAAGGAGCAACTTTATCTTTCAATCCAAAGATTTCCAATTCTGCTTTTCCCATTTTCACCTCTAAACCTATCGCTTGTTCTTTCCTCTTTTGCCCTTTCCCTTCTCCTAGTTTTCTATGCAAGTTAAAAATTTTCCTCAATTAAGACACAGATACTGAACCAAAACATGAAAACTCACACTAGTATGAGAGAACCTATGGTGAAAAATAATGGTCAAAAACAGGGTACCATACTTTTCCTCAAAAGCAAATGAGGATGGGCATTAAATGCTGATCTCTGTGAGACAAGCATACTCCACAATCAAAAGAATGGCAGTGGAACTGAGTATTTTTAACCTGTTATGCTTTTATACTGGTGCCCTGTGTTCCCAGGAACAAAAGCTCAAATGGAATCAGAGCTTAAAAGAGAGGGAACCTGGCACAAACCCTCTACCCTCTCTGGCAAGGTCATTGTAACTACTGAGAAATCTTTACGATGGGGTAGGCTGTGCAGTCAAACAAGGAAAGTGGAAGACAGCAGTTTTCACACTCAGCATCTCAGTGCTAAGGGACAAACCACCAGACTGGGTGAGCCCAAGTATGCCCTCTCAGTCAGTGAACTACAAGCTATTCATTAGCTCTGCCAGCTTATTACAAGGCAGGGATCTCAGCAAAATGGTGATTAAAAAAATATATATATGGAGGGGGATTGGGGTTACATATTTGTGAATGCTCAGACCAAGAATTCTATAACAAATCAGTACTGTTTAATTGGATTCCAGTTCATTAAGAAATTCTGAAGAAGTCCTGACGAATGGTTTCAGCCTGAAATGTTAACTGTTTATGCATTTCCATACATGCAGCTCAACCTGCTGAGTTCCTCCAGCATATTCTCTGTGTTGCTCGGGATTTCCAGCAGCTGAAGAATTTTTTATGTTCATCCTTTAGAAACATGAAGTGTTCATGATATTTGGATAGTAATTTCAGTAGTCAGATTCACCAGAAGCTAAGAGAATTTTTTTTAGTGTGTACTTAGAATATCACATTCTAGCTCATTCTGAATCTATATGAAAGTAAATTTTCAACATCCCAAAACTTGCTGAAGAGAACTAAACAGAACCAGCATTGTTTAATGTTGCACAACTTTATTAGAATACTCCGGCTATTCTGTACAAATTGAAAACCGCATATTAAGGTACATTACAACTGTTTGAACAAGGTAAGGCTGGAGCACTCTATGCCTGGACATAGTGCTGTGCACTTGACACAAAAATAAAAATAGATCTGTGTTAAAGATTTTACTTCCACAGGAAAACTGACGATTCTCATTATCATCCTAAATGTGCATCTTTTTAGAAGATGAAGTGGATGCAACTGGAACTAATATGCCCAGGAAATGGATTTATTTCCCCCCACATGCTGGTTAGTAGTTTCTGTATAACAGTAATAAATAAGTCTGTGACAACAACATTTCAGCACAGCCTTCATGTATATATAGTTTTGTATACCATTACCTCATTTTGGACTAAAACAGCAATGGTGATCATAGCACTGTTGGATTGGGTAGGAAACTAAGCTTTTGTAATGTATTTAAATATAAATATTAATAGATAGAATGCTAAAACTCTATGTAACTGCTCAAATATTGGGCAGCACAGTAAAGATGCACTTCAGAACTTCATGAAAATCACCACTGAGTCACTCAGCAATACTGCCCCTAGTTGCAAGTGACAAGCGTGTAACACTCACTACATTTCAAAATACCAGTGTTTATTAGAGCTGTAGAGTGCATGCTTGCTTTACCTTACAGTCGTGAACCCTTCAGCATTTTTGAAGTAGAATTTTGTATTATTTCCACTGTAAAAGTAAGCAAAAAGTAGGAAAAAAACTTAAGTTAAAGAGCAACCCATGCATTTTAAAATAGTGTTTAGCTTATAAGATTGTGCTGCAGTAGGGAGGGGTTGCCTCAACTGCACAAGAGTATTTTAGATACACTTTATCACATGGCGTCAGTCTCCAGGCAGTGGTGTTTCCTTGGTACCACACTCCTATTGCTGCTTGCATTCAGCAGGCTGGTTGGGTTCTTTCTGGAAAAGAAGACAGTACTTCTGGTCAGTGGGAGTTCTTACAGGTGTACCATCAGCAACACTTGCATGCATTCTAGCCAATGTCTGGACAGTAATACCACCACTGGAATTGAGGAAGAATTAATGGAAGTAGCTGAGATAATACTAATCATTTGGACTTTAACTTCCTGAAACTTCATTGATGCTAATGGAGCAGAGAAAAGAGGGAGGAAAGCATACAATTACTGGAGCTCCTATTACTCACAATGCTTTAAAATAGTTCAGTGAACACAAAACTAAACTTTGGAAGTTTGATTTACTGAACAATGGAATATCCTCAATAATTTCAGATATGACAGAAATGCAAATTACTTAATTTCCAATATCACTAAATTTTACTTGCTTGTAAAAATAATAATAATGGGAAAAAGATGATTTAAAGGTTTTCAATATTTTTTGGAACAGCAACAGTCATACTAAGAACTTGTCAGAGTACGTTCCATTCTTCATCTCTTCTTCCCCATGCTCTTTTCTGAATGGAAAACCAGGATCTACAAAAGTACTTATCCAGCAACATTAGTCTAAAATGACTTTCAAATGTAAACCACAACAGAATGTGACCAGGAGGAATTGTAGCAATTAATGACAATTAAGTAATACTTATAATGAGACACAAGGCCACACTGCTATCCCAATATTCCTCACACCCCCAAAACCCATCCACCAGATGTCCATCAACTGAACTCCCCATCATTATTCTATCAGGAGCAACTGACAGTGGCTAATTAACCTATATACATATATATTTTTGGGTTGAGATGAGGATAGAAAGAACACCCAGAGGAAATCCAGGTGGACACAGAACATACAGACAACTCAGCTTGAACACGGATCCCCAAGTTGAGGCAGTAGCACAAACCTCCGTACCTCACTGTTTTCACATGGCTGTATATCCCACTCCCAGCTAACAAATATCTTTTAGCTTCAACAAATGTAAAAAAAAGTAATGACATGAGGGGCTTGTTACAGAATATGTACATGAGAAACAGAAAATATTTAAATGTAACTAAAATGTTAGAGGCAAGACAGAGAATACCCATAAAAGAAATTAAAGATGAGAACTTTAAATTGTACATGAAGGGACTGGATGCCCACCTGACATGAATGCTGGAATAATGTAGATCAGAATGGAAAAGAATATAATAAACTTTTGTGGATGAGTTGATGACAAATCTAAGGTAGGTTAGAGAAAACAAACCTATTGTAGAAGACAAGACTGCAGATATTGGAGTCTGGAACAAAATTGCAGTGGAATTGGAATGAGATTAATTTTGTGATAACAAACCAGATTGACACAGATTGGGCAAGAGAGTAATTTGGAGGTTGGGATGCATGGAACTTAAGTTACAAGCATCAAATAGGAATGAAAGCTATTGAGATGTTTTGACTTTGATCAGATAGATGAAACAAAACCAAGCACATCAGCCTCAAGATAAAGGATAAGGAGTAATATATTGCAGTCATGTTATTATACTGCAGAGATTGAAAGACACTGATGTGCAACTTAGATAACACAAGACCTATAACCATTCTTGTGAATCTTCTCCAGACCCTCTCCAACACCAGCACATTGTTTCATAGATAAACCGCTCACAATACTCCAAACGTTAGACCATAAGACATCAAAGCAAAATATGGCCACTTGGCCTATTCAGTTTCCTTTGCCATTCCCCATGACTGATTTATTATCCCTCTCAACCCCATTCCTTTGCCTTCCCCCCATAACCTTTGACTCCCTGACTAATCAAGAACCTATCAACCTCTGCTTTAAATTAACCCAATGACTTGGCCCCCACAGCCACATATGGAAATAAATTTCAGATTCAAAACCTTCAGACTGAAGGAATTCCTCCTCACATCTGTTCCAAATGGACGTACCTCTATTCTGAGGCTTTTGTCTGACTACTGCCTTATAAAGACACAGCATTAGATTCTTGGTTTTATATTCTAGCCCTCTCGACATGAATGCTACCATTGCATTTGCTTTCCTTAATATCAACTTAATCTGCAAGTTAACCTTTATTGAAGCCTGCATGAGGTGCCCCAAATCCCTTTGCACCTATGATTTCTGAATTTTCTCCCTATATACATAGAAAATAGTCTACGCCATTATTCCTTCTACCAAAGTAAATGACTGTACACTTCCCTACATTATATTCCATCTGCCACTTGTTTGTCTATTCTCCTACTCTGTACAAGTCCTTCCTCACCCCTTCCTCAACGTTACCCGCCACTCTACTTATCTTTGTATCGGCTGCAAATTTGGCCATAAAGCCATCAATTCCGGCAGCCAAATTGTTGACGTATAACGTGAAAAAAAGCCGTTCCAACACAACCCCCGGAACACCAATCAAAAGAGACATATTTATTTCCACTCTGCCTCCTGCAAGTCAGCCAACCTTCTATCCTTACTAGTATCTTTCCTGTAATACAATAGGCTCTAATTCTATTTAGCAGCCTTATGTGTGGCACCTTGTCAAAGGCCTTCTGAAAATCTAAGTAAACAACATCCACTGACTCTCCTTGTCTATCCTGCCTGTAATTTCCTCAAAGAATTTCAACAGATTTGTCAGGCAAGATTTCCCCTTAAGGAAACTTCAGCCTATTTTATCATCTTCATTTTATAATGAATCAGAACCAAAGCACTCTAAAGTTGGGAATTCCACAGAACGACAACCCTCAAAAAATAGCTCATATCAATCTTAAATGAGACTCTTCTAGGTTACCCCTCATTTTTCTGAATTCCAGTGAATACAGTCTCAGAGCCATCAAGCCCTCTTCATGTGACAAGCTCTACCAAATGTCAAGATTTCAAACATTATGAGAAGTACTCACAAATTCTAGATCACTGGCCTAAATTGCTCAACTTTCCCCAAAAATCCTTTCATTCCAATCAATCTAGAAATCCAATCTATCCAGTACAATTAAAACACTCAGGTTGATCTCAGGTTTTGAACAATAGCCAAGAGATGAGGAGCAAGAGAAATGGTGACTCACACAGGTCTGCGAGTGTGCTTTAAAAACAGTGCTTTGTGAGAGTTGCGGCGTTTGAACATTGGCCAGAGATCAGAATTCATTAGCAAGGGCAAATAAGAATAAGGCAGGGCAAGTGGAGCGCCCTTCACTGGAGTGAACAGTGGGCACATGAGGCTTTAACTCTATGAGGCTTCAGTGAGAAAAGGCAAAAAGCTCTATGTAGATTTTCAGTTTATTTATTGTTTCTTTCTTTATAATTGCATGGTTAGAGCAGTAGGGATGCCAGGCAGGATAGTTAAATGTTTATTTATTGAGATACAGCACGGAACAGGCCCTTCTGGCCCTTCAAGCCATGCATCCAGCAACCCCCCAATTTAATGCCAGTCTATTGACAATTTACTATGACCAATTAACCCACCAACTGGCATGTCTTTGGGGGAGGAAACTGGAGCACCTGTAGAAAACCCATGCAGTCATGGGGAGAACGTACAAACTCCTTGCAGGCAGTGGTAGAAACTGAACCTGGGTTGCCTGTACATAATATGCTGTGCTAACCACTACACCACTGTGCTTGCAGGATGGGGGATGGCAGGGAGACCAGTGTCTGATGACTTCACCTGCAATAAGTGCATCCAGCTGCCGTTTCTAATGCTCTGTGTTATGTAGTTGGAGCTGGAAATGAATGAACTTCAGATTGTTCGGGAGGCTGAAGGGGGTGATAGACAGGACATACAGAGAGGTAGTTGCAACCAAGCTGCAAGACACAGAAAACTGGGTGACAGTCAGGAGGTGAGAGGGGGTTAAGCAGCCAGTGCAGAATATCACTGTGGCCACCCCCTCAACAACAGGTATACCACTTTGGATACTGTTGGGGAGAGGGGTGGGGGAAGAGACCTAGCAGAGGATAGGGGGGAGAAGAGGCAAGCTGTGGTGATAGAGGATTTATGAGTTAGGGGAACAGAAAGGAGGTTCTGTGGACAAGAACCAGATTCCCAGATGGTATGTTGTCCCCCGGGTGCCAGGGTCCAGGACATCTTGGATCGAGTCCTCAGCATTATTACATGAGAGGGTAGGCAGCCAGAGGTCGTGGTCCATAGAGGTACCAATTACATAGGAAGGAAGAGGGACAATGTTTGGCAAAGTGAGTTCAAGGAGTTAGGTGTTAAGTTAAAGGATAGGACCTCCAAGGTTGTGATCTCAGGATTGCTACCCATGTCACGTACTAGTGAGGACTTCAAGATTTTTTGGATCATTGGGCTCTCTCCCAGGGAAGGTAGGACCTCTACAGAAGGGATAGTATACACCTGAACTGGAGGGGGACAAATATTAAAATTGCAGAGGGATGGGAACCCGAGTGCCAGAACAAATATTGGAGTGGTTGTGAAGAAAGATGTTAAGTCTACACACAAAGTCATGAATCAAGAAGTTGAACATGGGGGGGGGGGGGGGGGACTAATGTTCTGAGCTGCATATACAAACTTTGTACTTCAATGCAAGGAGAATTGCAGGAAAGGCAGATGAGTTAAGGGCATGGATCAACATGTGGAATTATGACAATGTACCCATTCGTGAGACTTGGTTGCAGGAAGGACAGGACTAGCAGTTCAATGTTCAGGGTTCTGCTATTTCAGACATGATAAAGCGGAAGGGATTAAAGGGGAAGTGTTGCTATGAGTCAAGGCAAATGTCATAGCAGTTCTCAGTCAGGACAGATTGGAGAGCTCGTCTAGTGAGGCTTTATGGGGTAGAACTGAGGAATACGATCACATTAATGGAATTTTATTATAGACCGCCCAACAATCCACCGGATTCAGAGGAGCAAATTTGTAGAGATTGCAGACTGTTGCAAGAAACATTATGTTGTGACAGTAGGTGATTTTAATTTTCCATATATTGGCTGGGACTCCATACTGTAAAAGGGCTGGATAGGACAGTATGCTTCGGAAAGTTTCCCTGATCATTACGTAGAGGTCCCAAATGAAAGTGTGTGATAGTAGATCTCCAATTAGGGAATAAGACTGGGCAGATGACATAAGTTTGTGTAGGGGAACACTTTGCTTCTAGTGATAATGCCATTAGTTTCAAGGTAATCATGGAAAAGGATGTCTGGTCCTTAGGTACTTGAGAAAGAAATCAGGAGGGCTTAAAAAAAAGCATGAGGCTGCTCTAGCAGACAACGTGAAGGAGCTTCTACAGATATGATAAGAGCAAAAGGATAGCAAGGGACAGAAGTGGTCCTCTGGAAAATCAAAATGGGAATCTATGTGGAGCCAAATGAGATGGGGGAGATCTTAATTTGAGTTTTTGCATCCATATTTACTCAAGATGTACACAATCTACAGAGTGAGGCAAAGCAGCTTTGAGGTCATGGACCCTATCCAGATTACATAGGAGGAGGTGTTTACTATCTTGAGGCAAATTAGGGTGGACAAACCCCCAGGCCCTTGAACCCTTTAGGAAGTAAGTGCAGAAATTGCAGGGGCCCTAGCAGAGATATTTAAATCATCCTCAGCAATAGGTGAGGTATTGGAGGATAGCTAAATTTGTTCCGCTGTTTAAGAATGGCTCTGAGAATAAGCCAGAAAATTATAGGCCGATTATCCTGGCATTAGTAGCGGGAGTTATTAGAAGGTATTCTAAGGGACCAGATATATGAGTATTTGGATAGAAAGGAACTGATTTATGATAGTCAGCTTGGCTTTGTGTATGGTAGCTCGTGTCTAACCAATCTGATGAGTTTTTCGAGAAAGCTACCAGTGAAGTTGATGAAGGAAAGGCAATGGATATTGTTAATGTAGACTTCAGTAAAGAATTTGACAAGTCCCAGATGGGAGGATGGTCAAGGTTCAGTCGCTTGGCTTTCAAGATGAGGTAGTAAACTGGATTAGACATTAACTTTGTGGGAGAAGCTAGAGAGCGGTAGTAGGCGGTTGCCTCTCTGACTGGAGGCATGTGACTAGTGGTGTGCTGCAGGAATTGTTGCTGGGTCCATTGTTGTTTTTCATCTATATCAATGATCTAGATGATAAATATGGTTAACTAGATCAACAAGTTTGCGGGTGATTGGGGGTACAGTGGACAGCAAGGAAGACTATCAAAGCTTGCAGTGGGATCTGAACCAGATGGAATTTAATGCAGACAAGTGTAAGGTGTTGCATATTGGGAGGACCAGGGTCTTACAGAGATAGTGGTAGGTCACCGAGGAGTGTGGCAGAACGAAGGTGTTTGGCAATAGAGGTCTATAATTCATTAAAAGTTGTGTTACAGGTAGGAAGGGTCGTAAAGAAAGTTTTAGGCATATTGACTTTCGTAGATCAACGTACTGAGTACAGTAGTTGGGATGCGTAGTTGTAGCAAGGTTTATTATTGTCCAATTTGCCTTACTAATTGCTTACTGTGTATGCAGGGCAAATTATACTTGTGGAAAAGGATACTCAAGACCTCTCTGAATACCAGCCACTTATCTCACTTTAAATATTTTGCTTTTGTTTTTAAAGGTCCCCAAAGTAGTTAACTTCATTTCTACACATTATACTACATCAACCCATTTTAACCTGTTTAAATCTACTTAGGTATTTATTTCTCATACTCGCATCAGCAAAACGTGATTCAATATTACAAGTTCCTTTAAGTGAGACAGCAAGTAGGAATTGCCAGAGAAATCAATGTAGGGGGTCTTGGCTATTAACACTGACATCCAAATGACTGGTTTACTTTTTTTTTGTCATTTAAAACATCCATGTTGTTTTATTAACCTCAATACAATGAACCCTTAATTTTCATCACAACCTTCATTATAGAAGGTCATAAAAAGCCTATGGAAATCAAAATACACATCTACTGGTTTGCCTGTATCCATTACATGCATCACAAAGAACCAAATTTATCAAACAGTTCAGTAAATCCCCATAATCTGACACTCTTGGGACTTTGCTGCTGCATGCAAAAATTTGTGGAACTACTGAATATCACCTAACATACCGATTTCAGAAAAACAATAAAAATTGCAAGGGAGCAGGAAACTGAACAGCTTGTTCAACTAACAAACAAACACAAAAGCATTCTCAAAGGTGGTGATGAATCAGCATATAGGAGGGAGATTAAAAATCTAGTTGAATTGTGCTATAACAAAAACTTGTCACTCAACATCAGTAAAGCCTATTATTGACTACAGGAGGAAGTCATCAGAGGTCTATGAGCCGGTTCTCTTTAGGGCACCAGCAGTGGAGACGGTCAGTAACTTAAAATTTCTCGGCATTATCATTTCAGAGACCAGCACAGCCATGCCTCTACTTTATTAAAGTTTGTGTAGATCCCGCATTTAATCTAAAATCTTGACAAGCTTCTATAGATGTAGGGTGAAAAGTATCCTGACTGGTTGTATGATGGCCTGGTACAGAAACATCAATTTCCAAGAAAGAAAAAGTCTAAAAATATGGTGGATATAGCCCATCCATCACAGGCAAATCCTCCCCATCAATGAGCACATTTACAGGAATGATGGGTACTGAATGACTAAAGAATATGTTCAATGTGTTAAAGGAAAAGGAAACCAACATGAGCATTTCTTTCAAACTAAGCATCTTCAGAATGACAGCATGATACTTAGCATGAGTAGGTGGGTGGGAACTGAAGCTAGAAAGCATGCATCAAGAATCACTTAGTCAGCACTTTATTAGAAATGAAATCAAATATGTGGAAGGGAGGTGAAAGGAACAAAGTAAAAATGTCAAAGAGAAACACAGAAAGGATACACTTTATAAATTGGAACATTGGAGGGAAGTTTAGGTTGAAGGATTAGGTAATGGTAGAAACCTGTAGAATAAACGATTGATCTTTTCAGCAGGACTCTTGGCCTACTCGTATCTCCCAGGTGAAATAAAGAATAAAAACAGTCAGCTGTTCCCTTGTCATACCTTCCTAAAACTTGAAGATACCTTTCCATTCAAAGATAACTGTACAACTATGGGCAGTTTTGGCAGAGGGTAGCGGACCAATGCTCAATTTGGTGTAGTAAGATTAAGTATTGTACATAGCTGTCTCATAAGCACACTTCAGCACTCGTGCTGTCTTGGACTACAGGGAACTCGATATGCATTTGACAGAACAGTGCGCGTCATGGATGATTCCGTAAACCTGCATCACTTTAAAGCCTAAAGCTGACAGTTTTAAGACAATGAATAGAGTCATCTTCATTAAGAGATAAATATTAAACTTTTAATGTTCTGCAGTAATCATTTCATCTGTTGAAGGAATGGTGAAAACACATGGCTTGCATACCACACTCTTGATTGATCTATTCAGTTTACACTCACAATGCCAACAGCCTGGCTTCGCTCTCATCTGGTCGCATACCACACTTGCCTGCTCTCAGTTGGCTTGCGAGAAGTTCCCAGAACAACCCCAACTGTAACAGAGCAGCCTGTGACAGAGGAAGCATGAGAAAATGTAGAACCTGCAATGGCAGACCCAAGGTAGTTCTCAATTTCTTCCCCAAACCAAGTTTCAGGTCACTACGTCTCAAGAAATGCCTTTAAAAAGAGTTGTGCCAAAGTTGCTCCAGAAGTATTAGCGATGGATCCAAATTATGAATTACAACTCAGAGGGCAAAACTTTATTCAATGCCAGAAATCCTGGGTAATCAGAATAAGTTTTGTGGAGCTTATTTACATTGTTTGCAAGACCTACATGATAGCATGTTTCAAGACAAATTCCCATGTGCCAGGCTTCCTCTGTACTGCTTCCACACTGAATCCCAAAGAAACAAATGTTGGATACCACAAGTTCAATCTCACTAAAAGACAGAATGTCTTAACATTGATCTCACTTCTTTAGCATTCACTTGGAAGGCGAAGGCATGAAATCTTGTGATAATTTATACCTGATACCTAATAGCTGAGTTCTAATATCCTGAAGGGATATTAAACAGAATTCCATATTGTCCGCCTGCCCTGGAACCCACAATACAACTGCTGTTCACAAAATGGTGAAAATGAAAGCAACCCATATTAATTACAAACCAATTCATTTGGCACTTGTGTAATACTATATCTGGGAAATAGGTGTGTACAGTAGCAGCACTACTGCGTATCAAATTTGAATTTCAAATCTCACTATGGCAAGTTTAAAAAAGAACAGTTGCTTACATGCAGAAAGGTTGGAGTACTGTTGTAAAATACCTAACGGACACAACAGTGTATTTCACAGAAGCTTTTTAATTTTTTCTGGTTTAATTTCAACCTAACAGATTCCATATTATCATCTCTAGGAAGAGGTACAGTCGACGTTTCAGGCCGAGACCCTTTGTCCTGACGAAGGGTCTCGGCCTGAAACGTCGACTGTACCTCTTCCTAGAGATGCTGTCTGGCAGCAACTTTGACGTGTGTTGCTTGAATTTCAAGCATCTGCAGAATTCCTCGCGTTTGAGATTCCATATTACGACTGATTTGATGCCTCGGACAAGCAACTATGTTGTAGAAGATCAAGGAGTAATGACTAAGTTATCAGATAAAGAAAAAACTGCAAATCCTTTCTAGCACTTGCAGTTTGGTGGTCAAATTAGATCACTCAATCTAATATCAACCAACCAATCTATTAGCCAAAAATACTAAACTCACAACACACATAGGTACATCTCATTTCATTAGCAACACAGCTAAACAGAAGGGGATGAACAGCATTAAACGTTCAAGTCAGAATGCTTTTAAGATATCTCAGAAGCTTCTGCAACTGGTGAAGACCCTTGGTCAAGGGCAGAAGAAACAACTTGCTAGTTACCACATGTAACATCTCAAGATGCCGAATCAGTACTGTGCAAGTCTTAGGCATCCTAGATTTTTATATAAATTTAGCTTTAGATGTTTATTTTTTGTCTTCTGTATTATGTTAGTAAAATAGAGCAAATTTTAGATTTCCATTCATTTTCCAGAAGTTAAATGTTGAGAAGTTTTTGTACTTTGTTAAAGAAAGTAACATATTAAGTTACTTTCAAATAAAAACTTGATTACCTTGTGAGTTTACAGCCCAGTGCATGATTAAACAAAGATAAAAACTTGATGCTAATGATCAATGGCATAATAATTTGAAAGAACTAAACCGATTAACTGAAGCAGAAATGGGTGTAGAAGAAATCAACCTGGGCGAAGGACAACTAATCTAAAAGGTGAGGGTGTGGCAGATGTGATAATTTAATCTTCAAATCATCAATTCTTTCAGCATATTAAGAGTGAGCACAGCAACAAGATACAAGGTGTTCATTCTGCAACAGCAAGGTCTCTCCGAAGCAGAAACTTCATGGTATACAGGAGTTTCAAGATCTGCTGTCCAAGCTCTTCTAAGAAGCACAAAGAAACAGGCAAGCTTGAAGACCAGAAATGCAGTGGTTGGCCAAAGAAACTGAGAGCAACAGACAAGAGATATATCAAACTGATGTCCCTTCAAAATCAGAATAAGTCCAGTATTGCAATTAGCTCCAAGCTCTCAGAAACCACTGGAACCCAAGTACACTCCTCTGCAGTCGAAAGTCCTCCTGTCAGATGTGGTCTTTATGAAAAAGTTACTGCCACATAGGTTCCTTTGAAGTGGAAGCAAAGCCATAGACTTGCCTATGCACAAACACAAGGACTGGGGTGCTGAACATGCAGCAAGTGCTTGGGATTGATGAGACAAAATTTGAAATTTTTGGTTCAAACAGAAGGCAGGTTGTCCGTGGAAGAGCTGGAGAGCTCTACATGGATGAATGCCTGCAGCCAACAGTGAAGCATGGCGGACGTTCCATGCAGTTTTGAGACTGCACTTCCACAAATGGAGTTGGTGATCTGGAATCACCAACTTCATTGGAATAATGGAATCCTCTATGCTGAGAAGTAGAAGCAGATTCTCATCCAACATCTTATCATTAAGGAGGCATCTGATCAGTCCCAACTTCATTCTGCAGCAGGACAATGATCCCAAACACACAGTCAAGGTCATATACTACTATCTTCAGTGAAAAAGAACAACAAATTCTACAACAGATGGTATGGGCAATGTACATGCATAAATGAGCTTGAGGAACAACATTAGAAATAACAAACCATACATATTACGCAAAGAATACTTCATTTTCAATAATATACTTAAATACTAGACCACAATACAAGGCTGAAGTACTAAGTAATTTCATATGTCTTAATGAAGTGCACTAAACAGGTATTCCCATTGTATTAACTTACTGGAGTCCCTGAAGATTCCAGGGTCTAACCAGCCTAGTTTAAAAAAAGCCGAATGTTAAATGGCTGCGTGAACTGGATTGATAGTTCCCAACATCATCTGTAATGCTGAATATCTGTACACAGAGGGGTAGTAACCCTAAGTTGCAGGAGGCAGGTACCTGGGACACTGCACTGGCTGCCAATATCTCCTTCCCTCTCCTGACAGAGTATCCATGTGGCTGTTCCCCTCAATAATGAGTATTCCACTTTGTATACTGTTGGGGGGAGGGGGAGGAGGAACTTCTACTAGGGGGAAGTCAGTCGTGACCAGGTTTCTGGCATGGAATCTGGCTCTGTGGCTCAGAAGGGGAGGAGGAAGAAGAGGAGTGCAGTAGTGACAGGAGATTCCATAGTTAGAGGAGCAGACAGGAGATTCTGTAGACCTGAAAGAGACACGTACATGATATGTTACCTCCCATGTGGCCAGGGTCAGGGATGTCTCAGATTGGGTCCACATCATTCTAAAGGGGTAAGGTGATCAGTCAGAAATCACAATACATATCGGTACCAATGACACAGAGAGGAAAAGAGGTCTTGAGGAGAGAATATAGGGAGTTGGGTAGAAAGCTGAAAAGAACAATCTCTGGGTAGTAATCTGTGGATTGCAGCCTATACTATGTGCCAGTGAGGGTAAGAATAGGATGATCTGGAAGCTGAATGCATGGCTGAGGAATCTGTACCGGGGAGAGGGTTTCAGACTTCAGGTTTCAAAAGGACAGACTACAACTGAATCCAAGGGGTCCGACATCCCTGTGGGCACATTTCCTAAAGATGTTGGGGAGGGTTTAAACTGATTTGGCAGGGGGATGGGAACCAGAGTGTCAAGGCTGAGGATGGGGCAGCTAGTGTACAAGCAGATGCAGTGTGTAATAAGTGTGAGGAAGGATAGATAGATGATGGGCAAAATTGCAGTCAGTTGGACGAGTTGAAGAGTAACATCAAGTTTAACTGTCATTCAACCATACATGAATAAAGTCAAACAAAACAGCACACATAAAATATCAGAGGAAACATGGGGTCAAAATCGAAAAGGGTAATGAAAATAGAACTGAAGGTGTTATATTTGAATGCACGCAGTAATCGAAATAATGTAGATGGTCTTGTAGCACAATTACAGATTGCAGGTATGATTATCTTGTGCATCACTGAGTCGTGGCTGAAAGGACAAGCAGATAGGTAGAGGGACAAGGTAGCTCTGTTGGTAAAAAAAAATTACATCAAATCCTTAGAAAGTGGTGACATAGGATTGGAAGATGTAGAATCCATGTGGGTAGAGTTAAGAAACTGCAAGGGTAGAAATACCATGATGGAAGTTACATATAGGTCTTCTAACTGTAACTAGGACGGGGGATACAAATTACAACAGAGATAGAAAAGGCATGAAAAAAGGGTAATGTTTCAAAAGTCATGGGAGATTTCAATATGCAGGTAGACTGGGAAAATCAGCTAAGTGCTGAATCCCGAGAAAGGATATTTGTAGAATGCCTACGAGATGGCTTTTTAGAGCAGCTTGTATTGAGCACATTAGGGAAAAGACAATTCTGGACTGGATGTTGTGTAATAAACTAGATTTGATTAGGAAACTTAAGATAAAGGAATCCTTAGGAGGCAATGATCATAATCTGATAGAATGCACCCTGCAGTTTGAGAAGTAGAAACTAAAGTCAGATGTATTAGTATTACAGTTTAGTAAAGGGAATTACAGAGGCATGAGAGAGGAGCTAGCTAAAATTAATTGGAAGGGGACACTAGCAAGACAGAACAGTTTCTGGGGCCAATATGGCAGGCGCAGGATAGTTACACCCTTAAGACAATAATGTATTCAAAAGGGAGGGCATATAATATAGCAAAAAATAATGGGAAGTTTGAGGATTGGGAAGATGTTTGAGAATTGAGAAGCTTTTAAAAACCACCAGAAGGCAACTAAAAAAGCCGTAAGGAGAGAGAAGATAAAATATGAAGGTAAGTAAGCCAATAATATAAAAGAGGATACCAAAATTTTTTTTCCAGATATATAAAGAGTAAAAGAGAGGCAAGAGTGGATATCGGACTTCTGTAAAATGCCGCTGGAGAGGTAGTAATGGGGGACAGAGAAATAGCAGATGAACTTAATAAGTCTGTGGAAGACACCAGCAGTATGCCAGAAATTCAAGTGTCGGGGGCAGAAGTGAGTGCAGTTTCTATTACTAAGGAGAAGGGTGCTTGGAAAGCTCAAATGTCTGCAGGTAGATAAGTCAAACAGACCAGATGAATTACATTGCAGGGTTCTAAAAGAGGTATCTGAGGAGATTGTGCAAGCTTTAGTGATGATCTTTCAAGAATCACTAGATTCTGAAATGGTTTCAGAGGACTCCACTCTTTAAGGGAGGGAGGCAAGAAATAAGTTATAGGCCAGTTAGCCTGACTTCAGATGTTGGAGTCCCTTATTAAGGACAAGCTTTTGGGCTACTCAGAGGAACATGATAAAAATAGGCCAAAGTAAGCACTGCTTCCTTAAGAGGAAATCTTGCCTGACAAAACTGTTGGAATTATTTGAGGGAATAACAGACAGGATACACAAAGGTGAGTCAGTGGATGTCGTTTACTTAGATTTTCAGAAGCTTTTCACATGTTGCACATGAGGCTGTTTAACAAGGTAAGAGCCCATGTTATTACAGAAAAAACAGCTGCATGGATAGAAGACTGGCTGAGTGGCAGGAGGCAAAGGGTGGGAATATGGAGGCCTTTTCTAGTTAGCTGCTGGTGACTAGTGATGTTTGACAGGAGTTGATGCTGGGAATGCTTCTTTTCACATTATGTGTTAATGATTTAGATGATGGGATTGATGGCTTTATGGCCAAGTTTATGGACGATACAAAGATAGGTGGAGGGGCAGGTAGTGATAAAGAAGCAGGGTGTCTGCAGAAGGACTTGGGAAAATGGGCAAAGTAGCAGAAGAAATATAGTGTATGGAAGTGGATGATCATGTACTTTGGTAGAAAGGAAAAGGTGTAGTCTTTTTTTCTAAATGGGGAGAAAAAATTCAAAAAATCAGAGGTTAAAGGGACCTAGGAGTCCTCATGCAAGATTCCCTAAAGGCTAACTTGTAGGCAAGGAATTCAGTGGTAAGGAAGGCAAATGCAATGTTAGCACTCATTTTACAAGGAATAGAATATAAGAGCAAGGATGTAACGCTGAGGCTTTATAAATCCTCAATGGTGTTTAGGGGGACTCAGTGAAACCTATCGAATATTGAAAGGCTTAGAGTGGATGTGGAAAGTTCGTTTCCTATAGTGAGCAAGAGGGTACAGCCCCAGAGTAGAGGGATTCCCATTTAGAACAGAGATAAGGAGGAATTTCTTTAGACAGAGGGGAATTCACTCCTACAGACATCTGTGGAGGCCAAGCTAGTCAGTATATTTAATATCGATAGGTTCTTCGTTAGTCAGGGTGTCAAAGATTACAGGCAGAAGGCAGGAGAATTGCAGACATGATGAAATGGCAGAGCAGACTTGTTGGGCTGAATGGCCCAATTCTGCTCCTATGTCTTATGGTCTTATTACCAATATTAAGAACTGGTGTCAAACTACTGCAGTGCTTTGTTGCATCAGCATCTATGATGACAAAAATGCTGCTTAAAGATTAAATGTACTTCAGGTCTTCAGACTGGACCAAGATGATTTTTAAATATTTCTGTTTTAGAAAGGCCATTTGAAATATTTGAATACCAATCACCGGTGATTTTAAAGCCTTTCTCCAATTTATTTAAGCATCTTCAAGCATTAAAATTCAGTTTACAATGTCAGTTTAAACACCAAAATGTTTAACAAAACTAATTATACTTTTAGATATATACTTTTAATATGAAAGGGATAATTTCCACAAAACAAACCAGAAGATGAAATTATATGAAACAATTACAGAGCTAACTCAAAACAACCTTAAATTATTGTTGAGACAAACATCAAAATAGTAAAAGAATTCCAAACTGGATCAGCCTTAATGAGTTCAACTGTAAATAAAGATACAGAGCAAATGTTAAGCAAATGGTGATCAGAGAAATAAGGCAGAAAATTCCCTTACCTAGGAACGTACAATTGTTTTACTGAGACATGAATTACACCTAAGCAGGGGAAAATTCAGAACAAAATAAGTCAGTATCAATCAGGGCTAGGTAAACTCTAAAAGGTTTTCAAACCTACCAGATACTGAGCCCAAACAGCATAGCAACACAGAAGAAATGTTAGGGAGAGTCAGCAATTACTGAGACTTGGTCAGATTGGATACCAATATTCATAATCCAAGTCTACACAATTACACTTACTTGCATTAAAAATACATAAAAGTAAATGACTGTTTGGAACAGAGGCACATTTTGCTAGTCACCTAAACTTTGCTCTAAATGTATTTAAAATATGTCTCAGTCTTTGCTCAATAATGCAGAGGTAAAATTCTTGAACACAGTGTATTTTATTAAAACATGCCCATAATCACTTATGACTTCAATTTAAAGGTACAATAGCCCCAGTCCCTTATCCAATCTGACAGAAAATACAGGCCAGTTTCTACATACCAAAACAATGGCAATGTGGCGATTAAAAACTTAGCCATTTCTTCTCACAATATAAATACTTAAAAAATTTAAGTTGTATACATTACTGTTTTCCTTGATTTCTTAATCTGTACAACAATCCAGTGAATTTACAAATAGAAAATAACTTGTTAAAATAATTCAATTGTTCAGTATTAATGTGAATTTTATTCAAAACATTTAAGATAAAACTACTGATGAATGGTAAATCGCATTTCTATTTGTACTGTTTCAATAAGGAAAAGGTAGCTATGCAACTCCACATATCAAACAAGGCGAAAAAAGTTCTAGTAGAATTGCTTACACAATTGTAACTACTCTAACTGGACTGCAAGTTCAATGAAGCATAGAAAAACAGGATAAATGTACCGGCACTTTATTCATTTCTACTGCACATTAGCATAGCCACATCAAATATCTGCCTTGTAATAACTATTTAAATGTAGTTGTTTATCCTCTTTCAAAAAGCCTATTAAAAAGGTGTTAGATATACACCACTGTAACTGTAGATAGACCAAAATGTAATATAGCCAAATCACAAATTGTGAGGAATACAGCATGTTATGCAGAGTATACCGCCTATGGAAACGTATTCTGTGCACCAGTTTCTGAGGAGACGTTGGATTGCGTAGTGGGAGAGAGTTCAATGGGGGCTGTTAGGAAATTCTGCACACCACAGTTCTTAAGGAGATGTTGGATGTACATAATTAGGCATTTAGCAAGGGCCAATAAAAAAGTTAGGTTAAGTGGAGTGGCTATTGAAGGGGTGAGCTAATGGGTCCTTAAGGTTGTTATAGCCGGAGGGGGTGGGAGGGTGGGTAAGCTCCCACTACCCACTAAATGATCCCAATGGCATGCATCTCCAATAGCCTCTGACAGAAGAAGGGGGCAAAAGCAGGTTACTAGCACCTTAAGCCAGTCAATTTGGACAGATGGGGGCTCATCAGCCAAGGTTGGCAGCTTATCTAGGAGAAGGAAAACTCTGATTTCAAATCTACACTGCCTTGTGGCTATACCACTCACGGGGAAGGCTTCGGAAGTAAATGCCTGAGGAAAATTCCGGAGCTGGAGCCACTATGGCAGTTTTACTGTGACTTTACCCGTGACACCACTGGTGCCAAACTGTATTGGTCTCTGCCATTCCTTTGCATTCAACAGCTGTAGGGAGGGGGTGAGCCTAGTACATGGGCAACACTTTGCTCTCCTATCTTACTGTTATGGCTTGTGTGTCACAGACAGCTAGGACACAGTTTCTATGGTTGACCCTGACCAATGGAGGGCCTCATGATTCTATATTAAATAAGAAGATTCCCACGTTTTCTGAGATAAAAGAGTTAGCACTAGAAAATCTGCAAGCAGATAAATCATTCGCTTCAGATGTGCATCTTAGATAGTGAGAGAATTAAAGATAGTTATTACAGAGACATTAAGGAAGAACAGAGTTGATCATTTTAAACATATTATTAGTTTAATATCAATGGCCTGACTGCTGCACAAAACCTTGATGCAAAATATGGAATCCAATTCTGAGAACTACAATTTGGAAAGGGTATAAAGATTTGTATGAAAGGATGCAGCTGAGGAAATACAAGTGTTTAGATGTGCCTTTTTGTAATGTTTCTTTTGATTCTTTGGTAAATTATCTCAGATCTAGGGCCTATACTTAATGATGCCTTAAGTCACTGGAAAACTGTCTATTCTATCTGAACTGATTTAACCAACTCATGAATTCTTCAGTTTTCTTTGCTGCTGGAACTGAAAACTATTAGTGCCCCAGGCAAGATTACAAATATCATTGTGCTATTTTACTTAGGGAAGACTAAAGCAACTTCAAAAGAACTGAAAAATAAAATTCCAAACAAGTTTAAAAGTCTAAATTGCTCATCGAAAGGATGATATTTAACTGGGTTCTCTTTTAGCATCTTTAAACAATGAAATTCGAACTTAACTAAAACATCTGGAGTATGCACTGCACTATTTTTATCTAATAAAAGTTACTTAGTTGTTTGATTAATAGTGGTTTGATGGATTAAGTCTTGTATTAGTGGAATCAGTGAAAATGTCATAATTGAAACACAAAAGATGGACTGAAGATTCCAAATCAAAAGTTGAAAAAGCTGGGTTAAAGTAATCAAATCATAACAAAGTTACCCAGCTGCTGATAGTTCTTCAATCCCAATGGTTAAAATATACTCACCCCCTCAAAAAACTGCATTGCAGTTTGTCATTTTAAAACAGTTCAGGTTCAGTCTGGGGTATCAGGGACAGGAAGGTGAAACTCCTTTCCAACTGCAGAAATGAACACTGAATAGTTGATTTGAAAGACAAGTTTAGCAGGACATGTACTGAAGGAGCAGGGTTGCAAAAATAAAACAGGACTGTTCTTACTAAACACAAGGTTTGCCCTAAAGTATTGACTGCCCAGAAAAGAATAAGAATGTCAATTTTGAGGTCAATGTTTCATCATTAATGGTTTGATCTGATTTTTGTAAAGACCAGAGTTTTATGCGGAATAAACCTGGTAAGGTTTAAAAAAAATGAGAACAGCATTTAAAGCTCCTGAAACTTTCTGAACAATGTTCCACAGCCACTGCAATTAATGACCACAATAGCACTGGGGAAGTGAAGCAACAGGTTATTCAGGGTTTGGTTAAGGTTGTTTTATATGAAGTTCCCTCGGAAGCTCAAGGCAACAAAACGGAAACTATAAAAGGATAACGATTTAACTCATATCAGTATGTGCTGTTATTTACCTGTATGGCTTTTTGTTATTTAGAAATATACATACTACACCAGTACACAAGAACAAGCCAGCACAAAAACAATCAAAGGTCTACAGTGGTCTAAATAATGAATTATGGTGACATTAATATCAACATCTAACTGATTTCATTCACAAGCTGACAATGAGCTCTACGTACACCAGTAAAGCATTCTAATAACGTTAGAGAAAATCTTTTCATTTGATGTATGGTAACCTGAACTTTAAAGCATTGGAATTAAAAACAAAAAAATCTCAAACTTGCAAATTGTGAAATTAATTTCAATAAATGCAACTTCCAAAATCATTTAATCAAACAACTTAAAATTAAAATTTCCCAGATTTACCACTGAACCTAGCTTTCATCAAACTTTAGTCCAATTCGAAAGAACCTTAATGGAATCAGTGTAATTAGGCCATCAGCAAAAAGAAGTAAAACAAAATGTTGATATGATTCCATTTGCCTTAGAATAATGACCAGTGATGGAAGTGAAAGGTAGTTTTCTAGGTAAAGGTCAACATCCCCACCATCCCCCCACAGCCAAAATTTATACATATACAAATTTAGAATATTTTCCATATTATATTAACTAGATAAACCGAAGACCAACTGACCAAATCTATTGGTAAACAACAGGAATTCTGCAGATGCTGGAAATTCAAGCAACATACATCAAAGTTGCTGGTGAACGCAGCAGGCCAGGCAGCATCTATAGGAAGAGGTGCAGTCGACGTTTCAGGCTCTTCCTATAGATGCTGCTTGGCCTGCTGCGTTCACCAGCAACTTTGATGTATGTTGACCAAATCTATTGTTTTAGTCAATTGATCTTCAGTTTATTGACATTATATAAACTAAATAATGTATTTTCAAGACAGTCTCCTTCTCACTCTTTTTGCCAAATCTTGAATTTAATAGGGAAAGATGTGATATCTATTATTGCATTACTGACAACTCCGAAACATAATTAGAAGGATATCCAAAGCAGCACACGTGAATGAATGTTTTTGAGCAACTCTGAAATTCAATGGTTTGAGGAAAATTTTATGACTTAACGTACTAGAAATTTAAGCATTTTAAAATGTAGGAATACGTGCCCAAGAGAAAGTAGATAAAAGCAAAATTGAATGCTAACATAACAATAGCAACAGGTGAATTGAAATCCTTTAGCTGTGTAACCTGCAACATTGCCAACATTCTCTGTTTAGTTTCAGATTTTCACTCCCTAGTGTTGTTTAAATTAAAACCAAGATGATCACACTTTTAATCTGAAGCTTAAAAACTCACTTTAGGATCTATCTCAGCATCATCATCTTCATCTCCATCTTCTTCTTCATCATCATCCTATTAAAAAGAATGCTTCAGATTATTAAAAATATACATGACATTAAACAGATCTTGATATCACAAATTGAAGTGAATAAAACAAATTCTTAAGGGATCATCATAGCATTGTAACAAAAAAAATCATAAATTATGACAACTTCCAACCTCCCCACCCATACCCCACAATTTAAGGCATGGCTTTATCAGAATTTTCACCTACTCAGAAGGAAAATTGTCATTATTGATGTCTTTTCATGCAAAAAATGTACATTACACATCATGACTCTCCCACTAAAAAAAAATTGCCATTTCAACATATGAAGGCAATCCAATTATCAATACAGTAATTTAAATTATTGAGACTTTAAATGTTGCATAAAGGTAATAAAGTCTTTCAAAATAGCAATGAAGTGCAGACTCCTGAATACCTAAATACTTAACTATTCAAGTGTCTGCACCTTATTGCCATCTTAACCCTGAAATATTTAATTTTCTGTACTTCCAGTCTTAATCTCAAATTCCTCACATTATACTGTGTACCATTCTGTTGGGAATCACTTAAGCAATCTATATCCCTCTACACCCTCTTCAGGTCATAAAAATTTCCCACCCAATTTAGTATCTCTTGAAAATTTTAAAATATGACACCCAATTTGCAAATAAATTTTTAGAAATTATCAACTGAAGCACAAACAATGATCCTTATAGAACTCAACTAGTCATTCTGAGAATGATGCTTTCCCTCATTGTCAGTGCACAACTTCTGCAGATAATTTGGTCCAGTTCTTTCAGCCCAAATAGTGCACAATAATCTCATGCATTGCATTTAATCAAATGCCTTCAAGATATCAGTATATTAAACCTGCTGGATCAGGCCCTGGTTTTCCAGTCTCATCCCAAAAGAGGTAGAATGTTTTGTACAAGTTTGGCACAATATGAAAATAATAATTATATCTTCAGGCTTGGATTGGTTTTAATGGGCCATGACTAGCTTTGGTGTTTATTCCTGGATTTCCCTCATCTAATTTTGATTGCATTATCAAATAACAACCTATCAAATGCTATGTTCCTTTCATTAAACTGTCTGGACTCTGCTGTCACAATTTTAGTTTCATCAAGATCAGTAACACAATGCGAGGCAGCAAGTATTTTAAGTGCAAAGTTATACAGTGTCTGACACCACTGGCTTACTTAGGAGAATCAATTAGGCCCATTCACACCAACTTGAAGTAAAGAAAGCATTATCTGTATTGTTTCTAATGAAATAAAATTAAAGGAAACGTGCAATTTTTATAAATGAATCAGATCATTTAAGGTAATCTGATTTAAGAAAACACTTCAAATTAAGGAAATCAAGGCAATTCAAATTCTTACTTTCCAGAGGAAGGATTCAAAGAACAAAAATAATGAAGATTAAAGGAAGTTTTAAAATTCAAAAGGTTGATATATTGGCCAAAGAATCTAAACTTTTTGTCTAATTACTTACCTCCTCTTCGCCTTCTTCTCCCTCCTCAACTTCATACTGGGGAAGGAAAAAAAACATGTTGCCTATGAAATCCTTTAAGTTTATTAAAAGGTCTTGTGCTTTCAGAGATATCATTTTAAAACTTAACAATAAATCTTCAATAATAACAAAAGAAATTCTGGAAAAAGAATGTGAACCGTGCTTCACATGCACTATAGCTGCTCATTGGGATCCTCAACATTGAGAAACTAAATTTTTCTAGGCATTAGCATTAACTCTGCATAACTTGCTTCCAAAGAATTTTGAATTAAATCAAAGGGCTTATTTGACTTGACACTACAGAATTCTGGATGCATCTTCATTCAGCTTCTTTGTTAAAATCAGAGTCCAGAAACTGAGCTCAGTCATATAGGAACTCTACAACTTAAGTATCGGAAATGTGCCTCTTTAATCCTGCACCAATTAGGTATGATTCAGGCTGGAATCCCTATTAAAATGGGGGTCCAAACACTTAAGATTAGGGAGAAAAATGAGTTTTCTTTTTGATCCACTCATGACAATGCTTTATTAAAAAAAATAGAAAAAATTTAGTTTACTGGGCAATTTACAACTCTCTATGCAATTAGCTCATTAGCAATCACTGCAACAGTTGCAAGTGAGCATAAATTAAACCCAACATCATCTAGTACTGTAAAATTGACCCTGACAATTTACAATGAATGTGTTAAAATTGACCCTGACAATTTACAATGAATTGCTAGTAAATGCTCTTGTATTTTCAAAAATCAAACTCAGAAGAACTAGTATCAGGGTACAATTCAGTGACAATAAGGAGATTCTTCCTTAACATTTCATCGAAAAATTTGTGTTAAGGGAATTATTTTCATGATAAAAAATTAAATTTCCTTTCGGATGGAAGAATTATAACTGCATGTACAATTAACCTAACAAAATAATCCACTGTTTTGGATTGATGACTTAGAAACATGTTAACAGCAACAAAAAGTGTGCCAGATACTAATAAGACCAACACCACCATTCAAAGTGTAAACTTCCAGTTAAAAGTCTCACAAACATATTGCTTTACTAGTGCAAGGAATAATAAATTGACATCAAACTGTACTCAACTAATACAAACAGCCCACAAAGGAGAATAATTCAACCTAGCAGCTGCAATATAGGTAGGAGCAAATTACAAATGTCCTTTAACAGGTGGCAAAGTGACAGAATTATAATTTTGTCCTAAGCAATTATTATTTGCATTTAAAACCAACAGTCAAGTTTGACAAGAACAGGATAATCATTTGTCAAATACTGGCCAAAAAGATCACAATATCCTTGGATGAATTAGTGTAACTAGAGCTCTAAGGAACTATCAAAGCTCTTCTGCTTTATACTCTCCTTGTTCACCACCTCCAAGCATTGGTTCCTATAGATCTGATATTGTGACCAAGCATTTATACCATAAAAAAGCATTTAGTATTTTACAAGTAATCTGTCCTCACAACCTGCTGCCAATAGTGGCATATAATGCAGCATCGTATTCTCTGGATTTTTAATACAAAACTCACACTCATCCATGTTATAGCTATCTGAAAATTAACCATAAATGTTGGTGCTTTTTCTTTCCCTTGAAATACCTGGCTTTGTGTTGTGTTAAAAACATTTGAAGAGCAATGCATCCAAGATAATGCTTAACAAAATTTCTTATTAAAGTATACTTTTTGCGGAAATTAAGTCTGTCCATTTAAATAACAAAGTGAATTAAAAAAGAGCATGTGTAAATGGCAGAGTTCTGGTTCACCAAACCTACTTAATGAGTTTCAAAACCTGAAATTTGGCAGATCCATTTATCTGTCAACTGTTTTCCCAAATGAACATTTTTTTTTTACGAGTGTCCAGTCTACAAAAAGCAAAAAGATCTGTCCAATTTGATTCCAGATCTGTTGCAAGCTTTTGATTTAAATGTGACCCATCACATAAAAGAACATCTGGCCAATTTCACTGCAGAACCTAAAATCACATTTTGTTTCAATGCCCATGCAAATATTAATTATGGCAATACAGTGGATTCAGGTTAATTGGGACACATAAGGACCAGTACATTTTGGTCCAATTAGCCAAAGTTTCATGGAAATAGTTAAAAACGTATAAAAAAGAAACTGCAATTTAATAACAACTTAAATTAAATGCAGAACAAATTAGCTTACTACCAATGTTATTGCAGTATCATAAAACTGTGTATTAGTTCCTAATTATTATCGGACGAGTGTACACCACCATATTCTTTTGATCAACTGTTAATAACAAAATCAGCAAAGACATCTAGTGCAGATAATGGACTGCCTTCTTATAATGCTTTAGACAACTGCATTCTCCAAACATTCAAGACTATTTTTAATACCTTCAAATTCTTTGTAGCTCCTAATGTTGGAGTACTGAAATAGTTTCTTTTTCATTCCTGGCAGTTCTGGCACCTCCAAACCTGAATACTTGAAACCACAGTGCGCAAAACAGTTCTGAGTTGTCTTGCTGCTTATTTCTTGTGCATATCAGTGACAAGATTCACTGCTTTTTGAACACAAACACAACTGTGCCATTTAAAAACTGTTTGGTGTAAGCACGGTGTAGTGTCTAATGGTTACGCAAATGCACACAACTGTCACTAGATGGAAACTTTTCAGCAGTCTCCTGTCCCAATTAAGCAGCACAGTGTTCCAAATAAGCAGGCGACCTGATTTAGGAAGGCTTAGCCTGCACTGCTACTACTGATGTTGAGGACGTGGATGTGGTGAGGACCTACAAGTACCTGGGGATGCACCTGGATGTCAGGCTTGAGTGAAGCACTAACACAGAGGCTGTGTACAGGAAGGGCCAGAGTCGCCTCTACTTCCTGAGGAGACTGAGGTTTTTTTGGAGTATGCAGACCTCTCCTTCATATGTTCTACCAGTCAGTTGTCGTCAGTACAATCTTCTATGCAGTGGTATGCTGGGGCAATGGGATCAACATGGGTGATAGCAACAGGGTCAATAACCTAATTAAAAAGGCTCCTTTGGAATCAATAAAGTATCTGTCTAATAATCGTTGGCTCAATTTACCAAAATCCACTGTATTATATTAAAATATTCTTCTATATTGTTATCTCATTCTGTTGCCCTTTCAACTCCTTGCTTATTGACCTTGGCCTTAAGAAATTCGAAGATACTGCTACCCCGAGAAAAGTCAGTAGCAAAATATTTTCAATCAGTAATGTCAACAGAGAAAACATCTTTTCCACATTCAGCCCAAGATCTTGTAGTTCCAGTCAAGTTGCCTCCTTCATCAATGTTCTGATTATCACCCATGCATTACCAATGTTCCATCACAAGATAATCCACGTGTTCCATATATCATTCTATTGAACTTCTACAAACTTATTCTTCAGGAAACCAATACCGTATATAGTACTCCAGATGTGATCTCACCAAAGCCTTAACCGAAGCATAACATCCTTATCTTTTGTATTCAACTTCCCTCACAATGATTTCCTTATTTTTAACTGTACCTGCCTATTCGCCTTTTGTGATTAAAACACCCTGATCCCTCAAAATTTCAACAGCTCTGCAGTGTTTTATTTTTCCTGCTAACGACCATTTCATATTTCTGCACACTGAACTCCAATTGCCATATCTCTGCCCACTTCACAACTGACACATTTTGTGTGTTAAAATTAGCAACTGTTTCAGTGCCTTCATTCATGTTTATCTACTAGAAACTGTATACAGTTGAGGCCCCAGTACTAGTCCAGGATGAACCTTCTGCCTATATTTTTTAAAGTGTTTCCCTATGTACCTTCCAAATATGCATGCTGTGCACTGAAAAAGTTAGATCAGGATCAGAGCACCGAATTCTGTGGATTTCCATTTAGCATTCTGACTACATTTCACCAACCTTTAAGGCATTGTTATTTGTTTTGGCAATGCTTTTTCATGTCAAATTTTATCAAAGGCATTTTTGGAAACAAGTGGAATATTCAGAACAGCACAGGAGGTACAGCTGAAAAAGCCCTTGCCCCACAGCTTCAGTGCTCGGGCTTGACTCTGATCTTCAGTGATGCCTATGGCGAATTTGCACACAATAATAAGGGCCACTTGCATTTCTTCTGACTATTTGAGATTCTTTTCACATCCCAAAGATGTGTAGGTTGGTAGTTAATTGGCCATCAAAGTACCAAGAGTGTGTTAGTGTGAGGTAGAATCTGGGGGAGTTGATGGCAGTAAGAGGAGAAATAAAATGTTTTAGTGTAAATATAGTCATTACAAAAGGGCTTGTTTTCATACCGTACAACTCTAACATCCAACTTCATATTCTAAGTATTGAGGCAGTTTGTCAGATAGTTTTTTCTAATTCAAATCCACCGTGGTTCATTTAGATTCTTAAGAGATTTTCAAGTCTTCCCTTTATAACCATCACATTATTTTAATGAGGGCTTACCTTTGACTGATCAGTCTGCAAATACATGGATAACATATGACCTCATTTGTAACATGAAGAACTTAGCTAGCTTCCAGTCTAGCTCCCATGTTCAGTTTATTCATACTGACTAAATAATTTGTTTAATGTTCTGAAATAGACACCAGCTGCTCCAACTGATTAATTTTCTTCAGCCCTAAAGGTTACTGAGGAACTGAATCTTTGCATTGGTTTATCACCAATGGTTGCAAATTTATCATGAACACTTCAAATATTAGAACAAAGAACGCAGAAAACCACAGCACAATACAGGCCCCTCGACCGACAATGCTGTGCCGAACATGTACTTACTTTAGAAATTACCAAGGGCTACCCATAGCCCTCTATTTTTCTAAGCTCCACGTACCTATCCAAAAGTCTCTTAAAAGACCCTATTGTATCCACAGAACTCTAAAGTTATATGTTGGTACAATTAAAGAACTTCCAATAATAATGTCTTAACAAATACAAATGTTTGTACATCTATATTGTTGATTTAAAATACCACGAATACTTTAAAAATCTCAATGACATAGTTTGTATGCAACCTTAGCTTCACCTCAGTGGAACTCAAGGCTAAATTATTTTGATCATTTATTTTAAAAATCCTTTAATGATTACATGTCAGAAATAAACTCACATCTTCATCATCATCTATGGCTTCGCCAGTGAAATACAGAACGGCTCTAGGTACTATTCTCTCACGGAAAAAGTGCCCAATTTCAAAATCTGTGGCTAAGTTAAATTCTGAATCTTCATCCTGGGGCGGAAAAAAAATAAAACTCAGTTAGCAATTACCCTTAGTTAGCATGTCATGCAATATAGAGTAGATGATCTATCTACACCAATATTAATATTAGGATTCAAGTAAGCTCTCGACTTGATGGTAAAAATCACAAGGGATATCAGTATGCAGGCTGAGCTACAACTGATAATCCACAAATGGGAATATCAGTCTATTCAATTAGTTTCACCAAATGGCTAGAATTCATTAATCATATTAACAGTAGAAATAGTTATTTGCACAGAAACTCCCATTACTACTCAGGTAATGAAATAAAATTTAACACTAAATATGTCAGTTCCATTAAAAGTAATGTAACACATTGGATTGTTAATAAATATTTAAAAACAGAAGTTAATTCTTAAGATGTTGGAAAAGATTTGTAGCTCGGGTTGAGGATGTTGTTGTTGAATGGCTTGCCAAGCTGGCTTGTTAGCTTGCATACGTTTCGTTACCGAACTAGACAACGTCATCAGTGCAACTTCGAATTAAATGTTGATGATCTACATTATTCATCTTTTGTGTGTCCTGTGATGTGTGTGAGTGAGAGAGAGAGCGCGCGCACGCGAGAGAGAGAGAGAGAGAGAGAGAGAGAGAGAGAGAGAGAGAGAGAGAGAGAGAGAGAGAGAGAGAGAGAGAGAGAGAGAGAGAGAGAGAGAGAGAGAGAGAGAGAGAGAGAGAGAGAGAGAGAGAGCGTGTGTGTGTGTGTGTACATATACGTGCCATTTCTATTGGTTACCCATTATGTAATCCTCAATTGGTTAGTTAATTGGTTATTGATTTTAACTAACCAACTGAGGATTACATAATCAGTAACCAATAGAAATGGCACATATAGACACACACAAACAGACAAATCACAGGACACATAAAAGATGAACAAAGTAGATCACTAACATTTCATTTGAAGTTGCACTGATGATGTTGCCTAGCTGGATAATGAAACATCTGCAAGCGAACAAGCCAGCTCAGCAAGCCACTCAACAACAATTCAATCCTCCTTATGGTGTTTAGTCGGTAGCACTGTTACAAGACTCCAAAAGATTGTAAGAAACATTAACTATATAATGTTCATTATTCCATTTTATTAACATGTCAATAGCATTGATTGTTATTTAAGGACAAGAAATAAGTGCATTATTTTTATTTTAGTTTTTTTTCCAAGATCTGAGTATCAATCACAAGCTTAGCATTTGTTGCCCATCCTGAGCTGTTCCTTTAGAAAGAGGTGACAAAACCTATCAGAATCTTTCAGAGTCAACCACTGAAGTCTACAAAAGGAATAATGAACAGGCTGGCATAATATCTTAAGAATTCAAATGAGGATCTATGTACCAATTCTCCTCTTCTCATGAACCCCATAACAACACTTACCATTTCTGCCTCACCATGTCCGGAAACTGAAATGTCAAAGATTAAAATAAAATTAGTTTGTTGTTTGAAAAGCAGAATTTTTTGGGGGGGGGGCAAGGAAGAGATGTCCGAAGCAATAATAAAAAAATAAAAATGACAGTAGTGATATTGTCCTGATAAGATCTAAAGATCAGGTAGGAATCGTATTCAAAGACTTGTAGCATCTGTTTACAACACACTCAGTTCCCTCATCTCCTTTAACCAAAAACACCATGCAAATCATGTAATCAGCTGCACGGTTGCAAATGTAAAACCATTTAATTCAAGACAAAAATATTCAACGTACTGAAGTGATTCCAGCACACAACTGCCAAAATATTACACAGCTTGGACACAGATATCACTGTCTAACATCACTAACCAATTAGGTCTTTAAAAATAACATGGAGAAAGTTTTAAAAAAATTACAAAATTTGTGCTGAATACATTAACATGTTCCTGTCTACCCAAGTGAAAGAAAAAGGTGAGCCCAACAGTTACAACTATTCAAAACTGCCAGTATGCAAATAATCGGGATCAATAAAGTATGACTATGTCTATGACTATTATTAATACCATTTCAAATCCACTGCTAGATGCAACTCTGCCTGGCAGTCTGGATGGGGCATGTATATTCCCATTTTTTAAAAATTCCATTTTCCCCATTTATTTCTATCATTTAGTTAATGCATGACAATTTTAAACAGAATACAGTAGATTTCAGTTAATTGGGCCATTGGTTAATCAGGACAGCCGCCTATTTGAGACAACTCTTAATGAACAAAAACAAATCGAGACAAAAGCTGGAATTCCCTTAGTTTATTTGGGATACTATGTTGCTTAATTGCGATAGGAGACTGCTGCCAAACCGTTTTAACAGTAGCATTAGATGCATGCATTTGTGTTTAAAAAGCAGTGATTTTTGTCACTGACAGTTGACGAGAAGTAAGCAGCAAGACTTACTGTGGTTTCACGCATTCAGGCTGGGAGTGAAAATGAAATAATTTCACTACTTCAGCTAGTTAGGAACTACGAGGAACTTGAAGGTATCGACAATCTTAAACGTTACAATGAAACTGAAGATTTGGAGAATATAATCATTGAAAGCATTGTTTGAAAACAGTCCATTATCTGCAGTAGGTGTCTGCGCTAATTTTATTTACAATCATTCAATAGATCAGCAGCATACTCTGGATTAATTTCTCCATTAATCTATATGCTACTAAAACTCTCATGCTCTGTCTGTTTGTGACCTCCAATTAGTACGAATGGTGCATTACAGCATCACTTTTTTTTGGCTAAATCGAATTAAAATGCGCTAACTTACAAAATGCAGGCAAAGTTCGGGGTTATAGATTTGTATAAAATTGCTCATTCGCAAAAATCAACAGGCTCCCTTTTAACCCAAGAGCCGATCCGCCATCATGGAAATCGGGATGCGACAGCCCAGCGCATGCGCACAGCCAGCCTCAGCAGCGACACCAACCGGAGCAAAAGGGCAGGGCAGCTCTATTTCATGGGGTCACATTCTGCTAATCACCATCAGCATGTGCAGGATTGGGACAGATCTAACTGCCACCCATCAATAAGAGATAATTAAATCTTATTGTAATGATGTACTTCGAGACACCCATAAAACCCTTTGCTGCAGTCAAAGGACAGTGGTGACTATATCACATCCATTTAGGAGGGCACCAACCACATCATCAAGAATAATCAGCATCCTTTGGTGTTACTGCTTCGTATCTATCCAGCATTAGGGTAAAAAAAAATGGTCAGCCTAATTATGCCGCGTGGAGAGGGAAGGGGACATTATGGTCAAGAGATGATACCAAACGCCGTCGAGAAGCGGCAAGGAGAGGGAGAGAACAAGAATCGGATGAGGCCAGGGCCGCACGACTCCAGGATCAAAGAGTCAGGACAAAAAAGATGAGAGAAGAAGAGACAGTGAAGGAGAGGCATGCACGTCTCCAGGATCAGAGACAAACAACAAACAGCAGAAGAGATGAAAAGACGGGGGATGAAAGGATTGCACATCTCCAGATTGACAAAGAGAGGCACAAGGGTGGCAGATAAACCAGAAATGATGCCATCAAAAGTGTCCTTCGTTAAACGAGAAGGAGCTATATTTGCTTTGCAATGCGTCGTTCTTCTTTAATAAACTGAGGTTTTCTACTTCAGTTTGCAAAGCAAAGCGATACCAATAGCATTCAGGAATATAATGTTCATTCTGGCCACATCAGATTGCATTACCCTTCTCTCAAAGGGTGCCCCAATGGGTCACCCCATAGTCTAGTAACTATTAGGAACTAATACAGTTTTATTGTACTATAGTAGTTTTAGCAGCGTTCTTTTTTGTTCTGTATTTAAATAATTTATAAATCTGTTAAACAGTAGTTTGTTGTTTCTATACCTTTAACTTCAGCTATTTGGGGCAACCACTTAAAAGCATCGTGGTAGTGTAGTGGCTAACGCAACACTATTACGGCTCAGGGTATCAGAGTTCTAGGATCAATTCCAACATCATCTGTAAGGAATCTGTACCCCTCCCCATGGAATGTGTGGGTTTTCTCCAGGCCCTCCGGTTTCTTCCCAGAATCCAAAGACGTATGAGTTAATGGGATTATTGGTCATTGTAAATTGTCCTGTGTTTAGGCTAGGGTTAAATTGAAGGTTGCTGGGAAGCGCAGCTCGAAGGGCTGGAAGGGCCTATTCCATGCTGTACTAAATAAAGTAAATAAAAAATGTGCACCCGATGTGACCCAATTAACTGGAATCCATTGTATTTTAATCTCATTGCCTACACATACAATAGACACTTAGTCTAAGCTTGAAAGTTGTGGCAAAATCTTTAATGCAAATAGGGAACAGAGGACTATGACATAATGGCTCAGTTGCAGTGAGGATTAGTATTCAAACTGAAGATGTTACCTTTAAATTAAATGTTCACTTCATTCTTATGATGAAATACATCATGACTGTTTAGGATCTTAACTAAGCTTTGAATCTGTGAGGACATTTAATTTTTGATGCTTCAAAGTTAAGCTTATAGGCGATGAGCTTTTGCAATGGAGCTTTTAATAATGTTGGTAAGATCCTTCTTTCAGAAGCAATAGTGAAATTGATTCATTCAATTTGCACGGGCATATTCTTTGATCAGAATCGGTTCCTTAATGAATTACCCCAGCACTGAAACATGCTCAGTTGTCTGTTTCATCTGAAGAGTCATGGTTATCACCAAGTCAATTAGTAGTAAAGCACTGATACTTCCTGTTGGCTGACAATTTTTGCTGTAATAAGAGGTATGTTAAAAATCCCTGATACCCATTTCTCATATGCACTTTGAGATGATTAAATTCCTTTCTATCAGTTCAAAGGAAGGCTTGGCTGATCAAATTCCACATACCTCAAATTACTCTCCTTGTTGCTAGGAGAATGCCTTATTCGTTCTTAAACTCTCAACATTCCTTCATGGGCGTGAAAGCTAACAAGACTCTAGGAAACGTGTTATTAAGAGGAGGGCTAATTGACATGTAAACTGGCAAGATGATATTTTTTGGGGACTAGAAGTTTTGTGAAGGTTGCCTTTAATACTTAAAATATTACATTGTATGGAGATTGAATACCCAGAATTATTGTACAGTCAAATAGATTTTATTTCCTCAATCTGAATGCATCCATCGTTTTAAATTAGTGTAAAATATGAACAATCCTTTGCTCTAATTAACAAAATGAAGAAGTCACAAATAAGAGAAAATCTGCAGATGCTGGAGATCCGAGCAACACACACAAAACGCTGCAGGAACTCAGCAGGCCAAGCAGTACCTATGGAAAATCCATGAAGAATTCAGTTGTTTGCACATAACCACTTTATCAATAATGCTACTGGTTCTTGAAAAGTTTCCATTTTTGCTCATAGAGCTTTGCAATATTGCTTTCAGATTAATGTTTTAATTAAAAAAATTATAGGGAAACACCTGATGGTGAGTGTATCAAGAAGGCAACAGATCAACAAATAAAAAACAAGCAACATTCCATCAGACTTCTCTCTATCTCATTCAGTCATCAGTTCTTGGTCCGGAAATAACTAAACCCTACTGCTTCACTGAAGATGTATCACATTTTATCAAGTGCCAAAGCTACACTGAGTTACCATTTCAGTAGATGTTAAATTAATAGCTGTAATGATAAGAATTGTGAGGTCATCTTTAAAATTTGCGTCTTTAAAAATAGCTTAGAATTTTGTAGGTGTAGATAGGTGCCTGTATTTAAATACCTTCCAAAAGGAACTTACTGTAGATTATGCTGGGTTAAAAAAATACATAGGATTTCACGTCAGGTTAACTAGTTCATTGCTGGTCCAAGGAAAAATTTTTTTCCCCTCCCCTCCAAAATATATTTGAATTAATTGAGTTGAACATATATGAAAAAATACACTTGGTTTTGGTTGCCATTCATTTTAACTGTACTTTGAAAATTGGTATATTAAATCATAAGGGAAGTCCTCTTGCAAACAGAAATATTCCATTTAAACTGAATTAAAGTTCAAAGTACAATTAATATCAAAGTATGTATATTATATATAACATTGAGTTTCGCCTCCTTACAGGCAGCTACAAAACAAAGAAACCCAGGTGTTCTGCAAGTTCTCCAAATCCATTTTACAGTACCGCATTAGTTCAGACAATCTATCTTTGAAAATTTATCGTTGGGTAACTATTTAATAGATCAGTGGGAGAACACACGGGCAAATGCGGTTTTCCCACTAATGAGTCACTGCAGACAAATCCAGAAAATGCACATTTCAGAATCCAACAAAATATGCCATATTGCCCTGTACCCAGCATTTCATTTGCTTTTAAAGAGACCTTACAGGGAATGTCCTTTTAACAGTCAATTCCTAATAAAGGAATCAACTGCTAGTATTAGTAAACAGAAAAGAGCTTTTCTGGAGAGAAACTGTGACTCAATATTAATTACTCCAAGTGAAGGATGAAATTTTTCAGTGGAAAGCACCTTCTATGTATTTTTTAAGTGACACAGTGTGGTGTAGGCCCTTCCAGCTGCGCCACCCTAGCAAACCACAACCCCGAATTTTTTTTTAAACTGAACCTAATTGCAGGACAATTTACAATGACCAGTTAACCGAATTGGATGTGGGAGGAAACCAGAGCACCCATGTACAGAGGACACTTGAATTGGACTCCAAAATACCTTGAGCTATAATAGCCTCGCACTAACGGCTACACTACTGTGGCGCACTCTGTGAGAAGTTACACATATCATATTGTTAACAGAATTTCAGATGGTGACAAAAAGGGATACAGGAGCAAAATATTTCAGCAACAACCTCACAGTCAACGCAAGACCAAAGAACTGATTGGGGACTTCAGAAAGGGTAAGATGAGGGAATACACCCCCCCCCAATCGAGGGATCAGAAATGTAAAGGGTGAGTAATTTCAAGTTCCCAGGTGTTAACACCTCTGAGGATCATATTGAGGCAGCTGCAAAGAAGGCACAACAGCAGCTATATTTTATTAGGAGTTTGAGGGTACTTGAAATGTCACCAAAGAAACTTGCAAACTTCTACAGATGTACTGTGAAGACCATTCTAACTGGCTGCATCACCATCTGGGATGGGGGTGTGGGGGTCACTGCACAGGATCAAAATAAGCTGCAGAATGCTGTGACCTCAGTCAGCTCCATCACAGGCACTAGACGCCCCGGCATCCAGGACATCTTCAAAGAGTGATGCCTCAAAAAGGCATCCATCATTCAGGAGCCCCATCACGAGGCCATCTCATTGCTACCATGGGGAGGAGATACAGGAGCCTGAAGGCACACATTCAATGATTCAGGAATAGCTACTTCTCCTCTGCCATCAGATGTCTGAATGGATATTGAACATATAAACACTACCTCACTACCTTTTCCTCTCTTTTTTTACTATTTGCTTAACTCTAAGTAAAAAAAAATAAAAACACATCTTATCGTAATTTAACAGTTTTTATTATGCAATACAATGTACTGCTGCCACATAACAATGAATTTCATGAAGTTCTCAGGGAATGTACGGCAGAAATGTGGCAAATGTTCAGGGGATATCTGCATGGCGTTCTGCATAGGTACGGTCCAATGAGACAGGGAAAGGATGGTAGAGTACAGGAACTGTGGTGTACAAAGGCTGTTGAAAACCTAATCAAGAAGAAAAGCTTACGAAAGGTTAAGAAAAAACTAGGTAATGATAGAGATCTAGAAAATTGTACAGCTAGCAGAAAGTTTAAGAATGAAATTAGGAGAGCCAGAAGGGGCCATGAGAAGGCCTTGGCAAGGAGGATTAAGGAAAACCCCAAGGCATTCTACAAGTACATGAAGAGCAAGAGGATAAGGCGTGAGAGAATTGGGCCAATCAAGTGTGATAGTGGAAAAGTGTGTATGGAACCAGGAGATAGCAGAGATACTTAATGAATATTTTGCTTCAGTATTCACTACGGAAAAGTATCTTGGCAATTGTAGGGATGACTTACAGCGGGTTGAAAAGATTGAGCATATAGATATTAAGAGGATGTGCTGGAGCTTTAGGAAAATATCAAGTTGCACAAGTCTGCAGGAAATGATTAGATGTACACCAGGCTACTGTGGGAGGCAAGGGAGGAGATTGCTGAGCCTCTGGCAATGATCTTTGCACCATCAAAGGGCACAGGAGAGGTTCTGGAGGACTGTAGATGTTGTTCCCCTATTCAAGAAAGTGAGTAGAGATAGCCCAGGAAATTAGAGATCAGTGAGTCTTACTTCAGTGGTTGGTAAATTGATGGAAAAGATCCTGAGAGGCAGGATTTATGAACATTGGGAGAGGCAATAATACGATTAGGAATAGTCAGCATAGCTTTGCCAAGGGCAGGTCGTGCCTTACGAGCCTGATTGAATTTTTTGAGGATGCAACTAAACACATTGATAAAGGCAGAGCAGTAGACGTAGTGTATATGGATTTCAGCAAGGCATTTGACAAGATACCCCATGCAAGGCTTATTGAGAAAGTAAGGAGGCATGGGATCCAAGGGGACATTGCTTTGTGGATCCACAATTGGCTTGCCTACAGAAGGCAAACAGTGGCTGTAGGTGGGTCATATTCTGCATGGAGGTCCGTGTGCCTCAGGGATCTGTTCTGGGACCCCTTCTCTTCGTGATTTTTATAAATGACTTGGATGAGAAAGTGGAGGGATGGGTTAGTAAATTTGCTGATGACACAAAGATTGGGGGTGTTGTGGATAGTGTGGAGGGCTGTCAGAGGTTACAGCGGGACATTGATTAGATGCAAAAAATGGGCTGAGAAGTGGCAAATGGAGTTCAACCCAGATAGGTGTGAGGTGGCTCACTTTGGTCGGTCAAATATAATGGCAGAATATAGTATTAACAGTAAGACTCTTGGCAGTGTGGAGGATCAGAGGGATCTTCAGGTCCGAGTCCATAGGACACTCAAAGCTGCTGCACAGGTTGACTCTGGTTAAGAAGGCATACGGTGCATTGGCCTTCATCAACTGTGGGATTGAGTTCAAGAGCCAAGAGATAATGTTACAGCTTATATAGGACCCTGGTCAGACCTCACAACAGGAAGGATGTGGAAACTAAAGGGCGCAGAGGAGATTTACAAGGATGTTGCCTGGATTGGGGAGCATGCCTTATGAGAATAGGTTGAGTGAACTCAGCTTTTTCTCCTTGGAGCAGCGGAGGGTGAGAGGTGACCTGATAGAGGCACATAAGATGATGAGAGGCATTGATTGTGTGGTTAGCCAGAGGCTTTTTCCCAGGGCTGAAATGGCTATCATGAGAGGGCACAATTTTAAAATGCTTGGAAGTAGGTACAGAGGAGATGTCATGGATAAGTTTGTTTTTTTTTAAGCAGAGCGTGATGAGTGTGTGGAATGGGCTGCCGGTGACGATGGTGGAGCTGGATATGATAGGGTCTTTTAAGAGACTCCTGGATAGGTACAAAGAGCTTAGAAAAATAGAGGGCTATGGATAGCCTTAGGTAATTTCTAAGTAGGTACATGTTTGGCACAGCATTGTGGGCCTAAGGGCCTGTACTGTGCTGTAGGTTTTCTATATTTCTATTTGATAATAAACCTGATTCTGAGTCATTAGCTTAATTTCATACTTATAAGGCTACCAACGTTAGGAGCAATGTTGAATGAGAGACCTCGACTTGTGATGCTCACGCAGCATATACAGTTAAGATTTCAGGTCTAGGACATTTTGTACACTCATTCCATCCAAAACCACTCCCTATGACAACCTATCTCAAACTGCTTCCCCATAGCTCATTTCGACATCCAAGTGTGAGGGGCTCATGGATTTCTTTTTGTCCCAAAAATTTTGACCAGTTAGTCGTCTCCACTCAATGTTGTTATTTCTTCATTTATTTCATCCACATTTAACCCCCAACTACAATCACCGCGAACCATAATTGATCCAGAATGCATTGTTTAAATATTAATGACTGCCATTCTAATTTCTCCTTTCCACCTTTCATTCATTTTTCTTATTCAACATTTTGTAGTTAAGTTTTAATACATGTCATTGGAACCAGCGTTCATCACTTGAATATCTTTGTCCAGGATATGACCTATGAGAACCTGCCTACATCAGTAATGCCCTCCATAACAAAGACTAGATACTTGTGCTATCTGTCCTTTCCTCTCCCATCCCCAACCAAAATCTCTCGGAGCTGCTTCGGCTTCTGCTTACCTCATACAGAAAGCACATCTGTTTTGGTAGCTTTCCTTGACCCAGTGCATTTCTTATCCACAGTAATTTTTGGCTTTATTCCTTGCCCATGCCATTCTTGCATTTATCATTCATGTGCTGGGAACAATTATTGCACATATGCTGTGACTTGCCACCCTACTTGCATTTTATAGACTTATAAAGTACTCTATAATGCAAAAAATAATCTTTTTGATGGATAAATATGCATAAGGCAAACCGTTGCACTTAAGTGACAAATCTCTTTTCCTTTTTTCTCCATGAAGATTTCAACTGTGAAATTGAACTCCATTTATAAATCAATTCAGAATCAGAATTTGCTGTCTTTTATAAACTTCTTTTAAAAAATAAAAACAATTTGCCTTCTCAACCAAGTCATAGGTGAAAATTTGCAGAGGATCAGACAACTGAAATACTTGCATCAATGACTGTCAGGCTACTGGACACAAAGTGTGACCCAATTCATACCAGTCACAAGACAGCTTAACTGTCAAACTGAATGAAATAACAATGTTGACAGGTCATGACTATCTGACATAAGATATAAAAGCAGAATTAGGCCATTCAGCCCAGAGTGTCTGCACCGCCACAGCTGATTTATTATCCCTCTCAACCCTATTCTCCAGCTTTCTTCCTGTAACCTTTGACATACTTACTAATCAAAAACCTATCAACATCAACTTTAAATATATCCAATTACTTGACCTCTGCAGCTGTCTGTGGCAATGAATTCCATAGATTCACGCCTTCTGCAGTCATCCCACCTCTCCCGGAACTTTCGGGAGTCTCCCGCATATTAATGGTGGCTCCCCGATGCCCGCAAATTATATACAATATCACGGAAATCAACTTTTCTGAGAGCGCGAGAGCGACCACGAGAGAGAGCACACGGGCGAGCGAGGGAGAAACCAAGCAAGAGCGTGCGAGCGAGGGAGAGTGTGAGAGCGAGAGAGAGAACGCCATTGCAGAGTGTTCCAAAAAAAAATGTACGTCACCAGACTAAAGTGCACTCCTGCCAATAGGGGCCAAAATAATGACAGTGTTGCTCGCTGCACTGTTTGCAACAATGACTTTTCTATTGTCCATGGTGGGTTAAGACTGTAAAAGGCATGTTGAGGTGAGTTTAACAGGTGTCATTCGTTTATTAGCATAGCTAACGTTACTTAAACTAGCTGGCCAGCTGCTAAGGAGCTACTCTATTGCAGACATCCCACCTCTCCCAGAAGTCTCCCGCAAATTGATGGTGCTACCTCCCTGACATGAGTTTTTACAGGGTGGGATGTCTGCTTCTGGATAAAGAAATTCCTTGTTTTGTTCTAAAGGGCATCCTTTATTGAGCTGTACTCTCTAGGTCTAGACTCCCCAAGTATAGGAAATACCTTCTTCACGTTTACTCTATTTAGGCCTTCCAATATTCGATAGTTTCAATGAGATTCCCCCACATTCTTCTAAAATCCAAATGAGTACAGGCCCCAAGCCATCAAATATACATCATACTTTAACCATTTCATTCCTGGAATCATTCTCATGAACCTCCTCTGGACCCTCTTCAATGCCTGCATAACTGCTCACAATACTCCAAGTGTGACTGGCCACAGCTTTATAAAGCTTCAGGCATTACATCCTTGCTTTTATATTCTAATCCTCCAATTGCATTTGCCTTTCTTATCACTGACTCAACTAGCAAGTTAACCTTTAGGAAAACCTGCCAAGGATTCCCAAGACCCTTGCACCCCTGATATTTGAATTTGCTTCCCACTTAGAAATCAGTCCACGCCTTTATCCCTTCTACCAAAGTCAATCACTATACATTTCCCTACACTATATTCAATGTGCCACTTCTTTGCCCATTCTCCTAATCTAAATTTTTTTGTACTCACTGTTTCCTTAATACTATCTACCCCTCCACTTACCTTTGTATCATCTGCAAACTTGGCCACAAAGCCTTCAATTCCATTATCCAAATCACTGACGTATAATGTGAAAAGAAGTGGTCCCAACACTGACTCCTGAGAAACACCACTAGTCACCAACAGCCAACCAGAGAGGACCCTTTTATCCCCACTCTTTGCTACTTGCCAGTTAGCCAATTTTCTATCCATGCTAGTATCTTTCCCGTAATACCATGGGCTTTTGACAATCCAAATAAACAATATCCACTGACTCTTTGTCTGTCCTGCTATTTCCGCAAAGAATTTCAACAGATTTGTCGGGAAAGATTTCTCCTTTCAGAAACCATGCTGACTCTGGCTTATTTTATCATGTGCCTCCAGGTACCCCAAAAACCTCATCCTCAATAATGGACTCCATCTTAAGCAATTATTAAAGTCAGGCTAACTGGTCTATAACTTTCTGACTTTTCCCTCCCTCCCTTTTTAAAGAGTGAAGTATTTGCAATTTTCCAGTCTTCTGGAACCTTTGCAGAATCTAGTGGTTAACGATGTCAACTTCAACCGCTATTTTTCCAACGACCCCAAATAAAACAGATTTCTTAATTTCCAATTCTGTATACTGCATTATGTATAACGGTAATTTATCCAATTTAATTTTCCATCATCAAAACTTTCCAAGGGCATCAAATGTAACTGCTTAAAAGAGGTTTAACTGAATACCAAAGTAAATCTACATTGCTATGCTGTGGACTCAATACTGAATCCATACCTTCAAGCAGGTCACCCACTTGTGATATTGCCTCTCTCCCTATTACCGTAGCCTGATATGCAGGCAATATCCTAAAGCTCTGCATTTTACAACTGTTACATTCCTAAGATAGTTATTTTCTAACTGTCCTCATTTCAGAACTATTTTTATGTCTGTCTCTCCAGAAATCTATCAGCCAGATGACAGTGCCTACAGTGTACCTCCAAAGCAATCCCTGCCTCATCCTATTTGAGACAATTTTCTCTGCTCTACCCAACACTTCGCCATCATCTCAGCAACTTAAAACTAGTTTTACTCTTTCCTAGTTGAAGTGAAATAACTCTAGTTTCTCTTTCCATAAATGCTCTCTGGCCTGCTGAATATTTCCAGCACTTAATTTTGATTTCAGATTTCCAGTATTTGTAGTTTTTTTTGATTTTCATTTACTGCAAAAATGTTTTTGTTTTGTTACTGGTGCATTTGCACATGCAGGAACTGTTTTGGTTCTATTTAAATTTAAAAACTTGACTTTCACTGTTTCTACTCAGGTTTTAGGAGTGGTATTTTGCCTTAGAATAGTCACAAAAACTCACCTTTTACTGGATTAAAGAAGTTGAAGAAAGAATCATTGGGTACTTGTTTGGTGATGGTTCGGACAGTCCCTCTCCCTTTATGCTTCTGTTTCTTTTTAATAGTTTTCACAGTTATATTCCTTCCTTTCTTCCAGTCAATAGTACATCTGTTAAGAAGCTAATGATTAGCCTTATTGTACACTAAAGCAGAATTACCAGCAACACAACTTAGCATTAGTGCATCACCGGATACCTTATTCAAATTTACCTATTATTCACTATTTTAACATTTGAAACCAATGTATTGATGGCATATAATAAAATATAGAATTAATTTATATAGACTTTTGCCAAACAGATTTGATCCCATCTTCATGATCATTATAGTAATTCAATAGATAATGTGATTGAAAGGAATTTAGTCTTTATATTGTGACAATACAATATACACAATCTTGCATTAAAAATAGAATCATAGAGCACAAGATAAAAAAAAATAATCGCTACAAGACCAGACCTGCAGAGATTTATTTACCTTGTAGGGTTTGCTCAGTAGTGCAGCTAGCCAGGTACAGTTAGCAAATGCAACATTATTTTCCCATATTCCCATTTTTGTTTTATTCCAAATGGCTCAGATTAATTCCAACTTAAAGCATTATGATTATAATATGCTCAAAGGTAATGGGTGCTAAAAAGTATCCTTAAATTTGAGCTCCTGATCTTGAGTTCAAGAAACAGTGAAAAATTGATGTTAAGAAAGAGATATGCCGGAATTTTTGGAAAACATTAGGATAGTAAGTCTCCAGGGACAGACAGGATATACCCCATGATACTACAGGAAGCGAGGGAAGAGACTGTGTGAAGGATCTTTGCATTCTCACTGGCCACAGAAGTTAATACCAGATGATTGAAGGCTGGCAAACGTTATAACTTTGTTCAAGAAAGGTAGTAGGGATAACCCTGGGAAATATAAACCAGTGAGTCTTACTTTAGTAGTGGGCAAATTATTGTAGAAGATTCTTCAGAGACAGTTTACAAGTATTTGGAGACGCATAGTCTGATTAGGGATAGTCAGCATGTCTTTGTGAGGGGCAGGTCATGTTTCATGAGCCCAACTGAATTCTTTGAGGATGTGACAAAGCACACTGATGAACGTAGAGTAGTGGATGAGGTGAATATGGATTTTAGTAAGGCGCTTGATAAGGTTCCCCAAGGTTGGCTGATTCAGAAAGTCAGTAGGCACAGGATCCAGGGAAACGTTGCTGAGTGGATACAGAACTGGCATGCTGATAGGAGGCAGAAAGTGGTAGCATATGGAGCATATTCTGCTTGGAGGTCACTGACCAGTGGTGTTCCGTAGGGATCTGTTCTGAAACCCCTGCTCTTTGGGATTTTTGTAAATGACTTGGATGATGAAGTGGAAGGATGGATTACTAAATTTGCAGATGACATAACAGTTGGTGGAGTTGTGGATAGTGTGGAGGACTGTTGTAGGTTGCAGCAGGACATTGATAAGATGCAGAGATAGGCTAAGGCGTTCAAACAGGAAAAGCATGAAGTTTGGAAGGTTGAACTTGAAAGCAGAATACAATGCTAATGACAGGATACTTGGCAGTGTGGAGGAACAGTGTGATCTTGGGGTCCACATCCATAGGTCCCTCAAAGTTGCCACTTAAGTTGGTAGGGCTTATAAGGCAGCATATGGTGTGTTGGCCTTCATTAGTCAGGGGATTAAGTTCAAGAGCCTTGAGTTAATTGTTGCAGCTCTATAAAACCCTGGCTTGACCACACTTGGACTATTGTGTTCAGTTCTTGTCACATTATGGGAACGATATGGAAACTTTAGAGAGGGTGCAGAGATTTACCAGGATACTGCCTGGATTAGGGATCACGTCATCAAGCTGAGCGAGTTAGGGCATTTCCTTTTGGAGAAGAGGAGGATGAGGAATGTATTGACAGAATAAAGAGATAAAGAGATATAGATGAGTGAATAGCCAGAGATTTTTCCCCAGGGTGGAAATGGCTGATACAAGGGGACACAATTTTAAGGTGATCTGAGGAAAATATAAGGGGGGGGGGTGTCTGAGGCGGTGGCGGTGGTGGTGGTGGTGGTGGGACATTTCAAAAACACTTAGATAGGCATATGGATGATTGAAAGAAACAGAGGGCTATGTACAATGGAAGGGTTAGAGTGATCCTAGAATAGGTTAAAAGGTTGGCACAACATTTTGGGCTGAAAGGCCTGTAATATACTATAATGTGTTTGTGTTCCCAACTCTGAAGAGGTTAGAAGTAGCATAAACATCCAACCTACATAGTGCCAGGATTAATCTAGCACTGGAATGGAACCTGATACATGACAAGAGACAAGTAACAGGTTACGAACAGTGCAAGGCCAAGAAATTACTTGGAAAAGTACATATGAGGATATAAAGATGTTATATTGCACATTACTACTGCAGTAGTACTGATTTCATATTGAGGCTATAAATATATTAACATTTAAACAGCATGGAAATATTTTCTATCCAACTAGTACAGGAAAGAAGACATTTGTTAATTAACTGGCCAGTTCCTTGGAGAATACCAGAGTACAAGCTTAAGCAAACTGATAGAAAAAAAAACAGAAATTGGTTAGATTTTGCCATTTTGATTACAGCTATAGGAAGATGAAGTAGAAATTCACAGCTTGCTCTAGGATTGATTTTTAAAAATTATTCTACTATATGGACTGTATTTCAAGTTAGTCATAGTAAATTACTGTCCAATGTCAAATTTGAAGTGGTGATAAAATGTCAAGTCAATAATGACTTTTCACTCACCCTACAAAGTCAACTATCTCTGGGCCTTCAAAGGAGAAAGGATCAGTCTCATCAGGTTCCGACCTCATCTTATAGGTTTTGGTTAATACTGAATTTGTGAAGTAATCGTTTGGTTCAAAGTGAAATTCTAGCGTAAAACTCTGTGGGAGAAATGAAAACAAAAATTATCTTAAAAAGCAAAGTTTTTCACTCCCATTTTCATCCTTCATTGACCCAGTGTACTTAAAACATTAAATAGGTGACCTTTTTACTAAGTTAAAGGAATTTTTAAAAATGCTGATCACGTGGAAATATGACACCCATTTCTTTTGCTGATATGTATTCACTAACTAGAGATCCACCACAACTTGACTTTTAATTGAAATTGTGAAATACTCAAATTTGAAGTCAGCCATACTGGTCTCAGTTGATAATTTACAAAGTCAAAACCTAAATGTTCTCTTCTACAATTTTTACCCAACGTCAGTTTATGCTAATTTCACAACACGTGCCAGTGATAATAAACCTGATTCTGGTAACACTGAGATGTCAAAGGCTATATTAACACCAATGAAAAGAACAATCAAAAAGTGTAAGTTTACTGCAGCCTTTATATGAATATTTGATACTTCAAACTTGGGCCATTAATACCTCCCTAGTAATAGCAATTACAGTCACTTCTGCTCCCTGACACTCCTGCATTTTTGGCACACTGCTAGAGTTTTCCCACAGTGAAGACTAATGCAAAATATTTAAGTTCATCTGCCATTTCCTTGTCCCCAATTACTACCTTCCCAGCGTCACTTTCCAGTGGTCCAACATCTACTCGTATCTCTCTTTTACTCTATATAATTGAAAACACTTTGGTACATTCTTTTGTATTATTAGCTAGTTTACCTTCCTTTTAATCTTCTCTCCTTTTGGCTTTTTAAAGTTGCCTTAAGTTGGCTTTTAAAAGCTTCCCAATCCTCAAATTTCTCACTAATCTTGGCTTTATCATACTGCTTTTCTTATCTTGACTCTGACTTCCCTATCAGCCACGGGTGACTCCCTTTAGAATACTTCATCATCTTTGGGATGCATCTATACCGCACCTTCCAAACCTCACCCACACACTCCAGCCATCATTTCTGCTAGTATCCCCTTCTAATCACCTCTGGCCACCTCCTCTCTCATGCCTCTGTAATTCCCTTTACTCTAATGTAATGCTGATGCACCTGACTTTAGCTTCCACTCTAACTGCAGGGTGAATTCTATCATGTTATGATAACTGCCTCCTAAAGATTACTTTACCTTAAGCATCCTAATCAAATCTGGTTCATTACACAACACCCCAATCCAGAATTGCCTTTTCCCTAGTAGGTTCAACCACAAGCTGCTCTGAAAAGCCATCTTGCAGGTATTCTGCAAGTTCTCTCTTGGGATCCAGTATCACCCTGATATTCCAAACCTATCTGTATATTGAAATCCCCCATGACTATCGTAATATTGTTCTTTTATCATGCTTCTATCTCCCATTGTAATTTATACCCCACATGCAGTCTACTGTTTGGAGGCCTGTATATACAGTAACTCCCAGAGTCTTTTTAATCTTGCAGTTTCTTCACTCTAACTACAACAATTCTACCCCTTCCAACCTGATGTCACCCTTTTTGTTTGTAAGGATTTGATTTCATTTTTTACCACAAAGCCACACTCTGCCTACCAGTCTCTCCTTCTGAAACAAAGTGTATCCTTGGATGTTAAGCTCCCAATAATGATCTTCTTTCCGCCATGACTCAGTGATGCCATACCCCCCAGCCTCTAATTGTGCAACTAGATCATCTACCTTATTCCATGCATTCAAATATAACACCATACCTGTATTTATCACTCTTTTTCCATTTTGCTCCCATAATATCCTTCAAATCATCCCAGCCTGCAAATCTGCCCTATCAGCTGCCCGTCATTCCTCAAAGCGCTACTGCACACTGCACCTACTTATATACCAACTGCACAATCCTCAGCCCTATTACTCTGGTTCCCAGTTCCTGCCAATTAATTTAAATCCTTTGCAACCCCTCTGGCAAACCTGCCCACAAAAGGATATCAGTCCCTCTTGGGTTTAACTGTAGCCCATTCTTTTTGTACAGGTCTATACCTTCCCCAGAAGAGAACCGAATGATCAGAAATCTGAAATCCTGCCCCCTGTGCCAGTTCCTCAGTCACTCATTCATCTGTCCTTTCATCCTTTTTCTGTCCTGACTAGCATGTGGCACTGGGAATAAATCCAAAGATTACTACCTTGGAGGTCCAGTTCTTCAGCCTCTTCCCTAAGTCCCTATACTCATTGTGCAGGACTTCTTCCTTTCTTCCTATGTAGTTGGTGCCTCCATGTGCCACGACCCCTGGCTGATCACAATCCCTTGAAAATATTCTGCAGCTGCTCTGAGATGTCTCTGATCCTAGCACCTGGGAGGCAGCACATCATTCTGGCTTCTTCTCTCATCCTCTTAACTATTGTCTGTCCCCCTAACTAGCAAGTATCCTATTACTAATCACTCTACCTGATGTTACCCTTCCCTGCTGAGCTCTAATAGGTCATCTCTCCCAGCAGTATCCAAAGAGGTATATTTGCTGTGAGGGGAATGGCCACAGTGGAATCCTGCACTAAATGCCTACTTCGCTTAGTTCTCCTGGTGGTCACCCATCTACCATCCGAAGCCTACGCTCTGGGTGTGACCACCTCAGTAAAAGTCTCATCTATGAGCTTTTCGGCCACCCGGATGGTCCTGAGTGATTCACCTCCTGTTCGCTGACCTTGTCAGTTGACAGCTGAAGTTGGGTGTACTTCCTGTAGATGCCATCAGGGAGACTTTTAGGTAGCGTGAAACCCCACATCTCACAGGAGCCTTAACTACCACCCTACCTACACTTCTTTTAACTTTGGTTCTGAGTTATTAAGGTAAAGTTTTACAATCAGTGGAATAATTCCGAATATCTCAGTACCCTTAGCCTGCACCTATTCTCACAGATGCGTGACTGCTCCAACAGTGGCCCGTTCCGCTTACACCTCGCTATTTTTTATTGGGCCTTGCTAAGTTACTAATAGCCCAAGCAATCTCCCGATTGACAGACAAATCCCGACAGGCCCTGGCTGTTTTTTTAAAACCTGGCCCATTAAGTATCTCCAACTCAGTTTGCAATCTCCAGCTCAGCAGACAGTCCATACCAACAACAGCTCACATGAATTTTATAGTTGGCTGATGTTCAGGTATATTGGTCAATATCAGAGCTTTATTCTCCCTAAGTGCCATGAGACAAATAACATCCATGAGTCAAACGAACAAGGGCCACATTTTAAAACCTCAACTAAAAAGCAACATTGCCACCTGTGTATCATTCATCATATAGAATAGTAAACTCAGATTAAGAGTTCAAAGCTAAATCCATAATATTTGGATGTAGAAATGACAGTACCATCTCAGATACACTGGCAGTAATGCCACCATAGCAAATAATAATTTTGTTAAACCCCTGTAACACAGATATAATGGGGCAAAGAAACCTGTTCTGTACAAACCTTTTGCAAGTCTGATAAGAATGCATCTCAAAAGAGCTGGAAGTTTGCTGGTGTTATTGGCATTAGTTTAAAATAGCTAGATGGGATATGGGAAGCTGAGTGTGGACTTGGAAAAGAGAAAAGCAGAGCCTAAAACCTAAGCTAGTAAAGTAATAAAACAGTTTAGAAGTCTGCAAATATTGGGTGAAAAATTAAAATGCTTTATTTACTAAATATGACTGAATGCAAGGAGTAGTGAAAAAAGCACTCAAGCAGAGGGCACAATGAACAAAATATATCTTTATAGTATTAACTGAAACAGAGTTGAAAGGGACAGGAATATAGCATTCTAGTTATAGGTTTTTCATAAGAGCAAGGGGTTTAAAAAAAAAAGGCACTATTTTGTTTGTTTAAAATAATCATTGACATATGTTAATTTATTACTTTGCAACAGCAGTACAGTGCAATAGATGAAATGAGGTAGTGTTCATGGACTGTTCAGACATCTGATACAAGAAAGGAAGAAGTTTTTTTTTAAAAGTGTTGAGGGTGGGTGTTCAATGGTAGTAACGTGAAGAGAGGATGTCCTTGGTGGAAAGGGTCTGTAACAATAGATGCAGCTTTTTTGAGACACTGCCTCAATGGTGGAGAGGGTTGTGCCCACGATGGAAAGTCTAAAACCCTCTGCAGCCTCTTACAATCCTGTGCTTTGTAGGCTCCATACCAGCCTGTGATCCAATTAGACAGAATGCTCTCCACTGTACATCTACAGCTTTGGTAACATACCAAATCTTCTTAAACTCCAGAAGAAGTAGAGCTGCTGGTGTGCCTTCGATGTGAATGCATCAACATTTTGGCAAACATGTTGCTAAAGAAACAGTCACAGCTGTGAGAATGGTTGATATATTAGTATAATCAAAAGAAGGTGAATTGAAGAACAAAAGTCGGGGGGGAGAAATCACACAGCTAGGAGTATACTACAGATCACTAAGCGAGGGAAACTGAAGAGAAATTGTGAACAGAAATTTTTTGGTAGAAAAGCAGCAATAGTGGGAGAATTTCAATATACACTTACTTCCATTTTTTTCCTTGCAACATCAGAATAAGCCATTCAGTCCTTGAGTGCATGCTGGCTTTCTCTCAACCCCAACTACTCCCCACCTAACTGGGTGCATAAAGGGCAATACAAGAAACAGATGCTATGAGAGATAGGTCTGGGTAGTTGTTAACATTGGTTTTCACAGAGGTGGGAGGAAAACAATGCTGACGTAGTTAAGGCTAAGAGAACTTGAGCTTCTGGATGAGATATATATGGTAGAAAAGGAAGAATTGGTGGATTTAATATGCTTGAAAGTCAACTGCAGGCTCAGATGAAACATTTCAGGTTGTGAACATGAGGAAATTTAACTGGGCCTTTGATATTCATTTCCAATCCTCTACAATAGTAGAAGAATATTGAAGAATTGGTAATGTTGTACCATTGTTTAGAGCAAAAAGGATTAATTAACCTGTTAAATTCAGAGGTGGAAAAAAATACTACAATCAATTCTGAGGAAAAGTGAAAAAACAGGTTGTGTCGAATCAATGAACTCGGTTTCTGGAGACAAACTGGCAAGAGACATCTTTTATAAACCTACCAATTTCCACGGCCACCTTGATTATACCTGCCTCTTCCCACCAAGTCTCCTGTAAAAAATGCTATTCCCCTTTCTTAGTTCCTTTGTCTCTGCTGCATCTGTTTCCAGGATTAGGTTTTCCTTTTCAGGACATCAGAGATGTCTTTCTCCTTCAAAAAAGGATTTTCCTTCCTCCACCATTGATGCTGCCCTCACCCACATCTCCTCCATCTTCTCACCACATTGACAGTGATAGAATTCCTCTTGTTCTTACCTATCACCCCATGAGCCTCTGTATCCAAAGCACCACTCTGCAACTTCTGCCACCTCCAAACGGATCCTATTACCAAACATACCTTCAGAACTCCCCCCCCCCCCCAACAACTCTCTACTTTCTGCAGGAATCCCTCCACAATTCCCTTGTCCATTCGTCCCTCCCCCCAGTCTCCTTCCCGGCACTCATCCCTGCAAGCTGTTAAGAAGTGCTACACCTGATCATTCACCTCCTTCCTCAACTCCATTCAGGGCCCCAAACAGTCCTTCCAGGTGAGGAACACTTCACCCGTGAATCTGCTGGGATCATTATTTGTATCCAGTGCTCCTGATACATTGGTAAGACCCACTGCAAATTGAGAGACTGCTTCATCGAGCACCTCCGTTCTATCCAACAAAAGTGGAACTTTCTGATGACCAAACATTTTTAATTCTGATTGGCATTCCAATTCCGGCATACCAGTCCATGGCCTCATCTTGTGCCATGATGAGGCCACCCTCAGGGTGGAGGAGCAACACCTTGTAGTTTGTCTGGGTAGCCTCCAACCTGACGGTATGAATATTGATCTCTCCCTTCTGGTATATAAAAAAAAGTTTCCCTTCCCCTCCCCTCTTCTATTCCCTACTCTGGCCTCTTACCGCACCTATCACCTCCCTCTTTTTCTGATATGGTCCGTCCTCCTCGCCTATCAAATTCCTTCCTCTGCAGTCCTTCACAGTTCCCACCTGCCTGGCTTCACCCATCACCTTCTAGCAATCCTCCTTCGCCTCTCCCCCACCTTTTTGATTCTGTTGTCTTCCCCCTTCCTTTCCAGTCCTGAAGAAGGGTCACTGCATGAAACATTGAATGTTCATTTCCATGGATGCTGCCCTACCTGCCATGCTCTTCTAGCATTTTGTGTGTTACAGTGGCAGGCAAATGAAGTGATTTAGTAGGTGTATAAAATCACAAGAAATCTAGGTAGCATAAAGGAGCTATTGCCAGGCCAAAAACCAGAGAAGGCAACTGTTTAGGTTAAGGGGCAAGAGGAACAAGAGGAAAGCCAAGGAAGATTCTTTTTCATCAAAAGGATATTTGGAATCTGTAAAGCCATGGAACAAATGGTGGTAAATGGAATTAGTATAGGCCAAGGACTCTTGACTCTTAAATGTACAGAACAAGATGATGTCATACAGACATTACAAAAAAAGTTATGTGATTGATAGCAAAAAGGAATACTACTTAGAAGGCAACACCAAGACTGGTCAGTTAGGCAGAAAAACAGCAAATCAAACTCAATCCTCAGAATTGAGAGGTAATGTGCTTGAAAAAGTGGACAAGACATGGATATTCAGTAACTGGAAGGACACAGATGTGCAGGAAAAGGCAGTTGTGTACATATCAGGAAGGACAGAATGATAAGGTACGGAACATGCAAGACTTTCTTTTACTGAGGTACAGAATACAAGAGCAGCGAGATTGTTAGAAAAGTATACATAGTACTAGTTAGGTACCAGTTTAACCACTGCAGATTGTTCAGACTACCAAACAGCAAAGACATGATAGGAAAGATTTACAAGGATGTTACCTGTATTGGAAAATCATAGCTAAGAGGAAAGTTCAGATAAGCTGAATTGTTCCCTGGAACAGAGACATGTACATAAACTAAGACATGATGTTCAAATATAGAACAGCTCAGTCTTTTAAAGATAGAGGCAGACTATGCCTTATGATTAACTCATCATGATGTACAGATGTTCCTGTCTCACTCCTGCTCACCTGACCTAAAACATCTAGTGGTCAAATGTCATCCATTTTAATCTGCCAAGGGAGCTTTCCGCCATAATCATAGTAGCAATGTACCTTCCACCTCAGGCAGGCACTGGAGGAGCTGAGCACCATGATCAGTAGTCATGAAACAGTGCACCGGATGCCTTCCCTACCATTGTGGGGGATTTCAACCAGGCCAGCTTGAAGAAGTATCTGAAAAACCACCACTAACATGTCACTAATGGAACCAGAGGAGCCAACAGATTTGACTACTCCTCTACCACCATCAAGAACATGCCATCCCATGACATACTTTGGAAAGTCCAATCACCTGGCTGCACCTTTACTCATGGCATAAATGGCACAGAATAAAGATTGAATGAAGCACCAGTGGTGAGGACCAAGAAGGTATGGCCAAGGAAGGCGGAAGAACATTTACAGGACTACTTTGAGTCCATGGACTGGATGACAATCAGTATTCATCTTCGAATCTGAATGAATACACCATAGTTGTCACTGACTTCATCAACACCTGTATGGATGAATGTGTGATTTTAAGAACATACTGGACATAAGCAAACTAAAAGCTGTGGATGAACCAGGAGATTCATAGTTTGCTGAGGGCTGTGGTATTCAAGACCGGTGATGCAGAGTCCAGGTACAACCTACAGAAGGCTATTTGAAGAGCAAAAGAACTATTCCGATTGAAGCTAGAGACAAAATCGGGTGCACCATCTACTCTGGCAGTGTTTGCAGACCATTACTTCCTACAAGGAAGGACTTAACATCATGAAGGGCTGTGATGCTTTACTCCCAGATGAGCTCAATACCTTTTATGCACACTTTGAATAAAAACTGCACCGGTGCAAATCCTTGCAGCACCTGGTGTCTCTAATCTCCATCTCAGAGGCCAACATCAGAACTTCTTTCAAGAGGGAGAATCCTCACAAGGCATCAGGCCCTGATAGGGCATTGAAACCCTGTGCCAACCAGTGAGATGTTCAAACATCTTCAATCTCTTACTGCTGCAGTTGGAGATTCTAACTTGCCTCAAAAGGGCGATATTCATAACAGTGCCCAAGAGGAGCTGGGTGAGCTGCCTCAACAACTACTGCCCAGTTGCACTCACATCTACTGTGATGAAGTGCTTTGAGAGGTTGGTCATGGTCAGAATGAACTCCTGCTTAAGGACCCTGGACACGCTGCAGTTTGGTCTTCAGTGGATGTAATCTCTCTGGCTCTCCACTCAGCCTTGGATCACCTGGACAACAGCATACCTACTGCTGAATTTGGAAACTCTTACCACATTTCAAAAGAATCCTGAAGTGAACACAGAGATGTTCTGATGCAAGACAGTGTATCAAAAAGCTTGAGAACACACAGCAGCAAGTTCAAGGACAACTTATAATCTGCTGTTAAGATTCTTTAATGAACCTTGTATCATGATCTCTCAGTCTACTTCATCATGGTCCTTGCACTCATCTATCTGCACGTTTTTCTTAGTTGCTGCAAGACTATATTCTGCACCCAGATATTGATTTCTTTTTGTACTTTAGAATGATCTATCTGGATAATATTCTGAATTTTTCCACTATAAATGTGACAGTAACAAAACCAATTATCAATGGAGCTGCCATATAAACAGAGACGGAAGTTGCATTGGTCTAACTCAACCCTGTGAGGACATGATGACCTGCTTCTGTGTCGTAAATTTCTTATGGTTCACTGAATTACACTGCACAATTAAAGGCTTAAGTTTACAAGATTCAATTAGCAGTTTCTTATCCTGAAGGGTCTGGAAACCCCTCATAGGTTCTCCAGGGATTGAGACTCTCTGAAACCTGTGTAACAATTAACATTCCTATTTGACCTCAAACAAGCAAATTAATTCCTCACAATGATTTAAGTTACGCTCATTGGAGAACATGCACAGCCTTTCATGAAGTGTACTATAATGCCACCTGGAGGATTTTTATGAAAATTCTAACCTTGGATTGAGATGATTTGAGCATGCAAGAAACAATGTGATGCAGGTGACAGGGAATACGGAGAATGAGAGAAATAGTGGAGAGGGTGGGGTGATAGATGGGGTGAAAGGGGAGATGACAAGGCCAATGAGGTATATTTGAAGGACAGAAAAATACAAAGGCTTGCAGAAAAATGTGGCATGTAGTGAAGTGGGGAAGGGTCAGAATGACCTTACAGAGGGAAGCACAGTGCACAGATGTACAAAATACAACACATCACACAGGTTCAGACAAATGAAATGTTGATTCATGATGAGGAATATGTGATGTTATGCTAGTTTCATGATTATGTATTATGATTTGCAATATTACCTTATGAAGAGTTCCATTACAAATTAGTATCAATGGAAATATCTTAACACTTTCTTCAAAAATTTCTAAATAGATTTGTCCTTTTTATTGTTGTTCAGAGCTAGCTGACTTACAAATAGTAAAAGAACAGTTAAATGCCTTTGTATACAGACTGCAGCCTTGAAATTAAATTTTGAGAGTGTGCTTAACGAAAAAGAAAAGCACAATCCTGCTATAAATATAGTAATAACTGAAAAACTAATGTGAACTGGGTCACCAAGTAATATGAACTTTGGCTCCAGTCAAAGCAGGCTAGAACAATGCCACAATAGTAATGTGGGAATACATTAATCATTCACTTCTCATAACTGATAATTGGTTCCAATCAGCAATGTTTGTGAGCTAATTGGGAGGGTTCCATTCTAATACAAGTCATTGAAAACTTGAATCAAATCAATTCATTACAGACTGAACTTTTCTGGAATCCATTTTATGGCAGTCCCCAAGGTTTTGCTTATCTGCTTGGTCACTACAGACCCAGATGAGCTATCATGCAGACAGCAGAGTTCTTTCTTGCCAAGTCCATCAAAAATCTCAAAGCAATGGCTTTCACTATAGCAGCAGTGATAGAACAGAAGTTGAAGCCAAGCAGCAGACAGCCCTCATCCCCAAATATGTATCCATAATTTCAGTGATATTTTTGGAATATGTTTAATACAGTAAATTGACAAAGAATCAAGATGATGTTGGAACTCCAAAGACATCAGGTACTGACCTTGACCAAAAAAACAAAGAGAAAATCTGCAAATGCGGGAAATTCAAGCCACACACTAAATGCTGGAGGAACTCAGTAGGCCAGGAAGCACCTATGGAACAAGAGTACAGTCGATGTTTTGGTCTGAAACATCCACTGTACATTTTTCCACAGATGCTGCCTGGCCTGTTGAGTACCGACCATGACCAAGATTCTTTCTCAGTCAACCATGACTTGGGTTTTTTGGGGAAGACCAAGTGAAATCTCACTGAATAAAGGTTAGTGAATCCCATAGTGTTGTCAGATCTGCAAATCCATTCAACTCACACTCACTGCTAAAAGGAAGAGAGAAAATCAGTTACCTTCCTAATGCCACAGTGAATAGTCAACTGCAGGACATCATGCAGTTTAGCCATGGCCGCCTGGAATGATCCAAAGGCCAAGAATTTCATGTGTGACAGCAACCTTAAGCTCAACATGCAAATTATGGTTTGCAGCCTGGGAATCCACTTACAGAAGATCACGTTTTCTAACAATGGACATTTTTTAAGCTAACAGAAAATGAACCTCGACAGGTTGAGATAACAGTGTTTTTGTAGCCTCACAGGAGAATGCAAAAATTTCTATACTCCCTCCAAAGATCTCATTCTGTTTGTAATTCTTCCAGAAAAGCCAGAAGCACAACAGAAAAAGACTATTTTACAAAGAGTGCAACCGTTCAAATGCCAGTATAATTTAATGCAGTTTCTTAGTGATCATTTTGAATGCTTTTCAAATAGCACCTTATGAAGATTACAGAAATTAGAAAAAGACGCAGAAATAGTACTTAAAACAAGTAGCAGAAGAGTTATCAGTATTACCAAAACAACTTTCAAGAGCACCTAAGAACTGAGAATATTGAGAGAAATATCAGCTGGCAAAACTAAAACTGCATTGTAGGAGGAAAAGCATTACTGCATGTTTAATTTCAAAATGACATCATCCTTTCTGGAAGAATTTCCAACAAGAACTGGATGAATTTCTGGAGTGACACACATCCAATCAGAAATTATTAGAAGTTCAAGATTAATTATTGTTCAACCATACCTGAATACAGCCACATGAAACAGTGTTCTTCCAGGGCCAAAGAGCAAATCACAATACCAAGTCACATGCAGTAAAGGGCACATATAGCAGATATAAGAAAGCAGCAAACGTAGAGGCACACACAACAAAATATAGCCCAAGTCCCTAAGTGACATGACCCGTAGATTGATTGGGCATGAATGTTGTTGGCAAAAACAAACCCTCAGCAGTCCGCAGACAAATATATGCAATCCAGCTTGTCTTCCACCAAGTGAATACAGGAAGGCAATACTGACAGAAGAGGCCTACCCCTAATTCAGTGTGGATGTCTCGCCACATCTCCCCTCCTGGTGGCTCCAACAGGCAACACCAAGGCACGAGGCCACACCCTAGCTACAACTGATGCCACCCAGCTCCCTGCCGCCACTCTCACCAATAAACCTGTGAACCAGACTTCCAGTATTCTATGTTACCAATAACCAACAGGGTCTTGCAATCACAAGAAAAATACCCAAGGCCTATTGCCTTCACAGACAGACTCCAATGTCTTTCTGCAGCAGGCAACAACACAGTCCCCACCAAGACCAGCTCTTCTGCTGATAAGCAACTCACTGATAGGATAGGCCTGCAGTACTTGAAGTGCTTAATGTCCTGCAGTGTTTTGTGATTGTAAAATAGACATTTAAAAAAAATATCAAAAATACCTTTTGTTAGCCCTGGAGAGGCCACTGTACCCGAGTGCGCTGCCATCTTACATTCTTACCACCATTCCATCTGGAAATTATTTATTCACAGTGCCAAATTAGATACTACTTGTTTAAATTTCTACACTACTGTCTGCAAAAGCCAAGGGTGAAGATGAACATAATTTCATCACAATATGGTTCACCCACTTAAATTGTGAAAAGTCATTTTATATTTTGTGGAATTACATGTGAAAACAATGGTGTGTGCAAGGGACCTTCCGGGAACAAAGATACCTATTAGTGCCAGAATCTGCAAAAAAAAAATCAGCCCCGTTTGTAAAAAATTATCCGATTTAGGGTTAACCCCTAATGAAATATACAGTAGAGGTTATTCAGCACATCATACATATGGCAGATTCTTGAAAAAAATGCATTATTAGAGATTTCTCCATATTGCATCCTCAACTATTTTGTCCCTTTCCCACCTGTTATAGTAATAACTAATAATGTTTTTGCCAATTTTAAAACTCTTAAATCCCTAGTTACCTATTGGTCGTTAGTTTTACTTTGAAGATGAGACAAAAATCATGCCTAATATTCACCAGTTAATTTGTAAAAATGGAGAATACAGTCAGATCATGTTATATTTTTGAAATTTGACAACTGACAATATTGGCTTTAGTAGAGGCAGCAAAAGGACAAGTAGACAAAAGATATAATCAATTGAAATATTTCACTCAAACCCAAGTTAACATCTAATTTTACACATTTTGTTTTGGCTAGACATTTCCACTGCAGAAACAACTAATAAATAGGTGTATTTGTGGAAGTGCTTTACAAGACCAATAAACCACAAAGAATGCTCCACCACCCTCATATGAAAAACCAGAGTAAAAAGTCCCACTTTACTTTTAGCGAACCAAGCATCACACATTATCCTGCTCTTGCACCCTTCTCCCTGCTTTGTTCTTCCATATCTAACAAAGCCTACTAGACTATCACTTTAGTCAACAACCAAGCATGAAATTATTGAACTTCACACCAAGTTAAACTGCACTGCATATTGAGAAGCCAAGTTTCCAATCTAAAATGGCACTTTAAAGTAATTAACAATCCAAAATTCCTGCATTTGTGTAAATTGGATTATGAGCAGGTCCAAGTCCAAATTAGTTTTAATATCCAAAAACCTTATATCAGCGTTAAACAAACATTACTCACCATTGGCTCATTTGGCTCTGAGAACTTCACTCGGACGTCCTCCAAGTGTTTCAAGATTGGCTCATCGTGCTCCTGGTGAGAACACATTTAAATGCACTCAGATGCTGACAAGTTACACACTCGGTCCCTATAAAACAACATTTTACACGCCAGACACCCTTCTATCTTGTTTACTGCTATGCAGCTGCATAGCAAATGATCAATATCATTATTAGTTCCTTGAGCCTCCCCCACCCAATTACAAATACAAAGATTATGGAAAATTAAATTGCTGAATGGTTAGCTGTTCCACAAGGATCAATGCTTGTACACAAATTGGATCTGATCATAAGCGTAGTTAGTTGAAAATCTGCAGGTGACCCCAAATGAGTGATGTAACTAACCAAGGTGCAGATATCAAAATACAGGAAACCATATCAAATGTATGAAATTAAATTTCAATCTAGCATTAAATTTCAATTGGCATATTTGAACAGGCTATATTCACTTTAGAAATGACTATATGGGATTCAGCAAAGAGATAGTTACACAAATCAGAAAACTGACACAAGATCATAGGCAATTAAAGACCAAAAAACACAAGAAGACCCCTTTAAATCAGAATAGGAATTCAGGAGAAATCTCTTTTTGAGCAATATCACAAAAAAGGATTAGAATTGAAGGATTTCATTTAAGAGGATGCTTGTTGACATATCAATGGGATTAGATGAAGTCACTAGGCGCAATATGGAGCAATTATCTAGGGGTGTTACATGAAGCAAAATCTGTAAAGATCAGATGGACAAGCAAGATTATACTGATGCTTACATTTCATAGGCTAACACAAGTCTCAGAATGCACCAAGACATGCAAAATATTTCACAAAAATTAACAGTATGTACTTCAAAGCTGGAAAATATACTATGCTTCACATACCATGCCACCCTGCCATGGATTCCTGATATAGAAAACAGCTGAAAGCCAGATCAGAATCATCATTTTGTCAGATAGACCAGCTAATACAAGAGATTGAAGATAAATGATGCACTTAGTGACAGGATAGCAATACTGACTCAATAATGAGCTGGCCTGACAGAAACTTTGTAGCCACAGAAGAGATGCCAGGATGGTTTATTACCTCCTGAGTGTCAGGGTTAAGGATACTTGAGGGGCTGAGAATAGTAGAGGGGAGGGTGAACAGTCAGTACATGTTGTTAAACAAGGGATGAGGTCCTGTAGAGCAGCGGTCCCCAACCACCGGGCTGCGAACCGGTACCGGGCCGCAAAGCATGTGCTACCGGGCCGCGAGGAAACGATATGAGTCAGCTGCACCTTTCCTCATTCCCTGTCACGCACTGTTGAACTTGAACATAGGGTTGCCAACTGTCCCGTATTTGCCGGGACATCCCGTATGTCCCCCGGGAAGGTAGAGTGTTCCTTTGAAACCTTTTGTGCCGAAATGGTGTGAAACGAAGAAGTAATTACCATTAATTTATATGGGGAAAAATTTTGAATGTTCCCAGACCCAAAAATAACTTAACAAATCATACCAAATAACACATAAAACCGAAAATAAATAACACTAACATATAGTAACAAAGTTGGCAACCCTAACTGTAAAAGACATATTGAGGTGAGTTTAACTCTACTTGAACACCTCCCCCCCCCTCCCGCCTCCCAGTTGGCCGGTCCGCGGTGCAAAAAAGGTTGGGGACCCCTGCTGTAGAATGAGCATAGAGAATTAGCAAAGTTAAAAAAAAAAGTAGTGATCTCCAAATTATTCCTGACGCCAAATGCTAGCAAGGTCAGAAACATGGCTGAAAAGAGGGCATACAGGATACAGATGTCACAGGTATGACAAAAGGTACAAAGGGGAGGGAAGGTGAACCTTTTTGCTAAGGAAGGATGTAACAGCAGTATTTAGGGGTGACATTTTTTGGGGGATTGCTGAGTGCGGCCATATAGAATTTAGGAGGGTCATTCTGGTGGCGCTGTGTTATAAATCATAATAGTCAGCAGGAACATAATAGAACAGCAGGATCAGGTGTGTAGAAGATAGTTGTAAGAATAATAGGGCTGTATTAAAATTTAATATTTTAAAATTCTGGATATTTTAAAATTCCCCAGTATTAACTGGGCCATCCAGCCTTCAGGGCTTGGATGGGATGGAATTTGCGAAAATGTGCCCAGGACCTCTCCAAATCAATATATAGAAGGCCCAACTCAAGAGCAATAACTCCTCTTACGGAATGAGGCAAGCTAAGTCACTGAAGTGGCAGCCAGTGAGCACTTCAGTTCTAGTGGCCATAATTCTAGCTTTAAGATAATGATGGAAAAGTACAGGACTAGCCCTATCCTGCAAAAGGATACACTGGAGTAAAGCCAGTTTTGGGGGAGTAGACAGGATCTAGTAGTGTGAAATTGGGTGAGCCTGTTTGAAAAGAAAAGAATGAATGGGAAGTGTGAGGCTTTTAAGAGTGTGAGAGCAACTGGTCAGAGCAGTATGTTTCTGTTAAGGTGAAGGGTAAACATAGCAAGTTTTGAGAATCATGGGAGATGAGAGACAATGAGGTTCTGGTGAAGAAAAATAAAACAAACATTCAGGGTTTGGGTACAAGTGAATCCCTTGATAACTATAAAAAGTTTAAGTATGCTCAACAGGGAAATCAGAGGGTAAAGAGAAGCAATAAAATGGATTTAACATGCAAGGTTAAGGAAAATTCCAAGAAGATCAACAGCTATATTAAAAGGCTAAGGAGAGAACAAATCCCAGAGGAGATCAGCAGGGTTACCCATGTCTTAGTCACAAAGATGGACGAGACTTGTTTCCCTCATCACATATGCAAGCATAGAGGAGAAATATTCATCAAGGGCAACAAGTGGATATGTTTTGGAGGGCATTGATAATACCAAGGAAGAGGTATTGGGAGGCTTAAAGTGCATTAAAGTGAATGAATTCAAGGCACTAAAAGGGTGGATTCTTAGACTTTGCGTGAGGCTAAAGAGGAAATTGCAGAGGCCCTTTCAGAGATATTTGCTTCACCAAATACTGGTGAAGCTTCCAAATACTGGAAAGATGGCTCATGTTCTACTGTCTACGAAGGGTAGCAAGGACAAGCCATGGTACCATGACCCGGTTAACCTGACATCAGTGGTGCGGAAGCTACTGGAGGGAAATTTGATGGGACAGGACCCCAGTGAATCAAAGAAGAACTAGTTACAATGGCGCTAGAAAGTTTGCAAACTCTAGAGTTACCTCTATTTCTTGTTCTGGATGCTGTTGAGGGGGTGACCTGACAGGGGATGCCCACGGTGACTGGGTCTCTGGCACTGAGCCTGGCGCTGTTGTGCAGGAGAGAAGGAGGGAGAAGAGAAATGCAGTAGCCGTAGGGGATTCTATAGTCAGGGGAACGGACAAGAGAGTCTGTGAGCCTGATAGAGATACTTGCATGGTGTGTTGCCTCCCCAGTGCCAGGGTACGGGATGTCTCGGATTAGGTCCTGAATATTCTGAAGGGGGAGGGTGAGCAGCCAGTTGTCTTGGTACATGTTGGTACCAATGACATAGATAGGACAAAGGAGGAGGTCCTGAAGAGAGATCTTCAGGAGTTAGGAAGGAAGCTGAGAAGCAGGACCTCCAGGGTAGTAATCTCGGGATTGCTACCTGTGCCACGTGCTAGCGAGGGCAAGAATAATAGGATCAGGCAGATGAATGCGTGGCTGAGAGACTGGTGTAGGGCGCAGGGCTTCAGATTCTTGGATAACTGGGATCTCTTCTGGGGGAAGTATGACCTGTTCAAAAAGGACAGGCTACACCTGAACCCGAAGGGGACCAATATCCTGGTGGGAAAGTTTAATAGAGCTGTTAGGGAGGGTTTAAACTAATTTGGCAGGGGGATGGGAACCAGAATGACAGAGCGGAGGAAGGGGAAAACAGAAATAAATCTAAGATAGTGAGCAGTAAAGATGTCAGGAAAGACAGGCAGGTGATGGGGCAAATTTGTAGCCATTGGAATGAGTTGCAGTGCAATAAAGTTGCAGTGAAATCAAAGCGAGAAGTATCAAATACTGGTCTTAAGGTGTTATACTTAAATGCCCGCAACATAAGGAATAAGGTGGATGATCTTGTCGTACAGATACAGATTGGCAGGTATGATATTGTGGCCATCACTGAGACCTGGCTAAAGGATGCATGTCTCTGGGAGCTGAACGTCCAAGGATACACGGTGTATCGGAAGGATAGGAAGGCAGGCAGAGGGGGAGGCGTGGCTTTATTGGTAAGAAATGATATTAAATCATTAGAAAGAGATGATATAGGATCGGAAGGTGCAGAATCTTTCTGGGTTGAGCTAAGAAATAGCAGGGGTAAAAGGACCCTGATGGCAGTTATTTATAGGCCTCCAAACAGCTGCAGGGATGTGGACTACAAATAACAACTGGAAATAGAAAAGGCTTGTCAGAAGGGCAGTGTTATGACAATTGTGGGGGATTTTAACATGCGAGTGGATTGGGAAAATCAGGTCGGCACTGGATCTCAAGAGAGAATTTGTAGAATGTCTGCGAGATGGCTTTTTAGAACAGCTTGTTGTTAAGCCCACTAGGGGATTGCTGTACTGGATTGGGTATTGTGTAATGAACCGGAGGTGATTGGAGAGATTGAGGTGAAGGAACCCTTAGGAGGCAGTGATCATAATATGATTGAGTTCACTGTGAAATTTGAAAAAGAGAAGCCGAAATCTGATGTGTCGGTATTTCAGTGGAGTAAAGGAAATTACAGTGGCATGAGAGGGGAACTGGCCAAAGTTGACTGGAAAGGGACACTGGCGGGAAAGACAGCAGAGCAGCAGTGGCTGGAGTTTATGCGAGAAGTGAGGAAGGTGCAAGACAGGTATATTCCAAAAAAGAAGAAATTTTCCAGTGGAAAAAGGATGCAACCGTGGTTGACAAGAGAAGTCAAAGCCAAAGTTAAAGCAAAGGAGAGGGCATACAAGGAAGCAAAAATTAGTGGGAAGACAGAATATTGGGAAGTTTTTAAAACCTTACAAAAGGAAACCAAGAAGGTCATTAAGAGGGAAAAGATTAACTATGAAAGGAAGCTAGCAAATAATATCAAAGAGGATACTAAAAGCTTTTTCAAGTATATGAAGAGTAAAAGACAGGTGAGAGTAGATATAGGACCAATAGAAAGTGATGCTGGAGAAATTGTGATGGGAGATAAGGAGATGGCAGAGGAACTGAACGAGTATTTTGCATCAGTCTTCACTGAGGAAGACATCAGCAGTATACCGGACACTCAAGGGTGGCAGGGAAGAGAATTGTGCGCAGTCACAATTACGACAGAGAAAGCACTTAGGGAGCTGAATAGTCTAAAGGTAGATAAATCTCTTGGACCAGATGGAATTCACCCGCGTGTTCTGAAGGAAGTAGCTGTGGAGATTGCGGAGGCATTAGCGATGATCTTTCAAAAGTCAATAGATTCTGGCATGGTTCCGGAGGACTGGAAGATTGCAAATGTCACTCCGCTATTTAAGAAGTGGGCAAGGAAGCAGAAAGGAAATTATAGACCTGTTAGCTTGACATTGGTGGTTGGGAAGTTGTTGGGAGTCGATTGTCAAGGATGAGGTTACAGAGTACCTGGAGGCATATGACAAGATAGGCAGAACTCAGCATGGATTCCTTAAAGGAAAATCCTGCCTGACAAACCTACTACAATTTTTTGAGGAAATTTCCAGTAGGCTAGACAAGGGAGATGCAATGGATGTTGTATATTTGGATTTTCAGAAGGCCTTTGACAAGGTGCCACATATGAGGCTACTTAACAAGATAAGAGCCCATGGAATTACGGAAAAGTTACATACGTGGATAGAGCGTTGGCTGATTGGCAGGAAACGGAGAGTGGGAATAAAGGGATCCTATTCTGGCTGGTTGCACTTTACCAGTGGTGTTCCACAGGGGTCCGTGTTGGGGCCACTTCTATTTACATTCTACATCAACGATTTGGATTATGGAATAGATGGTTTTGTGACTAAGTTTGCTACGAAGATAGGTGGAGGGGCCGGTAGTGCTGAGGAAACGGAGAGTCTGCAGAGAGACTTGGATAGATTGGAAGAATGGGCAGAGAAGTGGCAAATGAAGTACAATGTTGGAAAGTGTATGGTTATGCACTTTGGCAGAAAAAATAAATGGGCAGACTATTATTTAAATGGGGAGAGAATTCAAAGTTTGGAGATGCAACGGGACTTGGGAGTCCTCATACAGGATACACTTAAAGTTAACCTCCAGGTTGAGTCAGTAGTGAAGAAGGCGAATGCAATGTTGGCATTCATTTCTGGAGGAATAGAGTATAGGAGCAGGGATGTGATGTTGAGGCTCTATAAGGTGCTGGTGAGACCTCACTTGGAGTACTGTGGACAGTTTTGGTCTCCTTATTTAAGAAAGGATGTGCTGACGTTGGAGAGGGTACAGAGAAGATTCACTAGAATGATTCCGGGAATGAGAGGGTTAACATATGAGGAATGTTTGTCCACTCTTGGACTGTATTTCTTGGAGTTTAGAAGAATGAGGGGAGACCTCATAGAAACATTTCGAATATTGAAAGGCATGGACAGAGTGGATGTGGCAAAGTTGTTTCCCATGATGGGGGGAGTCTAGTAAGTACGAGAGGGCATGACTTAAGATTGAAGGGCACCCATTCAGAACAGAAATGCGAAGGAATTTTTTTAGTCAGAGTGTGGTGAATCTATGGAATTTGTTGCCACGGGCAGCAGTGGAGGCCAAGTCATTGGGTGTATTTAAGGCAGAGATTGATAGGTATCTGAGTAGCCAGGGCATCAAAGGTTATTGTGAGAAGGTGGGGGAGTGGGACTAAATGGGAGAATGGATCAGCTCATGATAAAATGGCGAAGCAGACTCGATGGGCCAAATGGCCGACTTCTGCTCCTTTGTCTTATGGTCTTATAATATGACCTAAAATGTGATCAGATCTTCACACAAATCCTAAAACTAGATGGCGAGAACCCAATTAAATAACTAATATAAAAAAAACATTATATTTGTTCATTTACAAACAAGAGAAAATCTGCAGATGCTGGAAATCCCAGCAACACACACAAAATGCTGGAGGAAGTCAGCAGGCCAGGCAGCATCTATGGAAGAGTACAGTCAATGTCCAGCTGTTCAAATGAATTCCTAAATAGGCTGATACTTGTCTTCTAGTTAAGCACCTACACGGGGTCTCTTCTTTGTATGTTATATTTTAAATGGCTTCTTTGTTATGTTAACCTTTTAAACTGCTATGTATGTGGATTAAAATGGTTTCTATGTTATGTTAAATGCTGAGAAAGTCTCTAGCTAGAACTTTGCTTGGGTTGATACAGATAGCAGGGTGCTATTAGCCAATGGGTGTTCATGTTATTATTTCTTGGGGTGATAATGCTGTCTCATATGACTGGGAACGAAGGTTTTTGGCGGGGAGTCGGACGAGAGACAGGGAGGACGACAGACGTGCAGGAAGGCTCCGGTCCGTCACTCCGGGTGGTCCCGAGCCGTGAGCCAACAGGGTCCAGGTGGTCCCGAAGAACTTCCTGAGCTCTAACTGTTTGTGCACGAAGAACTTGAACTTTGATAAGTCTGGCGCCTTTTTTTTTTCCCCATTCCTTCTTTTCCTGTATCGAACTTATATTAATTTCACAGACTTAGTAATATCTATAAAGTGTACTTGGTAAAACGTACTGTGTGTGCTGGCTGATGATTGATGGTTGGGATTGATTTGGGTGGCAGTGGTATAGCAACCGACCCAACTGGAGGCATCCAGGCGGGCCCTGGGCAGGATTTCCCTTAGATACATACGAGCCAATATAGCGGAGTTTTACACACCTCTTAAAAGTAACTTTTGCAAGTTCATATGAGATCCACATAATATATTTGGATCGACCCTGTCAATTCGATCATCTGCTCAACATTGTCAGGGATGAGTGATCATTCAAATGAACCATTTGAGAGAAATAGATGTGGTAAGATGTAATATTGCACGTAATATAGTAGGTGATTAAATCAGCAATAGAGTAGTTTAAAATGTTTAAAGGATCTATGTATTATCCAAAAAACTAAATCATCTTCTAGAACAGTTCAACTGAGTTTAACAGGTGACGTCAAAAGCTGACAATGAAACACAAGACTTGATAATGTTGCGAAACAAACTTCTTAACCTAGGCAAAAATTCTAGATTGGGATGTAATTCTGGATGTAATGACCCAGATTTGATTAGGGAGCTAAGGTAAAGGAATCCTTAAGAGACAGTGATCATAATATGAAAGAATCCACCCTGCAGTTTGAGCGGGAGAAGATAAAAGTCAAATATCATTATTACAGTAGAATAAAGGGAACTACAGAAGCTGGAGAGAGGAGCTCAACAAAGTTGATTGGAAGAGGAGACTAGCAGGGACGATGGCAGAACAGCAATAGCTGGAATTTCTGGGAGCAATTCAGAAGGTGCAGGAAAGATACATCCCAAAGATGAAGAAGTTTTCTAGAGGATGAGGCAACTGCAGCTGACAAGGCGACATAAAAGCAAAAGAGAAGACTTATAATACAGCAAAAATTAATGGGAAGGTAGATGATTGGGAAGCTTTTAAAAACCTAACAAAGGGCAACTAAAAAATCCAAAGGGAGAAAACATGAAATATGAAGGTAAACTAGCTATAAATATATAGAAAGGTTTTGTGATGTACGAAGAGTAAAAGCGCCACAAATGGATATTGGACCACTGGAAAATGACGTTGCGGAGGTAGCAATGGGGGACAAAGAAATGGCAGAGAAACTTACTAAGTATTTTGCATCAGTCTTCACTGTGACGACACTAGCAGTATGCCAGAAATGCGAAAGTGTTAGGGGGCAGAAGTGAATGTCTTTGCTATAACTAAGAAGGTGCAGGGAAGCTGAAAAGTCTGAAGGTAGATAACTCATCTGGACCAGAGGGTCTACATGAGTGTTCTGAAAGAGGTAACTTATGAGATTGTAGAGGCTTTAATTATGATCTTTCAAGAATCACTAGATTCTGGAATGGTTACAGAATGAACTAGAAACTTGCAAATGACACTCCACTCTGGCTTTCTTAAGCGGAAATCTTGCTTGACAAATCTGTTGAATTCTTTGAAGAAATAACATGCAGGATAGTCAAAGCATACTCAGTGGATGTTGTTTATTTGGACTTTCAGAGGCCTTTGACAAGGTGCCACACATAAGGCTGCTTAACAAGATAAAGGAAAGATACAAGCATGAATAGAAAATTGGCTGACTGGCAGGAGGTAAAGAGTGGGAATAAAGGGGGCCTCTTCTTATTGGCTGCCGGTGACAAGTGGTGTTTCAGAGGTCAGTGTTGGGACTGCTTCTTTTCACATCACACGTCAATTATTTGAATGAAGGAATTAATGGTTTGTGGCCAACATGGATGATACAAAGATAGGTGGAGGAGCAAGTAGTGTTGAGGAAGTAGGGAGTCTGCAGAAAGAATTGGACAGATTGGGAGAATGGGCAAAGAAGTGGCAGATGGAATATAGTTTAGGGAAGTACATGGTTAATACAGGTCGACCTTCACTAATCCGATTACTTGTAATCTGGTTCCTTCGATAATCCAGCACCTATAATGCTGAATGTGATCCTTCTGTAATTCGGCATTTTCACTAATCTGGCATTCCTCAGGTCCCAACGGTGCCAGATCAGTGAAGGTCGACCTGTATTTTGGTAGAAGGAATAAATGTGTAGACTATTTTCTAGAAGGGGAGAAAACTCAAAGAGCAGAGGGGCAAAGGCACTTGGAAGAACTCGTGCAGGATTCCATAAAGGTTGACTTGCAGATTGAGTCAGTGGTAAGGAAGGCAATGCAATGTTAGCATTCATTTTGAGAGAACTAGAATACAAGAATAAGGATGCAATATGGCTTTACAAGACATTGGTCAGACTGCATTTGAAGGATTGTGAGCGGTTTTGGGTCCCTTAGCTAAGAAACAATGTGCTGGATTTGAAGAGGGCTCAGAAGTGGTTCACAAAAATGATCCCAGGAATGAAAGGGTAAACATACGAGCAGTGTGATAGCTCTGGGCCTGTACTTGCTGGAGTTTAGATCTCATTGAAACCTATCGAATTATGAAAGACCCAGATAGAGTGGGTTTAGAGATGATTTTCCTAGTGTCAGAATGTAGGACTAGAGTACACAGCCTTAGAATAGAGGGACATCCATTTACAACAGAAATGAGGAAAAATTTCTTTAGCCAGAGGGTAGTGAATCTATAGAATTCACTGCCACAGGCAGCTGCCAAGTTATTGGGTATATTTAAGATGGAGGTTGATAGGTTCTAGATTAATTAGGACGTCAAAGGTTACAGGGAGATGACAGGAGAATGGGGTTGAAAGGGATAATAAATCAACCATGATGGAATGGCGGAGCAGACCTGAATGGCCTAATTCTGCTCCTATGTCTTATGGTCAAAAATATAGCAACAACAGAATTAAAAGAGATTTATATTCAAAGTGATAATTATGTCGTTCGCTCCCTCACCTCAACAATTTCACTTATCATATCTACATTCCTGAATATTGTGACCCAGAAATCGGGGATTCCTTTGGGATTTTCGTCTTGTTCTGATTCTTCTTTCTTCTCTTCTATTGCTGCTTTCTTTTTCAATTCTTCCTATTAAGACAAAAGCCAAAACAGAAGTATTAATCAATGCACTGTAAAGCTCAGAAAGCAAATTTGGCCACAAGTTCTTTACACTTGACCACAAAAATGTAAACCAACAAAAAGTGCTTTGTTCCATTATTCTAATTCAAAATGTCAAATCCACTTTACTTAACATGGATTTCTTTTTCAGTCCATTTGCTGGAGACTGCCCGGTTAATTATGTTAACTACTTAGCTTTTCAGTTCTGGGGGCCAAATGTACATTTAGAAACATGTCTCCACAGACTTAAAACTCCTAGAAATATTAAGTCCATGAGATTCCAGTCAGTATCTGCTGATGACACTAAATCACATTTAAAACAAAACTAGCAGTAAACATAACCAGTGAAAGCCACTGAATAGCTGACATGAGAAATTAAAGATATTTAGCAATGAGACACACTAATTTGAAGTTGGGCTCAAATGTAATTTTATTTCTGTGTGAAGAAAATCTTCCTTTGTGCTGCTTCAAAGACAGGCAAACTGCGAAGGTGGATGTTGAAGAAAGTACTTATTTCAGACTACAGTGCACATAGAACATAAAACAGTACAGGGTCTTTGGCCCTCAATTACTATGCCAGTTAAATAAACTTATTCCTTGACCAATCTAATTCTTCCCTCTTAAACAGCCAATAACCCTCTGTTTTTCTTACTTTCTTGTATATATAATCTCAGCGTTTCTTAAATGCTCTAATTGCATCAGCCTCTACAAATACCTCTGGTAGTCCATTATAGGCATGTACTACTGTGGAAAAAAAACACTTCCCTTTGACACCTCCCTTAAACTTCCCTCCATTGGCTGCCCACTCTACCTATGTCTCTCATCAAGTTATTTCTCGACGTCCTTTGCTTCAAAGGCAAAAACCCTAAACTGTTCAACTTTTTCTCATAAACCATATAATCTAATCCAGGCAGCATCCTGGTAAATCTCCTCTGCACCCTCTAAAGCTCCCACATCCTTCTTATAATTAGGCAACCAGAATTGAACACTATTTCAAGAGTGGTTTAACCAGAGTTTTATAAAGTCAAACATTACCCTATGGCTCTTGAACTCAATGAAGGCTAAACACCACACTCCCTCTTGATAGCTATCAACTAACACAGTAGTTGATAGGATGGTTAAGGTAGCTAAGTGAATGTCAGGAGAGGGAAGAGGAATAGACTGTCAGAGCAGGGCACCCCTGCAGCTGTCCCCCTCAATGACAAATACCAGATTCCAGTTAATTGGGCATATTTTGGCCCAATTCAGCAGCTGCTCCAATTAGCTGGTTTCATGGAAAGTTAAAAAAGTATAAAAAGACAAAATATCGCTCAACTCAGTAACAATCTATATATCTAAATGAAATACAGAAAAATTTGGAACATTACCAATACCTCTACAGTGCTATAACTGTGTTCCTAATATTAACTGATATATAATCTCAGGATATAATGGAGGAATTCATCTGCCATGTTCTTTTGATCGACTGTAAATGAACAAAATCAGCATAGACACTAGTGCAGATAATGGACTGCCCTCATACAACTCTTCCAACGATTGCATCCTCCAAATATTCATTTTCATTGTAACATTCAAGATGATTATCGATGCCTTCACAATTCCTAACTTGAAGTAGTGAAATGTTTCATTTTCACTCCTGGCCATTTCTGGCATTGCCAAGCCTGAATGCTTGAAACTTTGGTGAGTAAAACAGTTCCAAGTTGTTTTGCTGATTATTTCTCACCAGCTATCAGTGACAAAAAAAGACCACAGTTTTTTGAACATGAACACCCATAACTCACACTATTTAAAAACTGATTGTTTGAAGCATGGTATAGTGTCTAATGGCCACACAAGTGTACACGACCTGTGCTAGTTTGAAACTGATCGGCAACAGTCTCCCGTCCCAAACTAACGGCAGTCCTGATTAACCGATGGCCTAATTAACCGGAATCCACTGTAGTTAAAAGGTATATAAAAAAAGACACACTATCATTTATCTGAACAATAAATTATGTATTTAAATAAAATACAGAATAAATTAGAACTCTATTAATATTAGTGCAGTACTATAAAACTGTATTAGTTCCTAATAGTTATCAATGGAGGAATTCATTCAGTGTATGCTACCATACATTCGTTTGATGGACTGTAAATGAACAAAATCAGCGCAGACATCTAGTGCAGATAATGGCTGCTTCCATACAATGCTTTTGATGATTGCATCCTCTAAACCTTCACTTTCATTTTAACATTCAAGGTAAGTATCAATACCTTCAAATTCTTCATAGTTCCTAACCTGTTGTGAAATCGCTTCATTTTCACTCCCGGCTCTTTCTAGCACATCCAAGCCTGAATGCTTGGAACTGCAGAGTAAAACACTTCTGAACTGCCTTGCCAACTTATTTCTCGCCCACTATCAGTGACAAGAATCGCTGCTTTTTGAACACAAGCACACACAACTGAAGCTATTTAAGCACTGTTCGCTCGAAACACGGTGTAGTATCCAAGGGCCACATGACATGATGCAACTGATGCTAGTTAGAAACTGTTCAGCAAGTCTCCCGTCCCAATTAAGTAGCATAGTGTCCCAAACAAATGACTGCCCCCGTTTAAACAATGACTCAATTAATTGGAATCCATTGTGTATCAGTCTGAATACTGCTCAGGGAGGGAGGAGGAAGGAACAACTTACCCAGGGAAAACTGCAATGGCCAGGTACCTGCCACTGAGGCTGGCTCTGCAGCTCAGAAAGGAAGAGAGGGGAGAAGGGCAGAGTGGTAGTGACAGCAGATCCTTTGGTTAGGAACAAATAGGTGATTCTGAAAACAAGAATGCAACTCCCAAATGGTATGTTGCCTCCAGGTGTCAGGGTTAAAGATGTCTCGGATCGAATACACAGCATTCTTAAGGGAGGGGATGAGCAGCCATTGGTACATATGGAGTTAAGGAGTAGTTAAGAAGTTAGTTAGGAAGCTAAAAAGCAGCACCACAGTGGTAGCAATGTCTAGATTGCTGCCTGTGCTATGCATCTTTGGGGGTAAGAACAGGATGACATGGCAGATAAATGTGTGGCTGAAGAGTTGGTGCAAGTGGCAAGGTTTCAGATTTGTGGATGATTGGGTTTTCTCCTGGGTAAGCTATGCCTTTAGAAAAGGGACAGGTCATACCTTCCCTGAAAAGGAGCAATGTCCTTGCAGGCAGGTTTGCTGTAGGTATTCGGGAAGATTTAAACTAGGCGGTTGGGGGATGGGAACCTGAGTATTAGGTCAGATGATGGAGCAGTTGGTATTCAAGTAGATGTAAATGTGGTGAGAGACTGAGGTAAGAAAGGCACTGGATAGGGCATAAATGCAGTCATTAGCATGGGTTAAAATGTATTTACTCTAAAGCAAGAGGTACCTGGGTGATGAACTTGGAGCATACATTAGTAATGGAGCTGTGGCCATTACAGAGACTTTGCTTGATGTTCTGAAACTTTGCCACTTGAAAAGGGGTAGGTAGGGAGGGAGGTAAGGTGCCAATTAGGAATAATTTCACATCTGCAGAAAGGAAAGATGTTGTGGATGGATTGTCTACTGAGTGAGTGTGGGTGGAAATCAAAATCAGAAAAGCAGCAATCACTCTATTGGAATATTCTAAGGACCTCCCCCCCCCTCCCCCATAACAACACTGAGGAACAGACTGAATTGACTTTATTTCAAGTGTAATTTTATTAATTAAAACTGAATTGAATTTGACTTTATTTCTTACATCCTTCACATATACGAGTAAAAATCTTTACATCTCCGTCTAAATGTGCAATCATAGTAATTTATAATAAATAGAATAGTCAATGTAACATAGAAATACATTCAAATCAGCGTGAGCTAATCAGTCTGATGGCCTGGTGGAAGCAGCTGTCCCAGAGCCTGTTGGTCCTAATGCTGCAGTACCGTTTCCAGATGATAGCAGCTGGAATAGATTGTGACTGGGGTGACTCGGGACCCTACTGATCCTTCGGGTCCTTTTTACACACCTGTCTTTGTAAATGTCCTGAATCATCGGAAGTTCACAACTATATGTGTGCTGGGCTGTCCGCACCACTCTCTGCAGAATCCTGCGAGTAAGGGAGGTACAGTTCCCATATCAGGCAGCGATGCAGCCAGTCAGGATGCTCTCAATTGTGCCCCTGTAGAAAGTTCTTAGGATTTGGGGGCCCCATATCAAACTTCCTCAACCGTCTGAGGTGAAAGAGATGCTGTTGTGCCTTTTTCACCACACTGCTGGTGTGTACAGACCATGTGAGGTCCTCGGTGATATGGATACTGAGGAATTTAAAGCTGTTTACCCTCTCAACCCCAGATCCATTGATGTCAATAGGAGTTAGCCTGTCCCCATTCCTCATGTAATCCACAACCAGCTCCTTTGTTTTTGCAACATTGAGGGAGAGGTTGTTCTCTTGACACCGCTGGGTCAGAGAGATGACTTCTTCCCCGTAGGCCACCTCGTTATTGTTTGAGATTAGGCCAATCAATGTAGTATTGCCAGCAAATTTAATTAGCAGATTAGAGCTGTGGGTGGGAACACACACATGGGTATACAGGGAGTAAAGGAGGGGACTTAGTACACAGCCCTGAGGGGCTCCTGTATTGAGGGTCACAGGGGTGGAGGTGAGGGAGCCCACTCTTACCACCTGCTGGCGATCTAACAGGAAGTCCAGGATCCAGCTGCACAAGGCAGGGTCAAGGCCAAGGTGTCTGAGCTTCCTGTCGAGCCTGGATGGAATTAGTGTTGAATGCTGAACTGTTGTCCAAGAACAGCATTCTCACAGAAGCATCCCTCTTCTCCAGATGTGCAAGGACAGTATGTAGGAGGCAAATTTGGAAAAATATTGTTTGCAACTCCTTAGTGCAAAAGGCTTAGATGGGTGGAATTTATTAGGTGTGCCCTGAAAGGATTCCTGACTCAAAATGCTGAGAGGCCGACTAGAGGAGACGCCATACTGAACTTGGTCAGGTGACAGATCTCTCAGTGGGTGAGCACTTCAGAGACTCCCCAGCCTTTAGCATAGCCATGGTCAAGCATCAGAGCAGGCAATAAGAGAAATTACTTCGTTGGAGGCAGGCTAATTACAATTGTATAAGGCAAGAACTTGGGAGCATAACTTGTGACCTAATGTTCAGGAAGCCTAAATTGAACAGGGTTCGAGAGTTATAAGGTAGCCAGGAAGATTTAATGAGAGTATTCTGACACTGTCTGTATGGGATGGAAAACAGAGTTCGTGGGTTAGAGATGGCAAAGTCAGGGTAGGAAGTTCTGGAAGGTTTGGTGTGGGACTGAGGGGTAGTCATGGGACAGATGGGGTAACAATGCAACAGAAGAGAGAGACAAAAGGTTAGGGTATGTGATAGTGGTGCATCAGCTTTGCCTTGGCTCCAGCCGCTCCACAATTCACACACTCAAACTTCCAGCAGACTCAACCACTTGGCTCTTTTAAAAAAAAATCAATGAAAAATTCTCCAGGTAACATTGAATCTTGTTTTTTTGATAGTGAAAACCTACAGTATTTATGTAATGTGTACTATTTGCAGTGAGCAGTTTTTAAACTTGTGGACAAAAAGATGTTGGTATACTAAAAAATGCATTTTCATAAAATTATAATGCCCAAATAAATGGAGAACAACTTACACATAGGCATATTTTATACATCATATTTTGCAATCTACATTTTGACAAGAAATTCTACTTTCAGAAAGGTCACAGGTTTGATCAGATTTATAATCTATATTGATCTAAATTGGAGAAATTCCACCTCCCACCCCCTCTCTCCCCCACAAAAGTGAAACTTACTGCTAATTCTTCCTCTTCTTCCTTGTCGCTATGCCATTCACATTCTGCATCTGTGGGCTCTACGTTGCCTGACGTTATGTCTCGTCTCTGGAAGAGGGAAAACAACTAAGCAACAAACGGGTTGCCACACTGATAATTAGCAGTAATATTCCACATCACTGAACACAAAGAATGAAGCTATATTGTTGGTGTGCTGCATTCTTGCTAAAATACGTAACATATAACCCATCATTTTAAGGCTTACTAATGAAGTAGCAACTTCATCGTGCACAGGATGAATGGGTCTTTAACCTTCCATGTTGAGCATGAAGCTTGTTATGTCAAACTTTGATTTTTCTCGTTCTGTGAATTCAACCTTGGTCAGGATAATATTATTTAAGCAGTCACACACTGAGAGGGTCGAGAGCAGAACCAGCTGGATTGTTCTTCCACAGCGATTTGACAGCCTCTTCCAGGCTGTAAACATTGTGATTCTGCAGACACGAAGGTGCTGGTACCACAATAGCTCTCGTCTCACCAATAGCAGAGAAATTTAAGAGAGCAACTTGCAAGGCCATTGTGAAATAAATCAAGAACAAATTGCTCTAGTGTATCCATCCAAACTATGTTGAATTACAAAGGATCACAGAGAATGAACAAATTTGGAAGCAAGAGACAGACGTGGCAATAAAGTTCAGCTAATCTGTGCCTTTTTTTTATAGCTCCTATCAAACAAGTGGCTTCTGCCAGCCAGAGGAAAAGATAAAAAGCTCAGAAACCACTGAATAAAATTCACTCAAGTCACAGACTGTACAGCAACATTGTGAAACTGCCTCCATTACAAAGGCAGCAGTACTCAAATGGCAGTTGATCACCTTCTCTAGGACAAATAGAGATCAACATTAAATACTGACCCTGTCAGTGATACCAAATTCTCGTGTAAATAAACTGCTAACAAGATTAGTTGTATAGTGTCAATCATAGGACTATTAAGACCAGTTTGAAGACTCCAGGAGGAAAGAAAACAGCACCTCAAACCAATAATTGGGTAAGTGATTGAATGTTTAAAAAAATTAAAAGGTAAGAAGTTCAAAAGACAAAGATACCAGAGGAATAAGGGAACAGACAGGAGGTGAGATTCAGTGAAAAGTTGATGATATTCAGTGAGGTGTTAGGTACAAGTGGTCAGTGAAATGACTCAATGAGTTATAAATGGAAGTGGTAAAAGAAGGTTTAAATGTTGAGCAACTGAAAATAAGGCAGATGGAGATGCTCAAACAGAAGTCTTGGATGTGCATGAGGCAGGGAAAGATGATGATTTATTTGACTTTCTATGAGGAGCCCAGCTGCAGAACTTAGTCTTGTATGAGGAAATATTGGATTCCAGACCTGGACAAATCTCATTCCAAATCAGAAACAGAAATGAATTACCTAAGAATTGGACAGTGGAGACTTGTAAGAAAATGGAGATAGAATAATTGATTTGCCTTGTTTTGGTAATTATATTTTAAAATTATAAAATTTATTTTTAATTGATTTATTATATTTTGTAAAATGTCTCTGAAGGCTAGTCATGTGGAACCTATCAAAATTATTTATAACTTCTAAGTTTGTACTCAGCTTTCCCAGTAGTCAAGACCATTTAAGAAGTAGGACCCGATTGCTACACCACAGAAGGCCATGTTGCTGTCCATTCGATGATATTGAATTTCAAAATAAAGAGGGAGAAAGATCATCCACCTGTATCTAGACAGGCAAATGTACGAGTACTGAAGGACTGTAGTACAGCATTTCTGGACAAATAAGTTATACCAGATATCTAACTCTATGCTCATGTAGGTTGGTTATGACAAAAAGGTTCCCAGGATTGAATTCAACCCCCCACGTTTCAATTAAAGCATCTGAAATGATAGATAGCAGTTACAGTGTCAGAGACTAACGATCAATCTTGACCTCCAGTGTTATGCCGTGAATTTTCCTCATTTTCCTTTATGACTGCATGGGCTTCCTTCAGTGTTATAAATTCCTCCCAATTCCTAAAATGCGTACTGTGCAAAAGTCTTAGGCACCCTAGACTTTTGATATAAATTTTGTTTTAGATGTTTATTTTTTGTCTTAGTGTCTCAGTAGAAAACAAACTTCAGAGAAATTTTTCTATTTTGTTAAAGAAAATAACATATTAAGTAATAGACTACTTTTCAGTATATTGCCCAGTGTACAATTAAAACAAAGATAACAAACAAAATGCCAATGATCAATGACATATTAAGCTGAATGAACTAAAATGATTAATTGAAACTGAAACGGGTGTAGAAGGTATCAAACTGAATGAAGGACAGCCTAACTAAAAGGTGAGGGTGTAACAGATATGACAGTTTAATCTTAAAATCATCAATTCTTATACCATGGCAAGAGTGAGTATAGCAACAAGACACAATGCATCAGCAAGGTCTCTTCCAAGCAAAAATTTCACGGCAGACAGGAGTTTCAAGCTCTTCTAAAGAATCACAAAGAAACGGGCAGGGTTGAGGACCAGAAACGCAGTGGTCAGCCATGGAAACTGAGTACAGCAGACGAGTTTAAGATGGCATTACTAAAGACGTGTGATAACTTACTGCTGATTCAAATGGCAAGAAATGCGACTAAAATATTACTTTTCTGAAGCAATTTGTAGTCAACTATCACCACAAACAATGAAAACGCAAGCGGAGGCGAAGCTGATCTGTAGGATGAGCCACGACGGTGTATTGCAAAGCCAAAACACCACATGTTCAAGATGCAGATGTAGTTCGTATCGCTGTCGCTGTTGGAGTACACGATTTGGAGTCATTGATGAAGAAGAGTTTGGATGCTCATCCACCTAACCCAGGTGTGAGCTTGGATCACTCCAAGCACTGAGCTGATCTGGTGAGATTGAGAACGGCTTCAGGCTGTGCTGCCCAAGGGTATCACTGCACCGAAATCCAGGTCCGAAAGTGAAGCTCTAGCGTGGACAATTTAAACACTGGCCCAGATAGACTGGAAGGCTTGAATGTTGGGACTAGAGGTGAAAGTGGGGCTGATTTTGCTTGCTCCCCCGTGATGTTCAATTCTCTAAGGTACACTGTTGTGCAGTTTTATAAGGAAATGGGCTGGTAGGTTGTTCCAAGCACCTTGGAGAACTTGTCACAGTTCTTCTGCAGACTTTGGCCTAAGAGAATTGATATAGTTTTAAAGGCATGATTTGATTCTTTCTTCCTGTTTACTGATCTTTTTGTAATTTTTTGATATTTAGAAACTTTTTATTTCATTATTTTAGAAAGCATCTTCACTTCAGAGTTTTTTTCCATATGTGCCTAAGAATTTTAGATGATCATAGGACTGAACTGACCCCAATTCAATGAAAGCATCTGAATGATAGGTAATAGTAGACCGTCGCCTCACAGCTCCAGTGGCTGACGATCAGTCTTGACCTCCAGTGTTGTGCTGTGAACTTTGCACATTTTCCTTATGACTGTGTGGGTTTCCGTTGCTGTTGTAAATTCCTCCCACTTCCTCAAAATGCAAGAATAAAAGGGGTTGAAGTTTAAAGTGGGCTCTCGATGGTTGGTGCTGAGCTGGGCGGGTTGAAGTGCACATTTCCACAGTTAATAACCATGAATCTGTAACTCAATAAAGCAACCTCAGAAGACACTGTTCATCTGTGTTCATATCTGAGGAATTATTTTAAACATTCCAGGCTTTAAAATCATATTCAAAATAATACTCTTATCTCAATGTCATACAAGGTAACTATTCAAGCTGCAATATTCCTCACATAATAAGCAAAATTGGGCATTTTAATACAATAATTTAGAGCATTTCAGCAAAAGGAAGTTAATAATTCTACCAAATGCCAACTTTTTGGACTGAACAAATTACACTTATTAGGTTAAGCATTGCTTTCATACAAATATATACAAGACATTTTTTAAAATACTCTTACCTTTTCGAAGTATGGCTGGTAAAGAGCTGCATATTTCCGCTCCAGTTCATGAATTTCCTCATAAAATTTGGCTTCTATGTGGGCACATTTAACCTGAAGCCGCTTCAAGGCGTTTATTCTTCTCTTTACAGCTTTAGGTAAACTGCAAATAGTCAATTATTAATATAAGAAACAAAGAAAACACAAAGAGTAACTTATAAGCTACTCTCTTTGCCTGAGCTTTTTTAAAGAAAAGAACATCTATGATAAAGATAAATCCATACTCTCCTTGCTTGAAATTTTTCATAGTTTTTCTGTCTGAGGCTGGTCCAAACATTAACAACCAGGCTCTGTGCAGCAGAAGACATAACACTACTGCACAAACAGGCCAGAATAAGTCTAACCACAAAGAAGTTGTAAACATGATAGCGAGCCAGGTCACAATCCTTATTTTATTAGTGTCAAGCCATTATAGCCCCTGAAGGTTGCTATTTGACCTGGACATTCCAGAACTTAATCAAACAATTAAAAACATTCATTAAAAAACAAAAACAACTATTTTTACTGTAGCCTTTCCTTTCCACTGAATTGCATGGACTTGCTCTGGCTAGCTCTGACTTGACACAGATTCAACATACAGAAATAAAACTACCAACATTTGTCAGCCCTACTCACCCACGACTCCCCCAGCTACCCAGAATCTTAATTCAATTCTTTCATAGTTCTGTGTTTAATGACTGCAATTGAAGTTGATGACAGTAAGCAATATGACACAATCCTTAAATGTCTATAAATACTTAAAATTTTCCCTTGGAAATAAATTCTACTTTCACTTTTGTGTAGAATGATCCTATTGCTGGAAGATCAGCACCCTAAAAAGCATTTGCAATTGATCTAATGTTAATGAAGAACAAATGTTCAGGGCTCAATTTTCAGCAATCAACATGTATAGTTCTGCATGATCGACCATAAGCTACAAGGTCCTCCTACAGCAGCTTTCAGTTCTCAACTAATGAGTATCAAAGGATATGGGCCATAGTCTATCATGTTGTCAAAGTACTGAAAGGAAATTAGTGGATAAAGAAGCATATTATCTATTTTATAGTCTTCACACTTTAAAGTTCGGATTGGCAACAACATCTCCTCCACAATCTCCATCAGCACAGGTGCACCACAAGGCTGTGTGCTTAACCCCGTGCTCTACTCACTTTATACTTACTGAGGCTTAATGCAACTCCAATGTCATATTTGTTTGCTGATGACACCACTGTTGATGGTCGAATTAAAGGTGGCAACGAATCAAAATATAGGAGGAAGACTGAAAATCTGGCTGAGTGGAGCCACAGCAACATTAGCAAGACCAAGGAGGAAATCTGAGTTCCTTGAGCTAGTCCTCATGGGGGCATTAGAGGTGGAGAGGGTCAGCAACTTTAAACTACTTGGTGTTATCATTCCAGAAAATCTGCCCTGGGCACAGCACACAAGTGCAATTACAGTAAAAGCATGGCAGTGCCTCTATTTCCTTAGAAGTTTGCAAGCTTTGGCAGGTCACTTAAATTTTGACAAACTTCAATAGATGTGTGGTGAAGAATATATTGACTGGTTGCATCACAGCCTAATATGGAAACACCAATACCTTTGAATAAAAAAGCCTACAAACAAGTAGTGGATATGGCCCACCATCACAGTAAATGCTGCCATCTGGAAGATGGCACAGGAGCCTCAGGACCAAAATCACCAGGTTCAGGAACAGTTATTACCTCTCAACCAACCAGGCTCTTGGAATCAGAGGGATAACTTCACTCGCCCCATCACTGAAACGTTCCTACAACCTATGGACTCACTTTCAAGGACTCCATCTCACTTTCGATATTTATTGCTTATTTATTATTTGTTTTTCTTTTTGTATTTGCAGTTTGTTGTCTATTGCACATTGGTTGTTTATCATTGGGTGTGATTGTTCATTGATTCTAATTTTTCTCTTGTATCTACTGTGAATGACTGCAAGAAAATGAATCTCAGATTGTACAAGATGACATATGTAGTACTTTCCAAAAGACATAGGCACATATATAGAGCCAGCATGCCTAAGAGTACAATTTTTGTCAACGGGGAGCGGAGAGCGAGTTTGTAAATCTGGCAGGAGTTAAGGATGTTGAGAATGGCAAGCGTGGAGTGCCGTGGGAGAGATGTGGGACAGGTGGCAGAGAAGGAGTTCTGGGGTAGGAAGTGGCACGTGTGCAGACACACTCAGCCCTGAGACACCAGGCAAAGTCATCTGATTCCACACAACTAGTTTATTAATCATTACAGAATGTGTTTCTGGTGCTTCCCCCTCCCTTCCCCTTTCCCCAACCACCACTCTCCTCTCCTTGCCCCCTTCCCACTCTCACTGCATAACAGACACACATATCAGAATCAGTTTATTATCGCTCACATATGTCATTAATTTTTTTTCATGGCAGCAGTACAGTGCCATACATAAAATCACTATGGCAGCGTGCAAAAGTCTCAAGTACCTGAACTATATACACGTGCCTAAGGCTTTCGCACAGTACTATATATATTTTGATAAGAAATCTATTTTGAATTTATAGAATACCTTGGATTATGTGTCTACTGGATTACTGTGTTTATTTAAAAGAACCTGCCGTAACCAGCTTGCAATAAATAGACTAGGAATTTCTAAGATTCTTCTACCTGTTGAATGAACAAAAAAGAACCTGAACAGCTTACTTGGCCTGATGATATCAGCAATCAACAATACCAATTTTCTCTCTACCCCAATCACCACCACTTCACAATGACTTACTCTCTTCTCTGTAGAGTAATGTACAAGTTAACATGTCATCTTTCTACCAGGATAAGCTACAGATGAGATTTCAATCAACAATTTTGCTGCATTGATATACCGCTAGATACATTCCTGAAGTATTAGAATAATTCCTCTTCTACATTTTAAAAAGGTGTAGATTTCAAATCAAGTACATTATGGTTAGAAGGCCAAAAATTGTAGTAAACCAATTATTAACAATAACTAGTTTTCTCCTTTTTCTGAGTGAGTCATGCTGGTATACATTTTGATGAAACATTCCAGTGAGAAAGAAAAATTGTAAGGAGTGGAGGACATGCCACAAATGGTTATTTACAAGAGTCAAAAGTTATAAGGCAAAAAGCAGAACATGGGTGACAGTTCAGAAGTTGGAAAGAATGCAAAAAATGAATACAAAGTTTGTAAGGAAGAAAAATTAGTGTAGATATTGAAGTTCTCAAAGTGAAAAACAAATAGTAAGCATCTATAGATATTTTAAAAAGTAACTAAAAATGAGATTGGGTCCTTTCAATAACTGAGTAATTAAAATCAACAGTGTGACAAGAATACACATAGATTAAGATGTAGCTGGCCTGGGCTGGCACCAGTGGAATCAGCAGTTGGTCTGCCATCTGTCTTCAGGAGAGAGAGAGACAAGGAAAACAATGGAGCAGCATTTGGAGATGTTAATGAAGGAAGGACAGCTGTCAAGATCGGCTCCCCCTTTGAACCCTGAACTGCTTGAAGTGATGGACAGGCGATACCCCAGCAGGGGGATAAAAAGGGACAGGTTCGCTAAGGCAACACACACGACACCCGAGGTAACAAGACCCTGAAAGCGGTGCGTCTCTCACAAGTCGGTGGGAAGTACCGGGCCATAAACGCACAGGGTGGAAAGGCACGATCGGCGGGAACCTGCTGTGTGTCCACCCTTGCCTGGGTGCCAGGTTCACCGCAGGGAAACGATCGTATCTGGAAACAGAGGGGTCACGGTCGGTGACCTCAGATGACATCACAAAGGACTCGCCCGAAAGCTGACTGCGAAGGTCTGTGTGGAAGCCTTGAATATTCATTCGTTTTGCTCTCTCTCTCCTTCCCCCCACTGTCCATCTCCCACGGCAGCGATTACTGCGAACTGAACTGAACTAAATTGAACTGAACTTTGCGTCACTTTGAAACTGGTCTTTCACCCCTAGACAACGATAGAGCTTGATTGATCCTGTTATCTTAATTCTGCGTACATGTATGTTTAGCATTGCTGAACTGTTGCATTCATTATCCTTTTGAGTAGAGTACTGTGTTGCTTGTTTCTTTAATAAAACTTTCTTAGTTCTAGTAATCCAGACTCCAACTGAGTGATCCATTTCTGCTGGTTTGGCAACCCAGTTACGGGGTACGTAACAACAGAAAAACAGATGAATTAAACAAGCTACTTTGCCTCCACAATAAAGAATGTGTGACTATATATATATATCTATATATCTCTCTCTCATATCTATATATCTATATGTGTGTGTGTGTGTGTGTGTGTGTGTGTGTATATATGTGTATTATATATATATAAAAAGTTAAGTCTAGAATTGGAAGAGGAGGAATTATACCATTATACATGAAATACAAGATCAATATACAAATAACTGGGAAATCTAACCAAGTGATTGTTTCTTCCCCTCTGCCATCTGATTCCTAAATGGACACTGAACCCTTGGATGCTACCTCACTTTTTTTAATATACAGTATTTGTTTTTTTTTGCATGTTTTAAAATCTATTCAATATACATATACTGCAATTGATTTGTTTATTTTATTTTTCCTCTTCTACATTATGTATTGCATTGAACTGCTGCTGCTAAGTTAACAAATTTCACGTCACATGCCAGTGATAATAAACCTGACATCAGACCCAGGCAATGAACAAACGATGATGAGGAAGCAGTGTGCACGTGGCAAAATCTGCAAGAACGATTGCGGCTTGAAGATCTAACAAGCAAGGATGAAGGGTTTGGCAGGAGCAGGAGCAGCACAACACACAGGTGTCCAACCTGGTGAGACAAAGGAGGGGCCAGGCCCAGAGTCGCCCCATAGTGCCCAGAACCTCCAAGTGTTGCAAACTAATCCCTCTAACATGAAATCTAACAGGAGGCGGATCAAATGGCCTGAAGCTAACATGACTTCACTGTGGAAGCAGCTTGATAAAGATGTTAACCAAATTCTGGAGGCAACGGCGAAGGGAGGGGTTGATAGGAAGCAGCAAGCCATGACAACAATTATTATTCATAGCCCATTCTTTAGTTAGAGCCTTCAGCATTTTGGGCATCGAGGGAGCGAGGAAGAGGAGAGCCATCCGCAGTATCACCGATGCGGCAGAGAGGGCCTCAAGATGGCTGTGGCTCAAAAGAGGGGAGCCATGGAGTCATAAGTAGCTAGCCATCTGGACACAAGCTGGGGTCTGATCAGCCCTGGCTGGGTCACCTGGAGGAGGTTGTATGATGTTGAAAGACCCGAAACACCCGATGATTCCAGGCACATCACTGAAGATGTGTCCAGAAGCATCAATAGATGTATGTACACAGCATTCTGATTCATCGCCGGAGGAAATGAATATAAAAAAGGGTTAGATTTAAGTTGGACATGGCAATGACAAGACTATATCCAGAGTACTGTATACAGTACCAGTTCTCTCATTTAAGAAAGGATTTAAATAAATTGAAAACAGTTTGGCAACTGTTTTCTACTGGACAGCTACTTGGAATGAGCAGGTTGTCTTATGAACAGAGGCTGGACAGGCTAGTTAAATTCAAATAACCACCTCAATTTAAAAGAAAGGTGTCCAAACCGAAATGCGAAATGTGAGAAGTCTTGAATAGGTGAGTATGGAGAGAATGTTTTCAATTGTGGTAGAATCCAGAATTAGGCTACTATTTAAAAAGAACAAAGCAACACTTCGTTGAGGCAGAGGTATTTTCCCCCTCCTAGCAGGTATGAGTGCCTCAAAGTGTATTGAAAGAGACTTTGAATAATTTAAGGCAGAGATCGATAGATTCTTAGTAAGGATGTGAAATATTAACAGGGAAGACAAGACTGCTGAGTTGAGGTTTGAAGATCAGTCACAATCTCAATGAACAGCAAAGCAATTTTGTGGAACCAATTAACTTACTGTTGCTCCTAATATATTTACAAACTTTACCTGAACCATGTGAACTTATTGTTGGGAAGATGGGAATTCAGTGGGTGAGCATCAAGGTCTATCAATCCACAGATAAGGATTTCAGCAGCTGAGGGAGATGATGTTAATGGCAGAAACACCACACAGGGGTAAAAAAAAAACAACCAATCTGCCTCATCCTAGTAAATGGGGGTGTGGTGGGAGGGGAAAGAGGTGAAAATCTGTGACAGTTACTCTCTTTCTATTACTTCAATTCTGGTTCTCGCTCAGGCAGTCTGACAATCCAGCTTGTGCAGAGAGATAGAGCCTTTTCTTTCATTATATTTGTGGAAGCTTCCTGAACAGCTATTGCTCTTAGGCTGTAACAGGACCACTCCAAAAAAAGATGAAGGACAAACCAGTTTCAAAAACCACCCATATGAAATCCCTGAAGGTAACAATTAAAAGTCAAAAGGCAACAAAGCACCATGATTGCATTATGGTGTTGCAAATAATTGATGCACTGCTTCTGGAAATTAATGCCCAAACCAACTTGTAAACATTCTACTCACGTTTCAATGTAGCTTGATGGAGTGTGTGAAATACTGTCAAGTTTTTCCTGCAAAGCTGCCAATACCTGTGGATTCGGCATGACCTGAGCTGTCAATTTTGCTGTAAAGGAGGGAATAATTGTGAACACACATTCCATCAGCACAGTCAACATATGACCAAAAAAAACATTAATTCCTATTTCATTATTCACTCCCGAACTTGAGGGTAAACATCAGTAGAGATCTCATATATTCAATATCACCATTTCTCTCATCTTAAAACCACATGGTCTACTTTCAAATGCAATGACATTTCAGGCAATGGCTCAATGCAATCAGAAGATAGCTTTGAGCCTACATGTAATTTAAATTACAAAAGTAGTTATTAAAAGATGACCAATTATAATGGACATGGCATGTGGCTACAGAACTTGGCAGTTGCTGGAGGCCACCGTGATCCACTGCAATCTTATTTGCAGCTCAGAGAAGTTCAGCTTCACTGATGAGCTGGAATCAGCGCTCTGGAAACTGCAAAGAGCGTAAGAGAGCATTCTTTGCATATTTTCAAATATACAGTCATCCCCTAAAAGCTATACAATACAAACAGGAGCACAGATATACAATTTTGCTATTGTGTCCAAGTCCGGAAAGAAATACTGCTTCCTTTGTGCCAGGGGTTAAGCATATCTCTTTAGAAGCTTGAAGGACAACTGAGACAAAAATCTTGAGAGTAACAGAGCACTAAAATAGGCTCTTCAGCCTAATCCATCTATGCCAATCAATGTGCTTGTCTCATCTAGACTCATTTGCTTGTATTTGGCCTACATGCCTCTAAACCTTTTCTTTCCGTTTATATGTCCAGTGTCTTTTATGTAAGTGCACCCACCTCTACCACTTATACTGGCAGCTTCTTTCACATATCCACCATACTTCACAGAAAAAAACTTGCCTTTTATATCTATTCCTTTTGTATCTTTCCCTTCTAGTCTCCTTGAAATCTTTCTCCTCTTACTTTAACCTATAGTTGCTAGCTTCAGACTGTCCTATTCAGGGAAACAGGCATGTCTATTTAGTTCAGCTGGTTTTAAATGCTGCACTGTGGACCAAAACAAATAGGTGTAATCTGATGGCCACTACAAGGATGTCATTGCAAGGGAACTGACATTTTATAATTTGGAAGCATAAGAGGAATTGGTGGTTGCTTGTGAGGAATGGCATTGGATCAAAAGCTTAACGTGTAGAAACAATCTAGGTACAGATTGGGCTGGTGGGAGACTACAAAGACCTTTTTGAAATCAAGAAATAACAGGACACTTACGAAAGATACAGCAATAGTTGCAAATTAGTTTAATTTTTGCAGAGATCGGGCAAATTGGAGAGTACATTGACTGGCTGCATCACAGCCTGGCATGGAAACCCCAATGCTCTTGAATGGAAAATTATACAAAAAATCGTGGACACAGCCCATTCCATCATGGGTAAAACCCTCCCCAACCATTGAGCACATCTACATGAAACACTGTTGCATGAAAGCAGCATCTATCATCAGAGATTTCTGCCACTGAGGACACACTCTCTTCCTGCCGCTACCATCAAGAAAAAGGTACAAGAGCCCCAGGACTCCTATCACCAGACTCAGGAACAGTTATTGCCCCTCAAGCATCAGGCTCTTGAACCGGGGGGATAACATCACCCAATTTCACCTGTCCCCTCACTGAAATGCTCCTCCAACCAATGGACTTACTTTCAAGGACTCCATCTCATGTTCTCAATATTTATTGTTTGCTTGCTTATTTATGATTTCTTTTTATATTTGCACTGTTTGTTGTATTTTGCACTCTGGTTGAACACCTAGCTAGGCAATCTTTCATTGATTCTGTTATGGTTAATATTCTGTAGATTTATTCAGTATGCCAAAAAAAATGAATCTCAGGGTTTTATATGGTGAAATATATGTACTTTAATAATAAAATTTACTTTGAACTTTGAAATCATACTAGCCAGAGGGAATATTCAAGGGAACAGGTTATTTTAGATCTAGTAATGGGTAATGAGAAGGAATTAATTAATAAATTTGTAGTAATGGATCCTTTGGGAAAGAGCAATTATAACATGACAGGCTTTCATATGTTGCAGATAGAAATATAGGTCTCAACTGATTATATTAAATCATGTAAATTATATAGGTGAAAAAGCTAGTGACCAGATCCAAAAAAAAAGATTGAAAGACAAGGCTATTAACAAATGATGGCAGATATGCAAAAAAATATTTCAACTTGCAAAGGCAGATAGTTTTTCGCACTGGAATAGAAGGATGTCCTGTGGCTAACAAAAGAAAATTAGGGAGAGAAACAAATTGAAAAAGTTGTGGTTCATGGTCAGCATGGACTTGGTAAATTGAAGTATTTTCATGACATTAAAAGGAAATAAAATTACTTTAGATTTTCAAGATGTGTGGTACGACAACTTTAAAAAAAAATGACCAAAGGATGTTAAAACAAAAGGGAGAAGAGGAACCTTGAGATTAAACCAAAAACTAACAAGACCGAAGGAAGAAATTCTGTAAGGAGAGAATACAAAATTAACATGAAACAGGAAATGGTTTCAACGAATGAGTTGCATCTTTTCTCACAGTAAAGACATATAAAGCTCGGAAACAGGCTGAGTGGAGGGGAAGCAAATCCTGATGCAGTGTTTTGACCTGAAACATCAAAAAATCCTTTCCCCTGATCAACACTGCTGAACCTACTGAGTTCCTCCAGCAGATTGTTTGTTCGTCTGGAAACAGGTCTGTGTGCCCAGTTTGTCCCTGCTGACCAGTTAACTACTGAAATTCAACTTTCTCCTTATCCGTCTAATCTTTCCCACCCATGTACTTGATGTCTTTTAAACATTACAATTTTATCTACTTTGCATGCTTCCTCTGACAGCTGCTCTATATGCCCCCAACAATCAGTGTGCGGGAAAAAAATTGCCTCCCTGCTCCCTTTCAAATATCATCTTAAGCTCATGCACTCTAGTTTACCCTCAGATTTTGCCTCCTTCCCCCTTACAGAATTTTTTTAGTTGTCCTCTGTTGGTTAGTTTAGTTACCCTTGTAAATTTAGACAACCGTCTTCACTGCCCACTATACCAACAATTTTAGCGTTGCCTGCAAACTTACTAAATTAACAACGTTGTTGTCCAAAAAACAAATACAGATGAACAATAATAGTGGATCCAATACCAATCCTTGCAGCTCGTCACTGCTGACAGGCTTCCAATCTGATAAACAACCCTCTTACCAAGCCAATTTTGTATCCAATGGTTAGGTTACCCCTACATTTCAACCCAAATTATGAAATGTGGTCACTGGCATGTTTTCTAAGCAGCTGGTGATTATTCTGCACCCTCCCTACTGCGACACTACATCTTCAACATTATGAAATTATGTAAGAGCTGCAGATTCAGTGGAAGAAATTTGTACTATACCTCCACAGAAGTGCATACAAATAATTATGTCAGCAGCTATCTCAAGTAGTTCACAAACAAGAGAAAATCTACAGATGCTGGAAATCCAAGCAACACACACAAAATGCTGGAAGAACTCAGTAGGCCAGGCAGCATCTATGGAAAAAAGTGCAGTCGACGTATCCAGCCAAGACATTTCGGCAGGACCAGAGAAAAAAAGATGAGGAGTTTATTTAAGTTGTGGGGGAGGGGAGAGAAAAACACAAGGTGATAGGTGAAATCGGGAGCGGGAGGGATGAAGTAAAGAGCTGGGAAGTTGATTGGTGAAAGAAATACAGGGCTGGAAAGGGGGGAATCCAGTAGGAGAGACTGCATATTAAAGCCAGAGGCTGACACCATCAATATAGAACCGAAATAATAATCCTCAATCAAATTCCTAAATGTAAAAGATTTCAAAGTCCACTGACTTAACCGAGTTATTTTTATAACATGGATTTCTTATAAGACAAGCTTATTAAAAAAAGTTACTCTTGCTAATACATGAACCTCTTATTCAGATTAATAAGATCAAAATCATGCACGAACCACTCAAATTATTTTAATAAAATAGTATTTATTCTTCTAATACAAATTGGAGCTGGTGGTAGACCTGAGGAGAGCTAAGGTACCGGTGACCCCTGTTTCCATCCAGGGGGTCAGTGTGGACATGGTAGAGGATTACAAATACCTGGGGATACGAATTGACAATAAACTGGACTGGTCTAAGAACACCGAGGCTGTCTACAAGAAGGGTCAGAGCCGTCTCTATTTCCTGAGGAGACTGAGGTCCTTTAACATCTGCCAGACGATGCTGAGGATGTTCTACGAGTCTGTGGTGGCCAGTGCTATCATGTTTGCTGTTGTGTGCTGGGGCAGCAGACACCAACAGAATCAACAAACTCATTCGTTAGGCTAGTGATGTTGTGGGGATGGAACTGGACTCTCTCACGGTGGTGTCTGAAAAGAGAATGCTGTCTAAGTTGCATGCCATCTTGGTCAATGTCTCCCATCCACTACATAATGTACTGGGTGGGCACAGGGGTACATTCAGCCAGAGACTCATTCCACCGAGATGCAGCACAGAGCGTCATAGGAAGTCATTCCTGCCTGTGGCCATCAAACTTTACAACTCCTCCCTTGGAGGGTCAGACACTCTGAGCCAATAGGCTGGTCCTGGACTTATTTCATAATTTACTGGCATAATTTACATATTACTATTTAACTATTTATGGTTCTATTACTATTTATTATTTATGGTGCAACTGTAATGAAAACCAATTTCCCCCGGGATCAATAAAGTATGACTATGAAATACTGTTACATAATGTTGCAGACAAGTTTGCTTGTCTCAATGGCATTTATGGAGAATTGGCATATTATCTAGATTTGATATAGCACCAGAATGGAACCCCATGTCTGTGGAATAACAGGTTATGTACAGTGCAATTGATTGTAATGAAAAGGGTAAGTTATTAAAGAAAATACTAAAAATGTACATTGTTTTCCAACTAAAATAACAGCTTAACTATCATTAAAATTAATGAACATGGATACTTGTAATAACTGTACCTTTTCCTTTGCTCTCAGTTGGCTGTTTGTCGATTCCCAAAGGTTCTACAGAAGCATCATCCCCTTTACTAAAACACAAAACAGCATTGTCACAAAGAGTATATGAACTAGCACAGGTCTGTTGCTAAAAACAAAAGGGAAATTAATTTAACTAAGTCTCCCCTTATGCATACTCTGAAGAGGAACATATGAATTGCAATATAAGGACAAGGTTATGAAATACCTCGAGGTGCATGACAAGATAGGCCAAAGCCAGCATGGTTTCATGATGGGAAGATCCTGCCTTACCAACTTATTGGAATTTTTTGAGGTAATCTCGAATAAGATTGACAAGGGAGAGGCTGTGGATGTTGTGTATTTGGATTTCAAAAGGCCTTCGTTAAGGTGCCGCATATGAGGCTGCTTAATAAGATGAGAGCCCATGGAATTACAGGAAAGATATTGGAATGGGTGGAGCATTGGCTGATAGGCAGAAAGCAAAGGGTAGGAATAAAGGGATCCTATTCTGATTGGTTGCCGGTTACTAGTGGTGTTCCGCAGGGGTCGGTGCTGTGGCTGCTTCTTTTTACAATGTATATCGATGATTTGGATTATGGATTAAATGGTTTTGTGGCCAAGTTTGCGGATGACACGAAGATAGGTGGAGGAGCAGGAAATGTTGATGAAACAGAAAGGTTGCAGAGAGACTTAGTCAGTTTGGGAGAGTGGGCAAAGAAATGGCAGATGAGATACAACGTTGACAAATGTACGGTTATACATTTCAGAAGAAGAAATAATCAGGCAGATTATTATTTAGATGGGGAGAAAATTCAAAAATCGGAAGTGCAAAGGGACTTGGGGGTCCTTGTGCAGGATACCCTAAAGGTTAACCACCAAGTTGGATTGGTGGTAAGGAAGGCGAATGCTATGTTGGCATGCATTTCAAGAGGAATAGTGTATAAGAGTAAGGAGGTGTTGATGAGGCTCTATTGGGCATTAGTGAGACCTCATTTGGAATACTGTGTGCAGTTTTGGGCCCCCTATCTTAGAAAGGATATACTGATGTTGGAGAGAGTTCAGAGAAGATTTACGAGGATTATTCCTGGAATGCAGGGGCTAACATATGAGGAGCGTCTGTCGGCTCTTGGATTGTATTCATTAAAGTATAGAAGAATGAGAGGGGATCTCAATGAAACGTTTCCAATGTTGAAAGGGTTGGACAGAGTAGATGTGGAAAGGTTGTTTCCCTTGGTGGGTGAGTCCAGGACAAGAGGCCATAGTCTTAGAATTAGAGGGTACCCAGTTAAAACAGAGATCAGGAGAAATTTTTTTAGCCAGGAAGTCGTGGATTTGTGGAATTCGTTGCCACATATGGCTGTGGAGGCCCGATCATTGAGGGTATTTAAGGAGGAGATTGACAGGTATGTAATTAGTCAGGGTATGAAGGGATATGGGGAAAAAGCCAGAAATTGGAACTAGATGGGTGAATAGTTTAGCTCATGGGGGAGCTGCGGAGCAGACTCCATGGGCCGAATGGCCTACTTCAGCCCCTTTGTCTTGTGATAATATTCATATGCAGTTATATCACAATCACTGGCCAGTTGGGATAATCAAAATTAAACAATTCCTAACTGAGAGTTTAAACTCAACTGCTATCTTTCCCTATGCATCCTTCCTCCTGAATAGCCACATTAATTATTTTCTTGAGTTCATGCATAACAGCCAATCTTCTATCTACACGAGTTATCAGAAAGCACTCCACAGGACATCTGTGAAAATCTGCTAATCTTTGGTAATGTATTAAATCTCCTCAAGCTCCTAAATGAAATATAGCTGCTGGCATACCTTCTTAGTAATTGCATCCAATATGTTGGGCTCAGTAGCTCTTCAGATATTGACACCCAGGAATTTGAAGCTACTCACCCTTGCCATTACTGGCCCCTCTGAGAACTGCTATGCATTCTCCCAATTTCCTCATGCTGAAGTCAACAATCAATTCCTTGGTCTTACTGACATTGAATTCAAGGTTTTTGTCATTGTTGTTACACCACTCCTGTATGCTTCCTCGTCACCACCTGAGATACTGTCAACAACACGTGTGTTATCGGCAAATGCGTAGATGGCATTGGAGCTATCCCTAGCCACACAGTCATGAGTGTTGACAGTAGAGTAGTGGGCTAAGCATACATCCCTGAGGTATTCCGGTGTTGATTAACAGCAAGGAGGACATGTTATTTCTGATCTGACTTAACTATGGCCTCCTGATGAAGTCAAGGAAATTATGCAGAGTGCGGTACAGAGGTCCAGGTTTTGCGTACTTGTTGACTAGTAGGGACGGGATGATTGCATTAGGACGCTGAGCTATACTGACATAGGTATTGCTATTGACCAAATATTCCAAGGCCAAGTGGAGGGACAGTGAGATTGTATCCGCTGTAGACCTACTTGCGATGGTATGCAAATTGCAGCGAATCCAGGTCCTTGCTCAGGGAGGAGTTAATTCTAGCCATAATCAAACTCTCAGAGCACTTCATCACAGTAGATGTGAGTGCTTTGTGGTTGAGGCAGCTCACCCTGCTCTTCCTGGACACTAATATGATTGGGCATATTTAAAGAGGAAGTTGACAGGTTCTTGATTAGTAAGGGTGTCAAAGATTACTGGAAACAGGCAGAAGAACAGGGCTGAGACTGATTAATAAATCAGCCATGATGTAATGGCAGAGCAGATTCAATGGGCCGAAGAGCCTAATTCTGCTCCTATGTCTCAGTGACGCAACCAGTCCATGTCTGGTACGGAGGCTCTAATCCACAGTACCAGAAAAAGCTGCAGAGGGTTGTAAACTCAGCTAGTTCTATCATGGGCACTAGCCTCCCACCATTGAGGACATCTTAAAAAAACAATGCCACAAGAAGGCAGCATCCATTGTGAAAGACCATCAACAGGGAACCAGGGACCTTTTGCTGTCCCAGGGACTAAATGAATCTTATCAGTAATGGCCACAGATAGCCACAAATGCTTTAGATTTTAGCAGAAAGCCATTTTTATTCTCATGTATTTAGATTTATATATCCAAATGAGGGCTGGCTTTTTAAATTCATTGCAGAAGGGAATTTGGTTGTTTACAATGAAATCAGAAAACATACTTCAAATGATCCGATAATATTCTGCAACTATCCAGACCATGCAATGCTTCTTACAGATACCCCACCCAGAAATATGGATGTGCAGAGGTGAAATCTACTTTTGGAATTGCGAACCTTTAGAAGTCCATTCTGGAGGGCTGTGGATACAGAGTTATCAACTGACTTCAAAGCCAAGATGGACTTCAATTCAGGACCAAAATTCTAATCAACCATGATTATACTGAGATAATGCAGTACATAATCTTAATTTTATCATGCTCTTATGGATACTTAACATGGATGCCAAATGCCAAGAATAGTTAAAATGGATCAGGGTGGATAAATCCCAGGTAAAGATCAAAATTATGTCAGCATATTGTGACATTTCTCACAGTAATGCTCCGATTTAATACTGATTAAAATTTTGCCTTCAAAGATCAAGTATTCTGCACAATACCTGAACTTCAACAAAATCATTAAGTACATCAGGCTGCTTTTTATTGTTTACAGCTCAACATTCAAAACAATCATACCCTGAGTTCTAGACAACACGTCCAAAACCAGGGCCCCTATACTTCACTCTGCAACTAGATCCTTGACTTCCTCGTAGGGAGACAACAGTCAGTGGGGATCGGAAATAACATCATCTTCTCGCTTTCAATCAAGACTGGTGCACCTCAAGGACATGTGCTTAGCCCACTGCATTACTCTCTCTACACCCACGACTGTGTGGCTAGGCACAGCTCAAACACCATCTATAAGTTTGCTGAGGACATGACTACTGTTGGCTGAATTTCAAATGGTGACAAGGAGATGCACAGGAGTGAGATAGATCAGCTGGTTAAGTGGTGTCACAACAACAACCTTGCACAACATTAGTAAGACCAAGGAATGATTGTGGACTTCAGGAAAGGGAAGCCCAAGGAACACACACCAGTATTCAGAGGGATCAGCAGTGGAAAAGCTGAACAGTTCCAAGTTCTTGGGTGCTAACAGTTCTGAAGACCTATCCTAGGCCCAACATATTGATACAATTACAAAGAAGGTATGATAACAGCCAAGTTTCATTAGTTTGAGGAGACATGGTATGTCACCAAAAACTCTCACAAATTTCTACAGATGTACCATGGACAGCATTCTAACTGGTTGCATCACTATTTGGTATGGAGGAGGCCACTGCACAGGATCAGAACAAAAAGTTGTAAACTCAGCCAGCTCCATCATGGACAACAGCTTCCCCAGCATTGAGAACAACTTCAAAGTATGATGCTTCAAAAAGGAAGCTTCAATCATTAAGGACATGCCTTCTTCTCATTGTTACTATCAAGGAACTGGTACAGGAGCCTGAAGAGACACACTCAATGTTTCAGGAACACCTTCTTCCTCTCTGCCATCAGATTTCTGAATGGACAATGAACCCATGTACACTATCTATTTTATGGCTCTCTTTTGCACTACATAATTTTATAGCAGTTGTATCATTTTCAGCAATATTACTCTTTTGATCTTCCTAAACCAAACTACCATTTAAATGAATGCAAGTGACCAATAGCTTAATGCGTCTTACCTATTCTTATCAGCCATCATTCACGATGATGATGGTCCAACTAGAAAAAGAAATAAATAGCAAAATTAACTGGAAATAGTATGAAATGGAACCAATACCATTCAATAAACAGCCTCAGGACAAATAACATTAAAAGAAAAACAAAACACTGCAATACAGGACATTTACATAAATATTCTGAGGCAATGTGTATTACTTCAACAACATAATTTTTTAACCAAATGAAAACTTGTGTGTAGGAATACTATGACAAAATCCAGAATCTTTAACCTTCTGTTAATAAAAGTATCATGGCAGCTCAGTGTGTCAATAACATCCTGAATTCTTTAATTATGAAGAGATTTCAGTATTGACAGAAACAAATGAGTAACAGGAGAGCTAAAATTGAGATGCTTAAATTAAAATTAAAAGTGAAATGATGTGTTACATTGCACTAAACTATGCAAGCACCGACCATTGAGATTTTTGCTTAAATGTCTGATAATTTAAAGTGTAATATATGCCCCATTTTAGTTTTTGTTAACCTTCTATAATTACAAAAGTATCTATAAATTGTTTATTTACATAATGCAAGGCCCAGTTAATCTACAGGTGATATGCATCAAAGGTTTCTTAGGAACTGAGATGTGTAATAAATACTCACCTTGCCAGTGAAGCTGATGGATTGGACTGTACAATTGTTAGTTTCCTTGTAGTTTAACTTTTTATGCTTGTTTATATAAATATCCATATACAAGTAATTGTTCAATGGGTTTTCTAATGGTTAGTTTCCTCATTTCCTCACTTGCAGACCCTAGTCAATTTGAATTGGCAACACCTCCTCCACAATCTTCATCAGCACAGGTGCACCACAAGGCTGTGTGATTAGTCCCGTTTTATTTGCTTTATTCCATATGCCTAAGTGGAGCTCCAATGCCATATTCTACTTTACTCATGGCACCACTGCCGTAGGCCGAATCAGCATATAGGAGGGAGATTGAAAACCTGGCTGAGTGGTGTCATAACAACAACTTCTTACTCAATGTCAACAAGACCTTGGAGCTGATTATGGATTTCAGGAAAAGGAAACCAGAACTCCATGAGCCAGCCCTCATCGGGCAGAGAGGCAGAGAGGCTCCACAACTTTAAATTGATCAGTTATTATTTTGGAAGACCTGTCCTGGGCCCAGCACTCAAATACAATTATAGAAAGCATGGCATTAGTTTGTGAAGATTTCACATGACATCTAAAAATTTTACAAAATTCTGTAGGTATGTTTTGGAGAGCAAGTTGATTGCATCATAGCACATGGTTGAACGTCCAAGTTGCTGTGGTCTTTCACTGATTCTATTATGATTATGGATTATTTAGTCTGTCTAAAAAAACTGAATCTCGGTTGTTTATGGTGACATGTATGTGCTTTGATAATAAATTCAGTTTGAACAGCTCCTCTGTACTTCCTGGAAGCCTCTTGGTTTCAGTGGCAAGTATCGCATTCCTTGAATGAGGGCTATCTGGTGGCTGAACTGTTATCTATGGAAATTCAATGAAATGTGTGTTATCAGCAGATTGGTATAAGAGGACTAGACTAAATAGGACTGGGTTCTATGCTTTTATTTTCCCCTGCTGCAAAGGTCTCTTTATATTTATATCTATATCCCCCTTTCTCCCTCTCTCACACATGCTTCATTTTCTTTCTCCTCCTCTTTTCATTCTTGTAATGTTTAGTAAATGAGTATGTAACAAGTTTTATGCCTCATTCTTGATTTCTGAAGAACCTTGGACCAAAAACATCATGATCCAGCAAAGCCCATGCCCAGTCAATGAACACATGTGATTTTGGTGTGTTTTCTGGATAGAGCTGGGCAAAACTGAATTCTGTCATATATGTTTTCATAATTGTGTAACCTGTTCAATGTTACCTACATAAATAAAACAAATGGCATATAATACTACTGCAATGGAATCATCAGCTTACTACAGATTGCCAACTGATTATAAATTACAAATAATTGACCATAAAGGGCCTCTGGTACATCTTCAGCAACTTAGTGAACAAAGACATAGTAAGCTGCTGTTCCTATAGAATTAATAATCTTGTGTTTTGAACTGCGTAGGCATGAGTGTCATAGCTTGTTAACAAGACTTTGATACAGCATAGGTTTGATTTTATTCTAGCGACTAATATACAAATATACTCAGGTAGTTTAAATCAACTGGGAATTTAAATAAATCAGAATATATCCCAAGGTAGATTTGAAAAACACAAAAATGCAGTTTAGTGATGTTTTTAAACTTTGGCCAACATACATAAATGCTGTACATTTCTCAAGAGTTAAAAATCAAAATGAAAGCAAGGGGGAAAAAAATCTCAGTTCCAAAGCATTTCAGATCACATAGGATTTTGAAGTGCTCAGGCAACCAGTTTTCAACTTAAGAAATTTGTTATGCCATATGAAATGCTGTTGTTAAACTTAACTAGAAACTCATTAATTCAGGGAAAGCTGCCCAATTTAGTGTCAGTTTACTCCCTACAGTGCAGCTGAAAATTTTCCACCAATACTGTTTCTTTTAAGGCAATCTTGTGTAACAACAAATTAGCAACTGCAACATACAGCTACTGCGTGAAATAAATTAAAAACAAAAGATGACTTTTGAGTCACCATGCATCAGTATGGATTGACAACCAATGTCAAAAGCCCAATTATTCAAACTTCATTCCACTAAATCAAGTTTTACACTGAAATTAACATGCACACTAAGCAAGTCAAAAATGAATTCTCATAAGGAAGCATAAACCACAACATTGAAACAAGTCATTCAGCTCAAATAATCCAAGCCACTGATCAAATGATTTCAGAATCTTCCCATACTCCTCTATCCCCGCTTCTGTGTCAAAGAGCTTCATCTTAATTTGTTTCTGGAGGGTTCTTCTTCTCTCAGTATTTTTAAATTGTTGCAGACAGTACTCATTATTATTGAATGCACATACTACCATTGATATCCTTAGTAATAACCCCCACCCTCCCAATGGAGCTAAGATCAAGATTAGCCACATCATATCGTGTGACAGAACAGGTTGAAGGGACCATACAGGCTACTCCTGACCCTATTATATATTCTTTTCTGCATTGTCCAGAATGCCTCCCCCAGTAAAAACCTACACAACCACTTCTCCCTACTATTCCAATGCAACTGCCATCCAACTGCTTTCTTGCTTTCACCAACCCATCCTCCTTCATCCCACTCAAACCTCTTCCTCCAATCACAAAAAAGAGAAAATATGCAGATGCCGGAAATCCAAGCAACGCACACAAAATGTGGGAGGAACTCAGCAGGCCAGGCAGCATCTATGGAAAAAAGTACAGTCGACGTTTCGGCCTGAGACCCTTCGGCAGGACTGGAGGGAAAAAAAGCTGAAGAGTAGATTTAAAAGGTGAGGGTAATGGAGAAAAACACAAGGTATTAGGTGAAACCTGAAGGCGGGAGGGCTGAAGTAAAGAGCTGGGAAATTGATTGGTGAAAGAGATACAGGAGTGGAGACGGGAGAGTCTGATAGAAGAGAACAGAAGGCTATGGAAGAAAGAAAGGGGGATGGGGAATGGTGAAGGTGGGGTGGTAAGGGGAACACTACTGGAAGTTCAGAAATTGATGCTTACGCCATCAGGTTGGAGAGTACCCAGACGGAATATAAGGTGCTGTTCCTCCAGAGTGTGGCCTCATCACAACAGTGAAGGAGGCTATGGAAAGACATATCAGAACAGGAATAGGAAGTGGAATTAAAATAAGTGGCCGCTGGCAGACGGAGTGTCCAATCTTCACAATGGAAGACTACTATGATGCAGCTAGCAAAGCATCCTTTTGGTAATCCACACTGCTACCTTTAAGAATCAAGTGGAAATACACCACAAAGATCATGCTTTCCTCCACATCCTTCAATATTCTCTCAACTTTATTTGATTTCATGCCTACAAGCTTCCTTCCTCAAATTTCTGGATTCAGTAGTTTTTCTACCCAGCTGACCAAATTATTGATACCTTTCTACAGTGTAAACATTTCTTCCTCATTGTACCATCATATCCTCTACATTTAGGTTTAGAACATTAATATCCTGTAAAATATAAGGGATCGACTAGCCAGTCCTATTGAATTTCATTGGCAAGAGCTTCCTGATCCCAAAACATTAAACTATTACACAGTAAAATTAAATTATTCTGGTACTAGATGAGATTTTAATGTATTATTGATTATTCTTTCTTTTTAAATCTTTTTATTATTGATTATTCTATTAACATCCCAACACTTAATTCACTTTTGTTTTTAAGACATTATTCAGTGGAATAATTCGTTTCCCACGTTGAAGAGACACGCTGAGTGGAAAGGGAGCATAGGACCCAGCACTTGGTAAACCAGATGCTGGACCATGGGGATTTCCAAATAGCCAAAGTGCAGATTATAAGTGTTTTACTGTACCATGTTTCCTGCTACTGAGCTTTTATTTGATCAGTTAGCATCATGCAATGTTATCAACAAATTTTCTATGTCCATGTAGACTACATAAAATGTTAGTTTTATTAACCCTTATTCTAACTTCTTTTATCAATGTTGCTTGTTACCTCAAACAAAATTAGACAGACATGGATTTCCTTTAACGAGGTACAGTCGACGTTTCAGGCAGAGACCCTTCGTCAGGACTAACTGAAGGAAGAGCTAGTAAGAGATTTGAAAGTGGGAGGGGGAGATCCAAAATGATAGGGGGGGGAGGGATGGAGCCAAGAGCTGGACAGGTGATTGGCAAAAGGGATATGAGAGGATCATGGGACAGGAGGCCCAGGGAGAAGGAAAAGGGGGAGGGGGGAAAAACCCAGAGGATGGGCAAGGAGTATAGTCAGAGGGACAGAGGAAGAAAAGGAGTGAGAGAAAGAATGTGTGTATATAAATAACGGATGGGGTACAAGGGGGAGGTGGGGCATTAGCGGAAGTTAGAGAAGTCAATGTTCATGCCATCAGGTTGGAGGCTACCCAGACAGAATACAAGGTGTTGTTCCTCCAACCTGAGTGTGGCTTCACACAGCCTTAGATCACCTGGACAACACAAACACCCACATCAGGATGCTGTTCACCAACTACAGCTCAGCATTTAATACCATCATTCCCACAATCCTGATAGGGAGGTTACAGAACCTGGGCCTCTGTACCTCCCTCTGCAATTGGATCCTCAACTTCCTAACCGGAAGAGCACAATCTGTGTGGATTGGTGAGTACACCTTCTCCTTGCTGACAATCAACACTGGTGCACCTCAGGGGTGTGTGCTTAGCCCATTGCTCTACCCTCTCTATACCCATGACTGTGTGACTTGGCATAGCTCAAATACCACCTACAAATTTGCTTATGATACAACCATTGTTGGTAGAATCTCAGATGGAGACGAGAGAATGCACAGGAGCAAGACATGCCAACTAGTGAAGTGGTGTCGCAGCAACTTGACACTCAAGGTCAGTAAGACGAAAGAGCTGCTTGTGGACTTCAGGAAGGGTAAGACACAGAAACACATACCAATCCTCAGAGGGCTCAGAAGTGGAGAGAGCGAGCAATTTCAAGTTCCTGGGTGTCAATATCTCTGAGGACCTAACCTGGTCCCAACATATCGATGCAGTTATAAAGGTGACAAGGCAGCACCTATACTTCATTCGGAGTTTGAAGAGATTTGGTATGTCAACAAATACACTCAAAAACTTCTATGGAGGTACCGTGGAGAGCATTCTGACAGGGTGCATCACTGGCTGGTGTGGAAGGGCTACTGCACAGGACTGGAAGAAGTTGCAAAGGGCTGTGAATTTAGTCAGCTCCATCTTAAGTACTAGCCTACAAAGTTCCCAGGACATCTTCAAGGAGTGATGTCTCACAAAGGCAGTGTCCATTATTAAGGTCCTCCAGCACCCAGGGCATGCGCTTTTCTCACTGTTACCATCAGGTAGGAGATACAGAAATTTGAAGGCACACACACAATGATTCAGGAACAGCTTTTTCTCCTTTGCCATCTGATTCCTAAATGGACATTGAACCTGTGAACACTTCCTCACTTTTTAAATATATATTATTTGTTTTTTTGCACGATTTTTAATCTATTCAAGTAACTTATTTACTTAGTTATTATATTTTTTCTTCTTCTACTATACTATGTATTGCTGCTAAGTTAACAAATTTCACGACACATGCCGATGATAATAAATCTGATTCAGATTCCACTTGAACTTACTACTGACCGCAATCATACAGAAGTGATAAGAACACCTCACAGATTTTTTAAGCACCATTTGCTGCAGATTACATAATCCAAACTAATGGACTATTCTTTTCTTCCAAAAGTTTTAAAAAAAGAAAAAAATGACACAATAATAAAGAACCAGTGGAGGGTTACCTAGAGAATCAATCATTAGAATATAAATTTAACTGAAAGTGGTAGGATGCTAGGGTTCCTACAGCATTTGGTCACCAAACATATGAACAAAATTAAAACACTTGGCACATAAGTCTGCTCTGCCATTCTATCATAGCTGATTTATTATCCCCCTGAAACTCATTCTCCTGCCTTGTCCCAGACCTTTGATGCCCTAATCAAGAACCTATCAACGTCTGCTTTAATGTACTGAGTGACTTGGCCTCCACAGCCGTACGTGGCAATGAAACACACAGAATCACCACCCTCTCGCTAACAAAATTCCTGCTCGTCTCTGTTCTAAATGGACCTCCTTCTATTGTGAAGCTGTGCCCTTATTCCCTAAACTCACCCACTATAGGAAACATTCTCCCCCACATCCACTCTATCTTGGCCTTTCAATATTCAACAGGTTACAATGAAATGCCACTCCCCCATTCTTCTCAACTCCAGCGAGTACAGGCCCGGAGCCAAACACTCATACATTAACCCCTTTATTCCTGGAATCATTCTCATGAACCTCTCCAACACCAGCACATTTTTTTCTTGGATAAGGGGCTAAAAACTGCTCACAATAACCTAAGTGCGGTCTGCTCAATATATTATAAAGTCACAGCATTACATTACTGCTCTTACATTCTAGTCCTCTCGAAATGAATGCTAACACTGCATTTGCCTTCATTACTACCAACCGAACCTGCAAGTTCATCTTTCGAGAATCCTGCACAAGGACTCTCAAATCCTTTTGCACCTCTGAATTTTGAGTTTTATCTCCACCTAGAAAATAATCTATGCATTTATTCCTTCTACCAAAGTGTATGACCATACACTTCCAAACACTACAGAGCCGTGTAAAAATATTCAGTCCTAACCCTTTGTTCAGACTGATTTTGATCAATTTAACTGGGAATTTTTATTTGTGAAACACATGCTTCCCCCCCACAACAGTAGAACCCAATAACAGGAGTATTGTAAAGCATGGAAAACAAAAAAAAAATCAAAAATTAAACAGTCAGCAGTTTAAATATATTAATCACATTTGCTCAGTAGTTAGTTGAACCACATCTCGCAGCTTTAACAGCCAGTAGTCTTTTTGAAGTATGAGCTTTGCACAACATAATGGAGACATATTTGCCCATTCCTCCTTGTAAAATTGCTCAAGCCATGCCATGTTAGTTGGGGAGCAGTAACTGACAGCAACCTTGAGATCTTGCCAGAGAGGTTGGATTCCGTTAAGGTCAGAACTTTGACTGGGCCACTCAAGGACATCAATTTTCTTCATTTGAAGCCACTCCATGGTTGCTCTGGCAGTGCTTTGGGTTGTTATCCTGCTGAAAGATTAACTTCCTCCCCAGGTTAAACTTTCTGGCAGAGGCTAGCACGCCTTTATTCAGGATCTCTCTGTATTCAATCCGGCTGATGGTGTAGTGGCATCCGCACCAGACTTTGTGGCGAGTGGTCCCAGGTTTGAATCTGATCAGCTCCTTGCACACTGGGCTGTGTCGAGCTAGCAACTTGACTCGCAAAAACCAGACAGATGCTAAAGAAACAGCAAGGTTGCCGCACAATGCGAGGTGAGCAATTCTTCCCCCCACCCCCATGTATTTAGCAGCATTCATCTTCCCATAATCCCGACCAGATTTTCAGTCCCTGCTGCTGAAAAGCATCCCATCGCATGGTGCTACCTCCATATATAGTAGGGATGGTGTTACCTTGCTGATGTGCAGTATTAGATTTATGTCACACATACTTCGTGTTGAGACCAAAATGTTCCACTTTAGTCTCATCCGACCTCAAGAACTTCTCTTCCACATCTTTACAGCATCTTCTGAGTGACACTTTGCAGGGTCTTGATGGGCAAGGACTTGCATTTTTTTTTTGGCCAGGGCTTCTTTCTTGCGACTCTCTCCATTAATATCCTTTTTGTGCAAGGCCTTAAAAAATTGTGGAGCCATAAACATTATCTCCAGTTGCAGCTATTGACTTCTGAAGTTCCCAACAGTGATTGTTGGCATCACAGTAGCCTGTCTTACAAGTGCCATCCTTTATTTTCCCCAATGGCTAAATTTAGAGGGGCAGCCTGACCTGGGCAGTGTAGCTGTAGTTTCTTAATTTTCCCACTTTCTCACGATGGAATGCTTCAAGGTATGTTCAGTGCCTCTGAGGTGGTCTTGTACCCTTCCGCAGATTTGTGCTTCTCTACTATCATTTTACTGACTTGTCTCGAATGTGCATTTGTCTTCATTTTGGTTTGGTCTGTTGAAAATCTACCATACTGTTGGACCTTACAAGGAGAGGGATATTTATTCTTGGGCATTCATTGAAAACAGGAAATCCTTCAATTTTCTACAACAACAAATTGGGTGAGTTGGTAAGTATATTGTACGTGAGTAAAGAGTGTAGTAATTACAAAGGGGATGAATACTTTTACAGCCTCAGAATTTTGGTTTATAATTTTTAGTAATTTGTGGACAGGTTATGGATTTTTCTTTTGATTTGCCATAATGCACAATGATTAGCTCAAAATCCTACTTCAATACATTTAAAATTTAGAAAATGATTCAGTAAAATGTGAAGAGTTGTGGGTCTTTGCCCATTCTCCAAATCTATTCAAGTCCTTCGGCAGATTCTCTGCTTCCAACACTACCCACTCCTCTTTGCCACTCTCCCATTAAGCTGCAACAGGTAAAGCACCCGGATAAACAGTTCTGGTATGCGCAGTCTCTCCCATCACAGCCACTGAAGCTTGTAACTGCTTTGGAGTTGTCATAGATCTCTTGGTGGACTCCCTCACAAGTCCCCTTCTTGCATGGTCACCCAGTTTTTGAGGACGCCCTGCTCTAGGCAGATTTACAGCTGTGCCATATTTTTCCATTTCTTGATGACTGACCTAACTGTACTTCAAGGGATATTCAGTGATTTGGAAATTTTCTTGTATCCATCTTCTGACTTGTGCTTTTCAATAACCAGAGTCGCTTTGTATTTTCTTTTGTCTTCATGGTGTGTTTTTTTTGCCAGGATACTGACTCACCTATAGTTGGACCTTCCATATACAGGTGTATTTTTACTACAATCAGTTGAAACACCATGACTATACACAGGTGAACTCAATTTAACTTATTAGTGTGACTTCCAAAGCCAATTGGCTCCACCAGTGATAATTTGGTGTGTCATATTAAAGGGGGTAATCTATTATTTTATGCTTTATATTTGTAATTAATTTAGATCACTTTGTAGAGATCTGTTTTCACTTTGACAGGAAAGAGTCTTCTTCTGTTGATCAGTGTCAAAAATGAACAACCCAATTAAATCCACCATGATTCAATGTTGTAAAACATTAAAAGATGAAAACTTACAGGAAGGGGAAACTTTTTATAGGCACTGTACATCCCACTGTTCAGAAAAAGGTAGTTGAAGAGGTTGTACTGGCATTAGTAATGATCTTTTAAGAATCACTACATTCTGGAATGGTTCTGGAAGTCTGAAAAATTGCAAATGTCACTCCACTCTCTAAGTAGAAAGAGAAAGGTAATTATAGGCCATTTAACCTGACTTCAGTGATTGGGAAGATGTTGGAGCCAATTTTTAAGGATAATGTTTTAGTTCTTTGAGGTGCATGATAAAGTAGGCCAAAGTCAGCACAATTTCCTTAAGGGGAAATCTTGCCTGACAAATCTGTTGGAAATTTTTGAGGAAATAACAGATAGAACAGATGAAGAAGATCAGTGGACGCTGTTTATTTGGATTTTCAGAAGGCTTTTGACAAGGTACCGTACATGAGGCTGATTAACAAGATAAGAGATGGTGTTACACAAAAGATACTAGAATGGATAATAGATTGGCTGATTGGCAGGAGGTAAAGAGTCAGAGTAAAGAGGGGCTCTTCTGGTTGGCTACCAGTGACTAGTGATGTTCAACAGGGGTCAGTGTTGGACTGCTTCTTTTCACATTACATGTCAAGAATGAAGGAACTGATGACTCTGTGGCCAAGTTTGCAGATGATACAAAGAGAGGTACTGTTCAACACTTAGAAAAAAAAACACTCACATGAAATCTCGGCCATGTGGGAATCTCTGAAGTCAGCTGGAAGGTTCTATGGTCTGATGAAACCAAATTTGAGCTTTTTCGCTATCAGACTAAATGCACATCATCAAAAACACACCACCCCTACTATAAAGCATGGTGGTGGCTGCATCATGCTGTGGGAATGCTTTACTGCAGCAGACCTTGGAAGGCTTGTGAAGGTAGAGGGTAAAATGAATGCAGTAAAATACAGGGAAATCATGGAGGAAACTCTGATGCAGTCTGCAAGGGAACTGTAACTTGGGAGAAGATTTGATTTCCAGCAAGACAATGACCCCAAGCATAAAGCCAAAGATACACAGCAATGGCTTAAAAACAGCAAAAGTTAATGTTCTGGAGGACCAAGTCAGAGTCCAGACCTCAATCCAATTGAGAACTTGTGACCTGACTTGAAAAGGGCTGTTCACTCACAATCCCCACGCAGTCTGACAGAGCTTGAGCAGTTTTGTGAAGAAGAATGGGGGATAAAAATGCAGTGTCCAGAGACCTATCCACAGAGACTCTTTTCTTTCTTTTATACTTTATTGTCACCAAACAATTGATACTAGAACGTACAATCATCACAGCGATATTTGATTCTGTGCTTCGCGCTCCCTGGAGTACAAATCTATAGTAAACATTAAAAATTTAAATTATAAATCATAAATAGAAAATAGAAAAGGGAAAGTAAGGTAGTGCAAAAAAAACAAGAGGCAGGTCCAGGTATTTGGAGGGTATGGCCCAGATCCGGGTCAGGATCCGTTCAGCAGTCTTATCACAGTTGGAAAGAAGCTGTTCCCAAATCTGGCCATACGAGTCTTCAAGCTCCTGAGCCTTCTCCTGGAGGGAAGAAGGACGAAAAGTGTGTTGGTTGGGTGGGTCATGTCCTTGATTATTCTGGCGGCACTGCTCCGATAGCGGTGTAAAGTGAGTCCAAGGACAGAAGAGTGGTTTGTGTGATGTGCTGGGCTGTGTTCACCATTTTCTGCAGCTTATTCTGGTCTTGGACAGGACAACTTCCATACCAGGTTGTGATGCACCCTAGAAGAATGCTTTCTATGGTGCATCTATAAAAATTAGTGAGGGTTTTAGGGGACAGGCCAAATTTCTTTAGCTTTCTCAGGAAATAAAGGCGCTGGTGGGCCTTCTTGGCAGTGGACTCTGCTTGGTTGGACCAAGTCAGGTCATTTGTGATAGTGACCCCGAGGAACTTAAAGCTTTTGACCTGTTCCACTTGCGCACCACCGATGTAAATGGGGTTGTGCGGTCTGCTACTCCTTCTGAAGTCAACAACCAATTCTTTTGCCTTGCTTATGTTGAAGTGAGGGATAGGTTATTGTCTTCGCACCATGCCACCAGGTTCTTAATTTCCTCTCTGTACTCAAACTCATTATTACCCGAGATACGGCCTACAATTGTGGTGCCATCAGCCAAACTTATATATTGAGTTCGATGGAAACTTGGCTACACAATCATAGGTGAACAGTGAGTACAGCAAGGGTGTACTCCAGGCTGTTGTTGCCAAAGGTGCATCTACTAAATACTGACTTGAAGGAGATGAGTAATTACGTAATCAAATATTTTGTGTTTAATAAATGTAATAAATTTAGACCAATTTGTAGAAATTGTTTTCAGTATGACACAAAGTCTTTTCTGTTGATCAGCGTTAAAAAAGCCAAATTAAATCCATTATGATTCAATGTTGTAACATGAAATTTCCGGGGGGTGCAGAAGATACCTTTTTTAGGCACTGGAGTCATAGAAACATAGAAACATAGAAAATAGGTGCAGGAGTAGGCCATTCAGCCCTTCGAGCCTGCACCGCCATTTATTATGATCATGGCTGATCATCCAACTCAGAACCCAGCCTTCCCTCCATACCCCCTGACCCCTGTAGCCACAAGGGCCATATCTAACTTCCTCTTAAACACAGCCAATGAACCGGCCTCAACAGTTTGCTGTGGCAGAGAATTCCACAGATTCACCACTCTCTGTGTGAAGAAGTTTTTCCTAATCTCGGTCCTAAAAGGCTTCCCCTCTATCCTCAAACTGTGACCCCTCGTTCTGGACCTCCCCAACATCGGGAACAATCTTCCCGCATCTAGCCTGTCCAATCCCTTTAGGATCTTATACGTTTCAATCAGATCCCCCCTCAATCTTCTAAATTCCAACGAGTACAAGCCCAGTTCATCCAGTCTTTCTTCATATGAAAGACCTGCCATCCCAGGAATCAATCTGGTGAACCTTCTTTGTACTCCCTCTATGGCAAAGAGGTCTTTCCTCAGATTAGGGGACCAAAACTGCACACAATACTCCAGGTGTGGTCTCACCAAGGCCTTGTACAACTGCAGTAGTACCTCCCTGCTCCTGTACTCGAATCCTCTCGCTATAAATGCCAGCATACCGTTCGCCTTTTTCACCGCCTGCTGTACCTGCATGCCCACTTTCAATGACTGGTGTATAATGACACCCAGGTCTCGTTGCACCTCCCCTTTTCCTAATCGGCCACCATTCAGATAATAATCTGTTTTCCTATTTTTGCCACCAAAGTGGATAACTTCACATTTATCCACATTAAATTGCATCTGCCATGAGTTTGCCCACTCACCCAACCTATCCAAGTCACCCTGCATCCTCTTAGCATCCTCCTCACTGCTAACACTGCCACCCAGCTTCGTGTCATCCGCAAACTTGGAGATGCTGCATTTAATTCCCTCATCCAAGTCATTAATATATATTGTAAACAACTGGGGTCCCAGCACTGAGCCTTGCGGTACCCCACTAGTCACCGCCTGCCATTCTGAAAAGGTCCCGTTTATTCCCACTCTTTGCTTCCTGTCTGCTAACCAATTCTCCACCCACACCAATACCTTACCCCCAATACCGTGTGCTTTAAGTTTGCACACTAATCTCCTGTGTGGGACCTTGTCAAAAGCCTTTTGAAAATCCAAATATACCACATCCACTGGTTCTCCCCTATCCACTCTACTAGTTACATCCTCAAAAAATTCTATGAGATTCGTCAGACATGATTTTCCTTTCACAAATTCATGCTGACTTTGTCCGATCATTTCACCGCTTTCCAAATGTGCTGTTATCACATCCTTGATAACTGACTCCAGCAGTTTCCCCACCACCGACGTTAGGCTAACCGGCCTATAATTCCCCGGTTTCTCTCTCCCTCCTTTTTTAAAAAGTGGGGTTACATTAGCCACCCTCCAATCCTCAGGAACTAGTCCAGAATCTAACGAGTTTTGAAAAATTATCACTAATGCATCCACTATTTCTTGGGCTACTTCCTTAAGCACTCTGGGATGCAGACCATCTGGCCCTGGGGATTTATCTGCCTTCAATCCCTTCAATTTACCTAACACCACTTCCCTACTAACATGTATTTCACTCAGTTCCTCCATCTCACTGGACCCTCTGTCCCTTACTATTTCTGGAAGATTATTTATGTCATCCAGTCCAGGTGAGTTATCTAACTTCAGACCTTTTAGCTTCCAAGCACCTTCTCCTTAACTACACTCACTTCTATCCTGATGCCCTCGAACTTCTGGTATACTGCTAGTGTTCCTGCACAGTGAAGGCCGAATCTAAATACTTATTAAATTCATCCGCCATTTCTACCTCTCCAGAGTCACCCTCAAGCAGCCCAATATCCACTCTCGCCCCACCCACACTTCAAATATCTGAAAAAAATGACTCCATTAGTTAGCTTACCTTCACATTCCACTTTCGCTCTCTCCATTTTTTGTCACTCTGCTGATCCTCAAAAGCCTTCCAATCCTCTTAACTTCCCATTCATCTCCACCATATTATATCCCTCTCCCCTGCTGCCCATGAACCACCTCCCCACCAGCCACAGATGCCCCACCCTCCCTCCAGAATACATCTTCATCTTTGGTATACATCTATCCTGCACCTTCTGAATTGCCCCCAGAAACCACAGCCACCGCCAACCTGCCAGTGTCCCCATCCAATCAATCCCGGCCAGCACCTCTCTCATGCCCCTGCAATTCCCTTTACTCCACTGTGATAATAATACATCTCACTTTTATATCTTCTCCTTCTCAAACTGCAAGACGAATTCTATTGTATTATGATCACTGCCTCCTGAAGCTTCCTTTACTTTGAGCTCCCTAATGAAATCTGATTCATTACACAACAGGAAACCCAGAATCGCCTTTCCCCTAGAGGGATCACCACAAGCTGCTCAAAAAAAGCTATCTTGTAGGCATTCTACAAATTCCCACTCTTGGGATCCAGTAACAACCTGATTTTCCCCAATCTACCTGCACATTGAAATACCCCCGACTGTCCGAACATCGCCCTTTTTACATCCCTTTTCTGTCTCCTGTTGTACTTTGTAGCGCACATCCTAGCTATTGTTCAGTATGTAACTCCCACCAGTCTTTATTACCTTGCAGTTTCTTAACTTCACCCACAAGGATTCTTCCAATTCTATGTCAAGGATTTGGTTACTTTTTTTTAAACCAACAGAGCACCCCACCTCCTCTGCATATCTGCCTGTCCTTTCGATACGTTCCTAACTACAATCATCTTTCTGCCACAACTCAGTGATGCTCACGTGAACTCTGCCAATCTCTAAGTGCACTACAAATCATCTATCTTATTCAGTATACAGGGTGCATTCAAATATAACACCTTTTTTTGTCACTCTTCTCAATTTTGCCCCTATTTTACACTTCAGCTCATCCCACTGGCTGCAATTTTGTCTTACTATCCTGCCTGTTCTTCCTCACAGTCTCATGACACACTGCATTTAGTTGTATACCAACTGCCCAATCCTCAGCCCTTTCACTCCAGTTACCATCTCTCTGCCAATTTAGTTTAAACTCTCAACATCTCTAGCAAACCTGCTGAAAGGACACTGGTCCCCCTGGGTTCAGGGGTAACTCATCCTTTTTGTAAAGGTTGTAACCTCCTCAGAAAAGACCCCAATGATCCAGAAATCTGAAACCCTAGCCCCTGCACCACTTCCCCAGCTACCCATTCGTCTGTACTATCATCCTATTCCTGTCTAGCACCTGGCTCTTGCAGTAATCCAGAGATAACTACCTCAAAGGTCCTGCTTTTCAATACTCACTTTGAAGGACCTCTTCCCCTTTCTACCCATGTCAGAATGGACAATTGATGTTTTTGGCCAAGACCATTCATCAGAACTGACAAGGAAAGGGGCAGAAGACCAGGAAGGAGTACAGGCTGGCAAATGATAGGTGAAACTAGATAAGGGGAAAGTTGGGTGAGTGGGGGGGGGGAATGAAGGGAGAAACAGGGAGGTGATAGGTGGAAAAGGTAAAGGGCCAAAGAAGAAATGTGATAGGAGAGGATAGTAGACCATGGGAGAAGGGAAGGGAGAAGGGAAAGGAGAAGGGGCAGCAGAGGAAGGGATAGATAGGTAAAAAGGGGTAAGAGGGGAGCCAGAATGGGGAATGGTGAAAGAGGGAAGGGGAAGAAATTGTTTGAAGTTAGAGAAATTAATGATCATGCCTTTAGATTGGAGGCTACCCAGATCGAACATGAGGTGTTGCTCCTCCAACTTGAGGGTGATGTCATTGTGACCATAGAGGTGGCCATGAAGCGACATTTCAGGATGGGAATGGGAAGTAGAATTAAAATGGATGGCCACGGAGAAATCCCGCCTTTGGTGGCAAATTGAGCAAAATTGCACAATGATGTGGTCCTCCAATCTACATTGAGTCTCAGCATTTAGGAGGCTGCACCAGGAGCACCGGACACAGTAAATGACACCAACAGACTCACAGGTGAAGTATCCCCTTACCTGGAAGAACTATTTCGGGCTTTCAATGGTGCTGAAGGATGAAGTGTGGGGGTAGGTTTAGCACTTGTCCCACTTGCAGGGTTAAGTGCCAGGAGGTAGATCAGTGGAGAGGGACACGTGGACAAAGGAGTCACATAGAGAGTGGAGGATAGTGGGGGGGGGGGGGAGGAGAAGAGATGGCGTGCTATTGTTAGGATCCTCTTGAAGTTACAAGTTGTACGAATAATTTAAAGAAGTGTCACCATGATCTTATTTGGGGTTATTGGTTAAAGGGACAGAGGCTGTCTCACAAAATTCTGCACTCATGGTCAAACTCACAGCTCCTGGATGAATCTCCTCTTCGGATGGAAGATATTTGCTTCCAGCTGGATGGTGGGAAGCTTCATCTTCCCAACTCCAAGTGCCACATGCTCTGATACAAGAACTTCCACCTCAACCTCACAATGATCCTGACTTTCCTGCATCTCACCCCCAGGTGAACAGGGATTTCCAAGCTTACTTTCCATCGGTTGAATTAACTTCTCATGATGCAATAAATATATAATCCATGTTGATACACTCACCTCACAACAGTGAAGGGTCATGGTCAAGCTTCTACTTATATTCTGATGATAATCCTCTGGGTAGCTCTCCAGTGGTTCTTTGATATTTAGTGATTCTGGTTAGAAACATCACATACAAAATGCTGGAGAAACTCAGCAGGCCAGGCATCTAAGGAAATGAGTACATTTGACATTTCAGACCGAGACCCTTTGGTAGGACCGGGGGAAAAAAAAAGGCTGAGGAGTAGATTTAAAAGGTGGGGGTAGGAGAGAGGGAAACACAAGGTGATGGGTAAAACCTGAAGGGGGTGGGGGATGAAGTAAAGAGCTGAGAAGTTGATTGGTGAAAGTGATACAAGGCTGGAGAAGGGGGAGTCTGATAGAACAGGACAGAAGTCCATGGAAGAAAGAAACAAAGGGGGGGGAGGAGCACCAGTGGGAGGTGATGGGCAGACAAGAACAAAGTGAGAGAGTGAAAAAGGATGGGGAATGGTGGGGGGATTACCAAAAGTTCAAGAAAACGATGTTCATGCCATCAGGTTGGAGGCTATCCAGACGGAGTACAAGGTATTGTTCCTCCAACCTGAGTGGGCCTCATCACGACAGTGGAGAAGGCCATGGATAGACATATCGGAATGGGAATAGGAAGTGGAATCTCTCGCCTTACCTCCTTGTGTTTCTCTCCTCTCCCCCCACCTTTAAAATCTACTCCTCAGCCTTTTTTTCTCCAGTTGTGTCCAAGTGGCCTGAAACCTCGACTATGCTCTTTTTCATAGATGTTGCCTGGCCTGCTAGGTTCCTCCAGGATTTTGTGTGTGTTGCTTGGATTTCCAGCATTTTCTCTTGTGACTGGATAGAAACATCCCCATTTTTCTCACCATATTTAACCTCTTAAATGATATTTATTGTGTCATTGTTGTCACTCAATTAGTACCCATTCATCCCATGACACTAAATTCATTCAATGTGACTAAGTTTCCATGTAACATCAAAACTGGTCACAAGTCAGAAAAGTTCTGGGTCTGCAATCTCTTTTACAAACTTTTGAATTTTCTAATTTCCAAGTAAAATCTGGTATACTTTTCTCTACCTTCTCTTTGCTCCATTACAATACTATTCCTAAATGATTCCACTGCTAACCATCTGAATATAGTCAACACATTTTCATAAAATAGTTAATGAAACCAACTCTTCTGCAATCTACTATAGATAAATCCTTCACCATCCAAAACTGCTGTTGGATCAGTTGGTTTAATTGTTATTTTCTTTTCGGGCCAAAATGTGGACTGTTTATTCACTTCCACAGATGCTACCTGATCTACTGAGTTCCTTCAGTAATTGTGTGTGCAAACTTCCTAGTGTTTATTACTAACAACTAACACACACAAAAATTGCTGGTGAACGCAGCAGGCCAGGGAGCATCTATAGGAAAAGGTACAGTCAACGTTTCTGGCTGAGACCCTTCGTCAGGACTAACTGAAAGAAGAGATAGTAAGTGGGGGGGGGAGGGGGAGATCCAAAATGATAGGAGAAGACAGGAGGGGGAGGGATGGAGCTAAGAGCTGGAAAGTTGATTGGCAAAAGGGATATGAGAGGATCATGGGACAGGAGGCCTATGGAGAAAGAAAGGGGGAGGGGGAGGGGCGATGGGCAAGAAGTATAGTGAGAGGGACAGAGGGAGAAAAAGGAGAGAGAGAGAAAATATATAATAAATAAGTGACGGATGGGGTACGAAGGGGAGGTGGGGCAATGCTCTCCCTTCTCCAGCCTCATATCCCTTTTGCCAATCAACTTTCCAGGTCTTAGCTTCATCCCTCCCCCTCCTGTCTTCTCCTATCATTTTGGATCTCCCCCTCTCAAATCACTTACCGTCTCTTCTTTCAGTTAGTCCTGACGAAGGGTCTCGGCCCGAAACGTCGACTGTACCTCTTCTTAGAGATGCTGTCTGGCCTGCTGCGTTCACCAGCAATTTTTGTGTGTGTTGCTTGAAATTCCAGCACCTGCAGATTTCCTCGTGTTTGCATTACCAACAACTAATTGCTTGTGTTTCCTGTAACTACTTATTAACAAGTAATTGATTAGTATGCTTCCTAGAGGCCACAAAATGTAGATTTAGATGTTCAGTATGCCCCCAAGTGGTTACACTTGCATGATTCAGTACAGCTTCGTGTGGGGCATTTGAATTGGGGCTTTCTGATTGGCTGACTCTCATCTGCAAATTTAAATAGAATGTTTCTTATCTATGGGTATAAAAACAGCTGACCACAAGGGAGAACCATCTTTTATCTTCTGCCTTCTGCTACTAGCTTCTGCTCTTCATGCTGTGTTTCTCAATTTTTTTCTAACACTTTAGTAAAACAATCGTGGAACAATAATTGTGCCTTTCCTGACTTCTGAAAGAACCTTAGATTTAAAACATCAGAATCACAAACAGCTTTCACTATTAAAGCTGTTTATCTGCTTCAAATGAACATTTCAGAAAACTTAACATCCTTTTGACCATAAAATTTGCTTTCAGCAACCCATCCAATAGTTTCCCTTGACCGTACAAACATCACAAAATCTTGGCATCTGCTCAACTCACTGTTGAATTTCAACCTTTATTTTGCTGCCCATCTTCAAGGCACTTCCATCTCCATCACAACTCTCCAATATCCTTCTTGCAGTTCGCCATCCCAAAAACATACCCCTGCCAAGTTCCAGTCCCTATATTTTGACCTGTATGGTCCCACTTTCCAAAAACATATTATTGACTTGTATTCGTCCACCTTCTGTCCTTCAATGCATTCAATTTAAAGTTTAATCTTTAAATTTTCTATAGCTTTTCCTCATCCTGGCTTTACAATTTTTTTCCTTCCTGCTTCGGGTCCTCTGGCCCCTTTCCTCAAAACACAGATGTTCTAATGAAGGTCTGCTAACCCTGCATACATATGATCAATTCATAGCAGCACATACTGCCAATGAAAACTAGCTTTTGCTTTTAATACTCTAGATCGGAGAGTAGGCTGGGTTATGTATTTTTACCGTTTTTAAAATCACGAAAGGCATGCATGAGTATACACCATTATACAATTTATTTTGTATAAGCATGGAATGTAGATACCAGAAAAGCATATTATTGCTCTTATTACTAATTTTAGTTACCTTCTAAACTGAATGGCCTGATAGGTCATTTAACAGAATAACCATATTGCTGGGTCAGAGAATCAAGACAGACCAGGCAAAGCTGGTAGGACAGTGATGAATCTGACAAGATTTTACAACAATACAGCACTTCCATTCAACCATTACAGAAGCTTGTTATCCCAGATTTTGTTTGTTTAAAATGCCTTGCTACATTGTTGAGATGAAAACCAGCATCTGAATCAATTACCTAGGTCTTTGGGAGCTATCTACAACTGAGAAAATTCAATCATGAAGTTTAACCTTCCTGATTTACTTCTACATGTATTTAGTTCAATAACATAATTGCACTGTCTAGCAAGGAGGATGTATTCCCAGTGCTAAAATGGACAATTCTAGCATGTTATAAGAGCACATGAATCTGCAGAGAATGGAGGGGGTATGGATATTGAGTAGGCAAAAGGAATTAATTAGTTCAGCATTTAATTATTAGTTTAGCACAACATTGTGGGCTGAGGGGTCTGCTCCTGTGCTGTACTGTTCAATATTCTCGTAACAATGCTTTCAAAACCACAATTCAAACCATTAATTGGCATCTTCACTTCAGAGGAGTTCCTGTTTCAATTTCCACTCCGGAGTCTTGACAACACAAATTCAGCTACATACAGCAAGGCACTGAATGATGTGACGCTGCCGCTGCAGGTCCCATCCTTCAGGTGAAACTGTCGTGCTATGTTCCATCCTCTCATGTAGGCAGTCGATAAAGTTATCCTTACTTAAAAACTAACTTTGGTCATTTCCAAATTACTGCTCCTGGGAGTTTGCTGCACACAATTTGGCTGCTACATTGCCTACATTCAAACAGCGTTGACGTCCAAGGAAGATATTACTGGCTGTAAAACTTCCTGCTTGAGCAGTTTTACTCCAAAAAAAAACGCAAAAGCGCCAGGTAAATAAATCAATCGTTTCCATTCCAAAAGATCCCTAAGTTGAAACCACAAATCAAAGTTTTAAATAAAAACAATAGTTCATCACAAAATTCTGTGCAAATGCAGGATGAAAGTTCTACCCAACACATTGAATTTTATAAAAATTCGTAAGGCTGGAAATGGGGACATCAGTCTTGAAATGGGAGCATCAAAAGGGAATGACAGTTAATTGGATGGGGACAAGTGGTTAGCTTGTGGCAGTAGCCACATTCCTATATTGTGAATCCCTTGAGGAACAGCTATTGAATGTAATGTTTCCTGTCACAAGATACCTTGCCATACTTGTTGCATACCAGGCGGAAGTCTAACATGTCACCCGACAACTTGTCATGCTAAGAAAACTTGTCATGTTTAGTTGATTGGTTTAGCCTGTAAGAGCCCTGCTATATAGACCCCACGAGTAAGTCCTTCGACTCTGCACTCGACTAGCATCTCTTGAACGGACAACCGACTTGAAAGAAGCTCTTCAACTGATCGACCTTGACGACGTTCATCTCAGCTAGATCTACAATCAAGACATCTTTGACTTACTCGTGGTGGTAAGTTTAACCTTTATTCTGTATGTAATCATATAGAAGCAGAGGCTCAGGGACTCCTCTCAGATATACCTTCTTGCTTGTCTGCCTGGTATTTTATTTAATCAATAAACCGCTTTATTGAGAACTATAAATAGTGTTACGAACTACTTAATTATTAACATAGAATTATCTCAGTGTCTGGGACCCGCTGAGGGAGACCTGACCCACTGACCTGAGGTAAGAGGAAGTTATATTACTGTAGTTGCTTAGGTGGATCCCACCTTAGTCGATTAAAGAATCGTCCAGTGACCACAGTGGTTGACAGAATACTGTCTGAAAAGACCGGTGCCCGATCAACCAAGTAGAGGGACAAGTCTGCCAATCGGGTAAGGTATAGGCCTAAACCGCGACAAGCTTAAGTTAAAGATGACAGGAGATATTAATGAGACGTAAATGTTCAGTGATCGCCAGACATCAGGGTGGCTTTGTGCTGAGAGGAAAGCAGAGAGGCAACTAATCTTAAGGTCATTGATTTCTAGTGATCAAGCTGGACACTTACTGGGGATAAGGAGGGCAGAAAAGGCAGAAGAGCTTGTAAAAGTTGTGCTCTCCGAAATGATGGCCCAAAACATTCTATGTCAAATGAAACAGCACTACACTAGCCAGAATCATTTCTTCCACTTTGAAAGTATCCCCAAAGTGGACTGACCAGTTTCTAACTAACATAATTGAAACTATACACATCAGAAAAGGATGATAGCCATGACCTCCACCCACTCTTCCTTTAAATAATCTGACAAAATAACACCAGTGATCATTACCCACAAAATCATAGTACAAAACAGAATTAACTTTTTGGAAAGGTAATTGGAATGGAGAATATATGCTGTAAGTAGATTACAGTACTTCACAATGGATTTTTAAAAAAAATTAGGACTTAAATCCAAATAACAAATCTGAACAAAGGAATTTTACATTAATATTTCTAGTAATAATTAAAATAGTCAGAAATGCAGCACAGATACAGGCTCCTTAAATGATAACACTATACCTGCTTTAACCACTTTTTCTAGCAGCTCATTCCATAGAAATCAAAGACAGCACCTTGAAGGCCTCTCTAAAATGTAACTTTTTTTGTTGTTTATCTCAGGCAGGGGAGATCAATTTATTGACCTGGCTCCTTTTGCATATTACATAAAAAAAATGTGCCTGCTTATAGATATAAGATTCCATATGACTAAGGTACTTTCCATAAAAGATGACTCTTCTCTTCTCTCAGTCACCAAAAAAAAAGCAGCTGTCCATTTTCTTTCTGAGTTGCAGCAAGTAGCTTGGACGCAGCAAATGCCTTCAAGTATTACACTCAAATATAGTTTATTGGTTTAAGAAGCTTTGACAAAATGGAAGTGTCTAAAAACAAGGACAATACTGTAAAAATACAAAGTGCAATACCATAGCATGCAAATTTAACAGCCAATCTGTGTCTCGGATGGCCACAACGTCAACATATGAATTTTTGAAAGGTTAATTTTGATGCCCACTGAAAAAAAAATACACCAAGAAATTCCAGTTTGGCTTAAATTGTGCAACAAATCTGAAGGCAAAAACAAAGGGACCCTATTCTGTTTTTGGTAGGAAAGAAGAGAAGAGTCAAATCACTTTTTATTGTCATTTTGACCATAACTGCTGGTACAGTACACAGTAAAAATGAGACAACATTTTTCAGGACCATGGTGCTACATGAACAATACAAAAACTACACTGAACTACGTAAAACAAAGCTACACTAGACTACAGACCTACTCAGGACTGCAAAATGTGCAGAACATAAGCAAAACATGCAAGACAGAACTATAACATAAACCATTCTGTATGTAATAAGGAGCAACAACAAAATACATTCATAGAATTGAGAACAAAATGTGACATTTAAGTTAAGCTAACGTCCTTTCATAGGAACTTGGAAAAGTTTAACTGGCAAGTTCTACAGCATCTTTTTCCACAGCAAAATGTGTGAAGACACTATAGATATTATCAAATAAAATCCAACCATTAAAGATATTGGACAATAACATTTTCATAGGTAAGATTTCTAAGAATAGTATTCACAAACTGATCATCTACCCTGATTTTACTGCTTCTAATGCAACACCTCCACCTAACACCCCTTCACTACCACACCTTCCCCCATTCACCATATTGAAGAGTGAGCAGCAGGAGGGGTGTCAATCTCCATCAATACTCACATTCTTCCCACAAGATTATTCAAAACAAGTATAGATTATTCAGTTTTCACTTCCTCCCCTATATTCCAAGCTGCAAACATTCTTTCTAGATACAACCACAATCTACTTAGCAGCATCCATTTATTGTTTCATGTCACTATTCAGGATTTGGGCTCCACTTTGCTCAGTCTAGACATGTGACCGAAGATTTTGGCCAACTATCATTTCAATACTCATTGCAATATGAATGAAATACAGCACCCCAACTTCTGACTAGTCATCTATTATTTCCGATTCTTACTAACAACGGTTTTGTTTCTCCCACTTCTACATTCTTCACAACCACTCGTTTTCTAACTTGTTTCATCGCCAACTTTGTCTTGCAGCATCATTCCCAAACTGATTCTCTCCATGGTATCACACACTATCTTTAATTCTCTAATGCATTCCCAATACCTTCTCAATAAATGTCACCAGTAGCTCAAATATTCACTTTTTTATTTCAGTTTTCAGCTTTCTTTGTTGCACAAAATGTATATTGCCAGTTCCAACCTAGAACATTCCCTCATTCAAAATGTAATTCTACTAACCAGCTTAAACCTGGGACTTCAAAACAGGATGACAGCTATACATGCACTAAGTAACATCAAGTAAACATGTACTTATTTCTTAACTGTAATAAACATCAGAACGCAAATTAAAACAAGCAGGATATGTCTGTCAGCCCCCGGTCTGCGAATCATCCAATGCTGATACAACTTTGGCCAAACACATCACATTCCCATTCTCTCATTCCCAGTATCTGACTTGCAGTTAAAACAGCTTTTATTCTCCCTTTCAATTTATCCAATAACTCCACTGCCAAAGGTCTCCTGGGTGGAAAATTCCAAAAATTCACACTCCTTAAGAAATTTCACCGCATCTCTATATAAATTTGACTAAAGAATGAGGTTTTGCCCTTCTCCCTACTGAGATACCTCACTAGGGGCAACTTTCTTTCAGCATTCACCCAGTCAAAACTTCTCAGCATTTTGTTTCATTAAGATTACCTCAATCTTCTATCCTTTGAAGCATAGGCTCAATCAGATGGTTAAATATATAACTGCATTTAGAATGAGAGAATGTTGCGAAGTGCATTTTGTATCAAACAAAATTGCAAGTGCTTAAATGAAAATAGAAAATGTTTAACAACATCTGAAAAGGATAGCAGCTTATACTTCAAAAACTAACAAAAGACTGTAGACAGTATGGATCAATGACATTTTCTCGTCAATGACAAGCAACACAGGCACACCTCCAGGTTATGTGCTTAGCACTTGCTCTACTCTACACTCATGACAGTGTGGCTAAGCACAGAACAAACACCATCTTACAAGTTCACAAATAATTCCGTGGTTGTTGGTACAGTCTCAGATAGCAATGTGGTGAGATAGATCAACTGGATGAGTGGTGTCCCAACAACGACTTCACATTCAATGTCACCAAGACCCAGAAATTGATTGTGGACCCCAGGAAAGGGAAACTTGGAGAACATGCATCAGTCCTCATTGAGGGGTCAGCAGTGGAAGGGGTGAGCAACTTTGAGTTGCTGTGTGTCAGCACTGTGGAGGATCTGTCCTGTGGCCAACACAATTGGATGCAATCCAAAGAACGCATGCCAGAACAGCTTTAATTCATCAGCAATTTGACGAGATTTGTTGTGTCACCAAAGACTCTTACATGGTGGAAAGCATTCTGACTGGTTACATCAGAGCTTGGTATGGAGGCTTTATTGTACAAAATCACAAAAGGTTGCTCAAGGTTATGGACTCAGCCAGCTCCACCATTAGGGACATTTCAAAAAGGCAGCATCACTTAGGGCCTCATCATCTGGGAACATGCATCAGGGAGGAAATACAGGAGCTTGCATGCACACACTCAATGATTCTTCCCTTTCGCCATCAGATTTCTGAACAGTAGATAACCACGACCACATTACTTTCCGTTGCACTGTTTAGATCATATTAATTTTTATGTCTTTGCACTGTACACTGTTGAAAAACAAATTTTACATCATAGAGGACAGTGAAAACAAATTGATGATTTTTCCTCGTTATCTCCATCTCACAATTCAACTTCATGAATCCTCTCAGCATTACCTCCGGAGCACACACCCACTTCCTTAAAAATGCAAGCCAAACCAGAAGCAGAACTTCACTCATGATGTCACAAGCATCTACAAGTGTGCATTAAAGCTTCCCTATTTTTACACTGTTTACTGCTTGCTATAAAGTATAATATTTCATTGGTGTACCTGCATATTTTCCCTCTTTACACACTAGGACCTTCAGATTCTTGTACTGCAACATTTTATCAATTCACTCCATTTTAATAATTTGTATTTTCTTCTTTCTTTCCAAAGTGGATATCCTCACAAGCCAAACCCAAACTGCTGGAAGAACTCAGTGTGTAAAACATTGCTAGAAGGGACAGAGAAGCTTTCTTAATGAGGTCCTGGATCAAGCCCCCAGTTATCTAGTTTGGATCAGAATCAGATTTATTGTCACTGACATATGTCACGAATATGTTGTTTAGTGGCAGCAGCGCAGTCCAAGATATACAAAACTACCTTAAGTTACAATAAATAAACAAAAAGCACAAAAGAGGAAAGCAAGGTAGTATTCATGGACCAAACAGAAATCTGATGGTGAAGGGGAAGAAGCTGCTTCTAAAACGCTGAGTGATTCTGCAGATGCTGGAAATTTTGAGCAACATGCAGAAAATGAACTCTGCAAGACAGGAGGCATCTCTGGAGGAGAGTAAATAGTTGACATGTCAAGCTCAGACCCTTCATCAGGACTGGACAGAAAAGGGCAGAAACCAAACCAAGAAAGTGTGGGAGAAGTACAAGTTGACAGGTGATAGGTGAAACTAGGTGAGGGGAATGAAGGTAGGTGGAAGGGGTGATGAAGAGTTTGGGAGATCATAGGTGAAAGAGGTAAGGGGCTGATAAAGGAACCAAATAGAAGAGGACAGTCAACCATGGAAGGAAAGAAAGGGCACCAGGGAGAGGTGAGGAGTGAGGCAAACCAGAATGGGGAATGAAAAAAGAGAAAAGGAGGAAGTGGGAGAAATTACCAGAAGTTAGAGAAATCAATGTTGTCTCCTGAACTTTTGTTCCAATGATAGTAATGTCCAAGCTGGTGAGTACACTTAGTAATGGATGCCAGATTCTTGAGGAACCACCCTTTGAAGATGTCCTCAATGGTGGGGAGGGTAGTGCCCATGATGGAGCTGGCTGAGTTGAGAACCCTTTGCAGCCTCTTATGATCCTGTGCATTGGAAGGTCCATACCAGGCTGAAATGCAACCAGTCAGAACGTTCTCCACGATATACCTGTAGAGATTTTCTAGGTCTTTAGTGACATACCAAATCTCCACTTCTAATGAGGTATAGACACTGGTGTGCCTTTGTGATTATGTGTTCAGGGTAGATCCTTGGAGATGTTGACACCCAGGAACGTGAAGCTCACCTTTTCCACTGCTGTGCTTTCAATAAGAACTGGTGCATGTTCTCCCAACTTCCCTTCCTGAAGTCCACAATCAATTCCTTGGTATTGTTGACGTTGAGTGCAAGGTTGTTGCAATACCACTCAACCAGCCTATCTACCTCACGCGTGTACACTTCTTCATTACCATCTGAGATTCTGCTGACAAGTAAAATCTTTGTCATACTTATAGATAGCATTTGAGCTGTGCCCAGCCACAACAGTGTGAGTATAGGATAGAGTAATGAAGTAAGCAAATATCTTTGAGGTGCGACTGTTCTGACTGTCAGCGAGGAGATGTTATTACCAATCTACACTTACTGTCATCTCCTGATGATGAGTCAATAATCCAAAGCAAGGGGAGGTACAGCAGCCCAGGTTTTGAAGTTTGTTGATTGGTACGGAGGGGATGATACTGTCAAACGCCAAGATGCAGTCTCTAAACAGCAGCGTGACATGGGTATTGCTGTTGTTCAGAGGCTCCAAAGCCAAAAAGAGCTAGTAAGATTTCATCCACTGTAGATCTGCTGTGGTGGTAGGCAAATTACAGCAAAGTCAGAATCCAAAGCATCAACTATCCTTTGGTCTCCACAAATGCTGTTTTACTGACTGAATTTTTCCAATAAATTGTTTTTGGCTCCAGATTCGAGCATTTGCGGTCTCATGTCTCCTGGATAACCCAACAGCTCTGAACATAATACTCCAGCTGGCAATTTCTTGCTTGCTTATTTAACCCATCTATATCCCTTTGCAAGTTCCACACAATTTTCTAATCAACTCATTTTTGGGTCATCAGCAAGTATGCATACTGCACACTCAGTCCCTTATATCAAGTAACTAGCGTAGATTACAGCTGAGGCCAGAACAATAATTCCTTCTGCACTCTTTAATTATTAAGTAAAAGATAATCCCCATTTATCTAAATTCTTTGATAACGTAGTCATTTCCCTTTCCTTTCCAATATATTACTCCCAATACTTTCTACGCAGTTACCTTTTGAGGGGCACATCATTAAATGCACTCATATTTACTGGTTCCCATTTTTACATCTTCCAAAAACTCAGCAAAACAGTCAAATACAGGTCTTGAGGTAAATATTGGAATAGGTTTTAAGAATATGTTTTGTTTCAAGATCAATTTTGTCATCTGACTATACATATATACAAACAAATGAAACAACTTTCCTCTGGACTACATACACACACAATACATCACAAAACTAAATATTGCCACAAATAAGTCAGTAAGATACAATTCAAAATGCACATCACGTGTGCAGAACAGGTAAAGAGCAAACAGCTCACTGTCCCAGCAACAAGACCTCAGTGGCAGCAGGGTATTTATTAGTCTCACAGCCTGGGAAAAGAAGCTGGTATCCAATCTGGCAGTCCCTAGTCCTGATGCTCCTGTACCTCTTTCCTGATAGTAGTGGATCAAAGAGTTTGTGGGACGGGTGGTAGGGAGTGTCAACAATTTTTTGGGCCCTTCATACACACTGCTTCTGGTAAACATCACAAATGGGGTGAGAAGTATGATTGTCTCAGTGGTTTTTACTGTCCTCTGTATAGTCTTGAGAGTTTTTTATTTCATCATCAGTTCTTTTAATTCAGAGTTCAGAAATCCACATTGACACTGCTCAACTGCCCAATGATTTAAAACGAAGTCCCACTATCACTTCCTTATAGTGCCACCATTACATTATGATCCCACCATTTACCAGAGGATAGACTAATATCGATAGTTTATTATTTTAGGTCTCCAACATTTCCCAAATAATGCACTTAGTTTTGCAATCCACTGGGACCCCTCCAAAACCCCGGGTATTAGAGCAGACTATACCCTTCTCATCATTCCAGTAGTTGGCTTGTAGATTTCTGGTGACAAGGACTACTTAAATTGCTCCTTCCTGGTTATTTTCTAACATTAAAATGTTTCTAATATATTCTGCTATGTGGAGCTATCTTAGATAATATTCAAATCTTCCAATTTTACTTAGTAAAGACAAGGGCGACTTCAATTGCTGTATTACTTCGGGATAACTTACAACTAAAGATAACACACATTTCAAAACAGGTTAAAGATAATTCGATGAAAATGGACTGGATGAGAATGGAACATTACTTTTCAATGACGAACAACACTTACTGCAAGTTAACAAAATCTGTATCTGATAAAATTGTTATTTAAAAAAACATTGGATGTCGAGGACATCGTCTTTGCAACTTCAAATTGCAGAGCGAGAAACTACAGACTGGAGTGAAATAGAACCCTATTGCAGCAATAGTGTCCGAACTCACGGATTTAAAGCCCCGGACAAGTCACCCCGTTTCACAACCCGCCTTCCAACTGGTGCTCCGCCGAGTGTCGCGTGGCCCGCAGTTTAACGCGACCCGCAGCGTGCTGAGAGCAGCTGCAGAGGAAGCCTGAAGCCCAGGCCCTTAGAAACCAGCTCGACCTGCTCGTCTCCCATCAGCCCCAACCCGCCCGCACACACAACCCCTCCGCCAACACTCCTAGCATTCACTCACTCCGCCACCGACGCCAATCGCCACTTCACCTGCTCCCCGCCGCTGGTGTTGCCCGCTGCCTCTCAGTCACCTCCGCGCGTTAATGGCGGACACCAAAGAGACCACGTCCCATTGGACGCCGCCCAGTCCGGCTCGCACTGACATCAGAATACGTAACGAAAGCCAATTAGAAACGGCGATTGGCTTCGGTGTTGGCGAGTTTGGGCTCTTAAAGGGGTTGTTTCTCAATTACCGATTGAAAGTAAGAACTCTTAAAGGGGCAAGCCTTTGATGTAACGTTCGCTGGGTCTGCACTCTCTGAATAATATAGCTTTCGAAAATTGTCTTGAAGACCAAGTTCTCCCAGTACAGGCGCTAATATAAATGCTAATGACGAATATTTAATATAAATAAACTTTACTAAAATCTAATTATCTGCCCATTATCACATTTCTGTCCATGGGAATTGCTATGCAGAATTTTAACAATTGCGGTCCCGTCTTCTACCAATGGCTACAGTCGAATGTACTTCTTTAGCTGTAAAGGCCTTTTAATTCTTCCGAGGCTTTCAAAGACACTGTACAAAGTCTAAGACATTGTCCTTTGATTCCGTCGTTTTTTCTTGTATTTCTCTGCAGGTACATTGAGTAATAAGAAGAGGTTAGTTAGTTTGATTACCTCGAGTGCGGTCTTGGGGGAAGAGCGATCATAACAAGATAAAATTCCTCATTAAGACTGAAAGTAAATTTGCCTGATCTGAAATTAATGTACTAAATCTACAAAAACTTTGTGGGTGTAAAGGAGTGAGATAGATATGATAGCTCAAGGAGCTTGATTGAAAGATGGTGAGCAAGCAGTGGGAAATATTTAAGGAATAAATGCAGGAACTGCTGTGGTTAAACATCCCATTCAAGTGAAAAAGCACAAAAATAAAAGTGATTGGACTGTGGCTAAAAAAAAGCAACACTCTCCAAATGCTGGAGGAACTCAGCAGGCCAGGGAGCGCAGATGGAAAAGAGTAAATAGTCGATGTTTCGGGCTGAGACCCTTCATCAGAACTGCAGAAAAAAAGGATATATCAACCTACTAACTGTTAGGATGATTTGTTGTGATCAATTAACCCCACAAACAGTATAACTTTTGCATGTGGGAGAAAACCAAAAACTTGGGGGAAACCTTGCACGCTGTCACGGGGAGAACATGCAAAATCCACAGAAACAGGAACACAGGTCTCAATACCAACCCAGGAGCTGGAGCTTTGAGACTGCACTGCCTTTGTACACAAGTAGAATAATGGGACAGTATGCTGTATTCTTTGAATAGATGTTTAGTTATCCATTTTGGAAAGAGCACAAGGGCAGGGTGTTGTTTAACTGATAATAGACAGGAAAATATTGATGTACAAAAGGATGAAGATATCCAAGTACAACAGGGGCAGCAAGCAGTTAAGGAGGCAAACAGCAAGTTAATCTTTAGTGTAGGTTTTGAGTACAGCAGCAAGAATATCTTACTACAATCATATAGGCCTTTGGCGAAGTCACATATAGAGCTTTGTGCGCAGCTTTGCTTTCTACTAGAGGAGGAACACACCTGCCATGAAAGAAGTGCAGCAAAGACTCAGCAGACTGATGGTACTACAGAAGCTAACATCTAAAACAGAAGCGAATTGCTTCAATTCTTGGGCTCAAAACATCCACTGATTTTCCTTTCCACAGATGCAGCTTAAATGAGTTCTTCCAGCATTTCTGCTTTCATTTCACAAGAATGATTCCTGGGATGGGAGCACTCCAACTTGAGGAGACAATGGATCGGTTGAGCCTGTTAAGGAAAACTCTTATAATCTAGTGTCCAATTGCTCAGAAATCCTGACAGTTCGTCATCTGGTTCACCCTTTAGTAAACCATCTCCTCATTAATATCTTACTCATGTGTTGGGTGTTCATCTGTGGAGTCCTCTCCAATAGAAAACTGCAGAGGCAAGTGTTTGAATATACTCAACAAGGTGGATAGATTTCTCAACACAAAAGGCATCAAACGATATGAGAAAGTGGCAATGTTTTTGAGATAGAAGAGGCATGATCATACTAAATAGTGAAGCAGGCCCAAAGGGCTGAATAACCATACTTCTGGTCTAAATTTTCTATCTTCGAATTGAACCAGGTTGTCACATTTGACAGTATGAGCGTTGCAATGCATGTCCACCACGATGATTGCCTGCACACATTTTCTTAACGCAAGACATCGCTGCTTCGACCGCAGGCCATCTGTTACTGAGGCCATTGGCTGGTCATGGGGCACAATCTCCCACATTCAATTACCATAATTGTAAATGTGAAGACAACCAAAATGATGTCCATGTCATAACTAAGAGGTTGTCCTTTCACCAGTTGTCTTTTCTTGTAGCCTTACCTCTCCCTACCACTGTAATCTCCTTCATAACCATAATCCTCAAAGATACCTGTGCCACTGCAATTCTAGGTTCTTGATCATTGCTGAAATTAACGATTTTACTATTGTCAATGTACTGTCAGTTACCATCATCTTATTTTCTGAATTCTTTTTCTCTAAAACATGCGTCTATATCTCTTTCTTCCCATGATTGCTTCTTAATATGAGATCCTCAGGTGGCCCACATATTGTTTGGTAACATTCTCATTAGTTGTCTTAGGACATTTTGTTATCTTGCAAATACTGAAATATTTCAGTGCCTATTGTATTTATGAAGTATTTATGAGATGTGAAGGATGCTGTTTGAGTTACTGAAGTGTTTAAAGACAGATGGCCATTTGATGAAAGCAACATACATCAAAGTTGCTGGTGAACGCAGCAGGCCAGGCAGCATCTATAGGAAGAGGCGCAGTCGACGTTTCAGGCCGAGACCCTTCGTCAGGACTAACTATTTGATGAAATGCTCAAACCACAAAAACAAATAATTCATTTGAAGTGAGGTCAATTTTTGCCTTGAGCAATGCTATGTGAACAGCAGGATCTATTGCAATTTTTTTCTTTTAGAAACATAGAAAACCTACAGCACAATACAGGCCTTTCGGCCCACGATGCCATGCCAGACATGTATTTATTTTAGAAATTATCTAGGGTTACCCATAGCCCTCTATTTTTCTGAGCTCCATGTACCTATCCAGGAGTCTCTTAAAAAGAGCCCATCATATCCACCTCTACCACCATTGCTGGCAGCCCATTCCACGCACTCACCACCCTCTGCGTAAAAAAACTTGCTTTTGCCATCTCCTCTCTACCTACTTCCAAGCACCTTAAAACTGTGCCCTCATGTGTTAGCCATTTCAGCCCTGGGAAAACGCCTCTGACCATCCAAACGATCAATGCCTCTCATCATCTTATACACCTCTATCAGGTCACCTCTCATCCTCTGTCACTCGAAGGAGAAAAGGCCAAGTTCACTCAACCTATTCTCATAGGGCATGCTCCCCAATCCAGGCAACATGCTTGTAAATCTGCTCTGCACCCTTTCTATAGATTCCACATCCTTTCTGTAGTGAGGTGACTAGCACGGTACTCCAAGTGGGGTCTGACTAGGGTCCTATAAGGCTGTAACATTACCTCTCAGCTCTTAAACTCAATCCCACAGTTGATGAAGGCCAATGCACCGTATGCCTTCTTAACCACAGAGTCAACCTGCGCAGCAGCTTTGAATGTCCTATGGACTTAGACCTCAAGATCCCTCTGATCTTCTACACTGCCAAGAGTCTTACCATTAGTACTATATTTTGGTTAAAGGATACCAAAAACGACAGAAACATTGTTTACCTGAGGGTTGCCATGTATTGAAGACTGAGATTCGTGCGCAGCCAAACACCTAAGTGATTACATTGTCAAGTTCGCCGATGACACAACCATGGTGGGGCTCATCACCAGCAACAGTGAGATAGCCTGGAGAGAGGAGGTGGGAGAGCTCGTGGCCTGGTGCCAAGCAAATGACCTCTTCCTCAATGTCAACAAGACAATGAAAATAGTTCTCAACTTCATGAGAATTCACACCATTCACACCGTTCTTTCTGTCAGTAGCACAGCAGTGGAAACCAAGCAGTTTCAAACTCCTGGGAGTGTACATCTTGCACGACCTGTCATGGTCCCAGAACATTGGTCCTCCAGATGATCAGAATGGTAATCCATGTGTAGAACCAAAAGAGATGGGAAGGGAGGAAATTTTTATTGAATTTTTTACTTCTGTATTTACTCAGGAGACAGACATAGAATCTATAGAAGTGAGACAAAGTCCCACATGTAAGGTTGGTCAAGAAGGTTCATTCGCTTGGCTTTGAAGATGAGGTAGTAAATTGGATTAGACATTTGCTTTGTGGGGGAAGCCAGTGAGTGGAATTAGATGTTTACCTCGCTGAGTGGAGGCCTGTGAACTAGTGGAGTGTCGCAGGGACTGATGCTGGGTTCATTGTTGTTTGTCATCTTTTTCAGCTACATTGATGATAATATAGTTAATGGATCAGCAAATTTGTGGGTGACACCAAAATTCGCGGTGTAGTGGACATTGAGGACGGCTATCATGATTTGCAGCGGGGTCTGGACCAGCTGGAAGAATGGGCTGAAAAATGGCAGATGGAATTCAATGCACCCAAGTGTGAGGTGTTGCACTTCAGTAGGACCAACCAGTGTAGGTCTTACACAGTGAACAGAAGAGCGCTGAGGAGTGTGGTAAATCAAAGGGATTTGGGAATACAGTTCCATAATTCATTGACAGTTGTGTCACAGGTAGATGGGGTCATAAAGAAAGCTTTTGGCACATTGGTCTTCATAAATCAAAGTATTAAGTACAGGAGTTGGGATGTTACCTTGAAGCAGTATAAAATGTTGGTATAAGACATTCCCCACCACCACCACCACTTTATCATTTCCTGTACCTTATATACGGACAGTTTTATGCTTTGAATCATGCTAATGGACATACAATCAATCTATAGAAGCCATCTTATATATTTATTGTGTTATCTTTGTTTTTTTCTTGTGTTGCATCAGATCTGGAATAACAATTATTTCATTCTCCTTTACACTTGTGCACTGTAAATTGCATTAAACAATCTTGACATTGGCAAAATGGCCAAGGAGGGAAGCACTACTTGTGAATGTGTAACAGGCACAAAGCTTTAACTAGCCCGTACAAGCAACAAATGTAAAGGAAATGTGCATGAAATTATAGTGGATATGAAAACATTATTGATACTCATTTAGGCACTATTTAGAAAGATTGCAATTGCTTAGCCCCAGTGACTTGGGTTCGATCCTGACTTCTGATGTTATCTTTGTTCTCCTCACGACCGTATGCGTTTCCTGCAGGTATTCCAAATCCCCCCACTGCCCAAAGATGTATGTTTTAGTAGGTTAATTGATCACCATAAATTGCCCCTTTTATGGGGATAAGTGCTAGAATCTTGGGGGGAGGGGTGGAGTTGATGAAAATGTGGAGAGAATAAATGGGATGAATATACAATGCGTCCTTACAAAAGGCTACATTTCAGTAAAAAGTTACTTTACCTGAAGACTAATTTCAATGCATAAAATCGGATAGCAATCCAGAATTCAAGAGTTTCAGGCAAAACAACTGAACACTTACAAATATATCAATTCAATAATCTGAAATAAAATAGTTTTATGAATAATTAGATTTTCATAACAGATAAAAACAAAGTACCTATGATGCTCCTTCTTACAGTTCTCTTCACCACATACTCCATGTTCTTTTACTCTCATTTTGCCTACACTTTCCCACCCCTGATCCCCTTTTCCCCATCCTACTTCCTTTCTCACTTCTGTCCCAGCCCTATTATTTCACCATTCTACCCGCCTTTGCCCACTCCAGACTACTTTCCCGTTCCCTTCACAGTCCACTTTTCTCCCCAAGCCCTTTCACATTTTCACCATCCATTTGTCCCCCCTCTTCCTGCTCATTATATTCACTATTCCACACACCTGACCACATCCCAATTTTCCTCATCCTACCTTTTTCCAAACATTCCAACTCTTTACTCCGGCCCTACTACTCTTCTATAACTTCACTCCCCACTTCCTCCTCTTCCCCCCTTCTTTACCCCACCCCATGCCTCTTTACCCTGGTCCCCCAGTCTGTCACCTCTTTTTCTGATCCTCACATCCATTAACCTATTCCCTTTCTCATGTCTACTTCCTCATCTCTCATGCTCCCCCCCCAACTCCTTTGCTTATTCCACTTGCTTATTCCAGCTCCCCACTCTCATTTTCTTTATCTGAACCACCTTCCCACCTTGTAAGTTAGCACTCTCCAACTCAGCTAGGATTTCAACCTCTGCTTATGCTAACCTTAACCATTACTTGTTATAGTGTGGAAAGCCCTTCATAAATCAAGAATATGCACCAACACAATCAGGTGTTGTTGTAACATTTCCTAAGAGGAATGTTTATTTCCAAGAACATCAATATGCAGGCTTGGACTGGTCATCAAAAGTGCTGGCAAGTGGTCTGCACTTTGTTTGGAGAAGCTGATGTGCAAATTATTAACCACCTTAAAAAGACCCATGGTAAAAGCCTTGATTCTAACTCTAGTTACTGACTCATCTAATTCAGTCCAAACCATCAGTTCCACAGAGTTATGTTTGCCTTTTACTGATAGTTTGCTTTTCTCATTAGCTTCCATGAACTTACAGATAAGATGATGAGAGGCATCAATCGTGTGGATGGTCAGAGGCTTTTTCCCCAGGGCTGAAATGGCCAGCATGAGAGGGCACAGTTTTAAGGTGCTTGGAAGTAGTTACAAAGGAGAAGTCAGGGGCAAGTTTTTTAAAAAAAAAAACGCAGAGTGGTGAGTGCGTGGGATGGGTTGCTGGCAACAGTGGTGGAGGCGGATGCGACAGGGTCTTTTTAGAGAATCCTGGACAGGCACATGGATCTCAGAAAAATAGAGGGCTATGGGTAGCCCTAGGTAATTTCTAAGGTAAGGACATGTTCGGTACAGCTTTGTGGGCCGAAGGGCCTGTTTTGTGCCATAGGTTTTCTATGTTTTAACTGTTTCTGCTGGCTTAACTAATTGTTTTCAGGATCCCTTACATTTATCCTCTGCAGCAGTAAAACATTGGAAAGTTGTATGGAATGATCAACATATTATCCTCATTGTGTCAAGAGACAAACCAACACCATGTTGACAGGTCAGGGGTTTCAAATGCACAAATTAGAGAGGCAAGGTAAATAAGTAAAACAAATAAATAGCTACTTTTTTGAAAAAAAAATCTCTAACAATTCTTGGTGCTTTTAAAAAAATATTTTTCCAAGGGTATTTTAATTCATGAAGACAATATGGACAATTAACTCAGAGTTCAATCGTAGCATATTGATAGTTTAAACAAACAGCTTAAACATGAGGAAAATTTGGATATAACTAATCCAATCAGTTTACACCACAAAACAAAACTATTTATTGTGAAATTCTGATTAAGTATTGAGGAAAGTCCAAACTCCCTTTTAAGAATCTCATTAAGCAATACAAATTGAACAAAAAGTCCTGAGCTGCAGAAAGTTGTAAATCTAGTCAGCTCCATCTTGGGCACTAGCCCACAAAGTACCCAGGACATCTTTAGGGAGCGGTGTCTCAGAAAGGCAGCATCCATTATTAAGGACCTCCAGTACCCAGGGCATGCCCTTTTCTCACTGTTACCATCAGGTAGGAGGTACAGAAGCCTGAAGGCACACACTCAGCGACTCAGGAACAGCTTCTTCCCCTCTGACATCTGATTCCTAAATGGACTTTGAAGCTTTGGACACTATCTCACTTTTTCAATATGCAGTATTTCTGTTTTTGCACATTTTTTAATGATCTATTCAATATGTGTAATTTACTTGTTTATTTATTATGTTTTATTTTATTTTATTTATTATTACTCTTTTTTTCTCTCTGCTAGATTATGTATTGCATTGAACTGCTGCTGCTAAGTTAACAAATTTCAGTCACCTGCTGGTGATAATGAACCCGATTCTAATTCGGGAACTGTACTTCCCTCAATCACAGGACTCTGCAGAGAGTGATGCGGACAGCCCAGCACATCTGTAGGCGTGGGCTTCCCACTTTTCAGGACATTTACAAAGACAGGTGTGCAAAAAGGGCCCAAAGGAACATTGGGGACCCAGGCGAACCCAACCACAAACTTTTCCAGCTGCTACCATCTGGGAAACAGTACCGCAGCATAAAAGCCAGGTTATCAGTGAATAATTCATGCTGATACAATTGTATTTCTATGTTGTATTCATTGTCCTGTTGTACATACTATTTATAAATTCTTATAAATTGCACATTTAGATGGAGATGTAAAGATTTTTACTCCTCATGTATATGAAGGACTTACGAAATAAAGTCAATTCAATTCAAATTGTTAAAGGAAATTTCAGCAGAGCTAAAGTCAAAAGGTTAAAGGAAATTCTAACAGAATTTGCAGTCCTAACTACTGTTTTAAAATCAGTTGACATGAATTCTAATCAAAAGCCATTAATGTTTTTAGAGACCTGATTAAATACAGAGTTCAAGTAAATCAAGACCCATCATTGTGTTCTAACTTGGAAATTAAATTTTCTAACACTTATTATTGTAAATGTTTACCACCTTAACTTTTCATTCCATCTATAACCTTAAATCACAGTCCTCAAATCACAACTTGAGATTAATGGGGAAGCATTTTCACCCATAATATTCAACTGTGGCATCTCGAACTTTCAGTGCAGGTGCCTTTGCTTACATTTTCCACAAACACTTAATTAAGTTTGGCTGTCTCTTACCACAATCGGAGTTGTCAAAGTTCACAGGTGAGTGACAATGCAAGGACATTCATCCTAGTGTCCTGTATTGACAGTAATGCTCTACAGACATGTTTTGTCTTGCCCAAGGAAGACTGAGTCCTGTACAATAGGTTGCAGCAGGGTGGTGTGGGGAAGGGCAGTGCGGATTAACAAGTCAAGTACTTACGCTCCAATCCACACTGAACCTCCGCAATTCACCTATCGACAGAACCGGTCTACCGATGACACCATAGCACAGCACTACACACCGTCCTCACTCACCTGGAGAAGAGGGATGCATACGTTAGAATGCTGTTCTTGGACTACAGTTCAACATTCAAAACCATAATTTCCTCCAAACTTGACAGAAAGTTCAGAGACCTCAGCTTGCACCCCACCTTGTGCAGCTAGACCCTAGACTTCCTATCGGATTGCCGACAGGTGGGAAGGATGGGCTCCCTCACCTCTGCTCACTGACCCTCAACACAGGTGCTCCCCAGGGTTGTGTCCTGAGTCCCCTCCTCTACTTCCTTTACACCCACAACTGTACTGCCACACACAGTTCCAATCTGATGATCAAACTCGCAGATGACACGACTTTGATTGGCCTTATTTCTAGCCTACAGAGGAGAGGTTGACACCCTGACACAGTGGTGCCAGGATAACAACCTCTCCCTCAATGTCCAAAAAATTAAAGAGCTGATTGTGGATTACAGGAGAGACGGAGACAGGCTTGGCCCGATCAACGCCAATAGGACTTCAGTTGAGAGAGTAAGTAGTTTCAAACTCCTTGGTATGCACATTACCGATGATCTCACCTGGACTGTACACATCAGCTTTGTGGCAAAAAAAAAAAGCACATCTCTTCCACAACAGGTGACTGAAGAGATTTGGCATGGGCCCCCAAATCCTCAAGACCTTCTACAGGGGCACCATTGAAAGCATCCTGACTGGCTGTATCACCACCTGGTACGGGAACTGCACCAACCTTGATCGCTGGGAACTGCAGAGAGTGGTACGGACAGCCCAGTGCATCAGTGGATGTGAACTTCCCTCCACTGAGGACTTTTATAGCAGCAGGTGCAGAAAGGCGGCCTGGAAGATCATCGGGGACACAAATCACCCTAACCATGAACTGTTTCAGCTGCTTCTGTCTGGCCAACGGTAGCACAACATTAAAGTCAGGACCAACAGGCTATGGGACAGCTTCGTTCTACAAGCCATTACTTCTAAATCTGTACATTGCAACAGAGTCATAATACAAAGATTTTTACTCCCTCACCTTGTGGGATAGATGTAAGATTTAAGTAAATTCTATAATATAACTAAAAGCCTCATATGCACACTTCCAAATTAAAAGGAGCAACTGAGAACTGTGGTATAGAAAGCTCCAACATGCTCAGGGTATCTAAAATAAGGGGGGGGTGTGGAAACAACAGTTTCTAGAAATATGAAATAAGCATCAATAATTTCTCATTTGTCTCAAAGGCTTGTCTGCTTCCCATTGAGGTCCAGTTGACATGCCCTCTTCTCAATGCTATCATCAAGGTGGTGGTATAGAAACACACATAAAAGTTGCTGGTGAACGCAGCAGGCCAGGCAGCATCTCTAGGAAGAGGTGCAGTCGACGTTTCAGGCCGAGACCCTTCGTCAGGACTAACTGAAGGATGAGTGAGTAAGGGATTTGAAAGTTGGAGGGGGAGGGGGAGATCCAAAATGATAGGAGAAGACAGGAGGGGAAGGGATGGAGCCAAGAGCTGGACAGATGATAGGCAAAAGGGATACCAGAGGATCATGGGACAGGAGGTCCGGGAAGAAAGACAGGGGGGGGGGGGACCCAGAGGATGGGCAAGGGGTATATTCAGAGGGACAGAGGGAGAAAAAGGAGAGTGAGAGAAAGAATGTGTATAAAAATAAGAAACAGATGGGGTACGAGGGGGAGGTGGGGCATTAGCGGAAGTTAGAGAAGTCGATGTTCATGCCATCAGGTTGGAGGCTACCCAGACGGAATATAAGGTGTTGTTCCTCCAACCTGAGTGTGGCTTCATCTTTACAGTAGAGGAGGCCGTGGATAGACATGTCAGAATGGGAATGGGATGTGGAATTAAAATGTGTGGCCACTGGGAGATCCTGCTTTCTCTGGCAGACAGAGCGTAGGTGTTCAGCAAAGCGGTCTCCCAGCCTGCGTCGGGTCTCGCCAATATATAAAAGGCCACATCGGGAGCACCGGACGCAGTATATCACCCCAGCCGACTCACAGGTGAAGTGTTGCCTCACCAGGAAGGACTGTTTGGGGCCCTGAATGGTGGTAAGGGAGGAAGTGTAAGGGCATGTGTAGCACTTGTTCCGCTTACACGGATAAGTGCCAGGAGGGAGATCAGTGGGGAGGGATGGGGGGGACGAATGGACAAGGGAGTTGTGTAGGGAGCGATCCCTGCGGAATGCAGAGTGAGGGGGGGAGGGAAAGATGTGCTTAGTGGTGGGATCCCGTTGGAGGTGGCGGAAGTTACGGAGAATAATATGTTGGACCCGGAGGCTGGTGGGGTGGTAGGTGAGGACCAGGGGAACCCTATTCCTAGTGGGGTGGTGGGAGGATGGAGTGAGAGCAGATGTACGTGAAATGGAGGAGATGCGTTTTTAAGAATTAAATTTTAGGAGAGGATAAAACTTTAGATTTAGCTCTTTGCCAAGTTACAATTCCTCTCACTTGAAATGAATGGGTGACTGACTTGGTCTAAATTGGTACAGGTTCAGTGGACAGTTTTCTAAACTGCAGTAAGTTAGCATTCTGCCACTAGACTCTGTGGGGAGCCCAACATTAAAGTGCAGTCAGCGATTGTTGCTGAGGACATCTGAAGTAGTTCAGGACTCCTGCTTTCCTGGTGTGCTTTTGCTGTCAAAATGAGCTTGTTTGGCATTTCAGTGACGATGCTTTGTGAGATGCGTGAACATCTCAAGACTCTGGCAGCTTAATGCAGAGTTAGCATACTAGAGTCATTCATAGAATTGCCCCAACTCTGGGAGCTGCAGACAAGGTTAAGGCCTTTTATGCCAATTTTGTTAAAAGCTTGACCTGCATCCCTTAACAGCACAAATACAGTAGATCCTTTGGCGCCTTTTCAGTGCTAGGATTGGGAAGCACAGAAAACCACAAAGCCTGTCAGCATTTCTCAGAAAATCCAAGCCATAAAGAAAGCAAAACATATTTATTTGTCTTTCCGTATTGTGTCAAGTAACAGAATTTTGTCATGAAAGTCTTTGAGTTGCACAGCAAAAATTAATAATCCTTTCAGTGAATGGTTCAATTAAGATTTCTGAAGAGTCATATGCTTAGATTTCAGAAAATGCTTTTTTTGTGGAAAAGGCTTATGGAGGAAATTAGCAAGAATAGCTGAAGTCAATCCTGTAGTAATTCAGTTTATTTAGATTCATTTATTTATCACATGTAGATCAAAACAAACTGTGAAATAAGCTGTTTGCATTAACAACCAACACAACCCAAGGATGTGCTGGGGGTAGCCCACAAGTATCACACATTTCAGCACCAACATAGCATGCCTGCTCTACTCAGAGGTACAACACAGCAACAAGAAGCCCTTTCCTACTCACCCACACAGACAGGCTGTCTCCAGGGCTCCGACCACCAGTCCTTGTGCTCAGACTCTCAAACTTGCAGATATCAGGTCTCCAACTGTCCATTGCCAGACTTGCAGACATGCTGACCCAGGGGCCTTGACCTCCAGACTTGCCAACTTCAGTCTTCCACCTCTGATCCCACCGATCCTGGGATTTCATCTCTGGGCTTTGGTGCCCTCTGATTATCAACCCTCGGAGTTGCTGATTATGCAACTTGACTTTGACTTCTAGGGCTTGAGCCCAGGACTTGCTGACCATGGGGGTGGGCGGGGGGGGGGGGGTGGTCACCAGCACTAGTGCTGTCTGTAGGTACATTTCAGCTTGGGAAAATGTATTGTTGTTATATCTACCTGGGATAATAAGTTAGGATGAGTTGTGAAGGAGTACAAGAACAGAAGTGATCAGTGGAATGTGAATCTGCAGTCAGTGGGGTGGGGGGGGGGGGGAGTATGGAAAGGGAAGCATAATAGTCAGTTAATGAGCAATTGGGCACTTGCAGTTCAACACTACAGCAAAGGTTGGTACATTAGAAGGGCTTAAGAAAATAGATAAAAACGAATTTATAGATAGAAAGATTTGTAATCACTTAATATTTGATTATCTCCAAATCAGCAGATTAGTAGTTTGCTAAAGCTGCATTTAAATCTCCTTTTCTAATTTCTGCAATTCCATACATAGTGATCAAGACCAGAAAGGGAAAATGAAGTTTTACTTTCCTCTAGAGGTAAAAGCAGCGATCAAACTATTCAAAGCAGACCAATTTGTATGCATAACTCATTCTATGCATTATTTAAAAAGCTGCCAAGACATGTTGTTCTTATTGTTTGCTGCTCATTTTTCCAATGCAGACTAAAGATGCTGTGTTTAAGAAATATTGATCAAGTATCAAAACATCTTTTTAAATCTGGTGATTGTTGTTTGCCCCAGTTATAAAACTATGACAGTTGAAGTAATACTTAATTCTAAGGAAGGTTGCAACTGTGATGAAGGATACCCACACCCATGTGAAATAATAGAAATCCTACATATATTCTGCTTTTGGACCATGGCCCACTGTTCACAGAAGTCCAAGTACAAAGTTAAGCAACAGGAGATGTTTGAGTCAGATGTAAGAAAATTATTAAGGGAAGTTTGATCGAGGGCTCTCCTGGTCCATGTCAATCTTGTGTTCTCAAAACAACATACAATTTCAATCTCCATCAATCCATAATTCTCAAATCATAAAGCATGAATAAAAATGACAAAAATGTACACCATTAGTGGACGGAAAGTGATCTTATTTATTGAGACAATAGCAAGCAATTAGCATGTTAATCCTCCAAAGGTTTACTCAATGATCAGACTTCTGCAATGTTAGTGAATTTTATACTGACTAAATTGAAAAATATTGCCCAAAATTAAATCCTTTGCTTTTCAGGATTATAATCTGAATTATGTATTCATAGATTATCTGCAGCATGGTGAGATGCATCAGTGATCCCTTTTTAGTTGGAATATTTGAGATACGAGCCAGCCTCAAGCTTAAATGATGTAAACAATTTAATGAAGATCTGCTAATAGGGATTGAAGTCAACAGAATGTGGATTGTCAAAAAATTATTGAATTTAATAAGCCAGAACGGATCAAAGTCTGTACTGAATGTAAGCAGCATTGTGTAACACATTATGCTATGTTATTCAGTCTCTCATCCTTTTCACTTAAATCTTCATTGAATAAAAACAAAATTAACCATTCACAATTTCTGATTTATTTGCATCTGTGAATTGATTCCTTATGGCACCTTTTTTTGACCAAAGGTAAAAAATAATCTTTATTTATTCCCTTCATTTCTTGTGCTCCTTGTTCTTGGAAACACAGTCATGGCAATGCAGTTAGTTTGTACTGTCATTCTGCAGCATTTGCACATATTCATTATACAACTTTTCTTGAGTTTCGTAGATTTTTCTAAGTTTCTTGGTCTGTCCCTTGCTGAGTTCCTTACCCTCATTATCATGAGTTGGAAATCCCTTTTAAAAAAAACGAAACAAAACCAATTTTAAGTATAGAAGCATAGAATAAAAAAACAAAAATGTTACCAAAGATGTCATTTATAATTTTAAAAAGTCATTATCACTGACTAAATATCAACACAATCTCTTTATAGGAGTTTTGCATTTTCTGTCCTGTACCATGTCAAAAATATCCTGTAATTATGAAGTAGACCTGTAGACCCAGTAAACCATCTGTATCATCTCATCTTAAGCAGGTTTGCAGTTGTACTTCTATACTTTGCTTCAATCCCTCTCAACTGAGAAACAGTCAGTCAGATCTAGGTTCAATGTTGCCTACAAACAAATACAATATACTTTTTAAAATATCAAGCCATAGCACTTTAAGATCTGATCACTAGGTGAATGACTGACATTATAAATGCATTGCATTTTGCCTATATACTATCCAACAAAAATTAAAAGCATTTTTCTGCTTTTCTAAAAGTTAAACAGTCTAAAGTTTAGATTTTAGATCTCTGCAACATTAATGATGGAGCGAGTACATTTTCATCTCTACACTCTGCAATCTCGCTTAGATATGTGAAATTGAAGAGTTAGGAGGAATGGATAATTAATGCAAGGCAGAATAGCTGTTTGTTTTCTCCTGAAAACTGCACACCCAGTATTCTGGAAGGATCTCAAATTGCAATCAATATACAACCCATGGCTTATTTTTGTTTGGCTGGTTACTACACAAAAACAAATTGTATGAGCTGTCACTTTCTTCAGATGAGACTGACTAACCTGTATAGATTAAAGCCGCAGTGCACAGGAATATTATAGTGCTTCCCTACTTAACATTCTTTATCAGCAAGTCCCATTGTTAAAATATTTGCAGTAATTATGTAAGGTATTTCAGCTATTTCTGTTAATGTTCTCAAATTTATTTTTCATCAAGGGCCTCTGAATGAATACGAGGACCTTCCCATATAGCCTTATGGATGTTACAAAAAATAGTATTTCTGATTGAGATCAGTAAAGACTGAATTGGTGTCTTTATGGTCTGTATGTCTCTTTAAAAAGCTGTCTCTAACAAAGAAAATAGGTAAGCAAAAGTCATTCGTTTAATACTTACATTTTCGTCAAACTTTGAATACTTGTCTTTTTCTAATTGGAACAACTCTTTGGGAGGGATTTTCATCTTTGCTAGTTTCACCTCCTGTAAGGAGATAATTAGTATGTTAGTATTCTCGTCCCTTTGCATTCAAGGTCTATTGTTTGCTTTGGCAGATCAGATTTAAGTGCTCTGTTGCTTTGTACAGCTGCATCACACCATAACCACCACCACACCCACCACCACACCCATTCCCACCCCTGATCTGGAGTAAGATCAAGTATCTGCTGAGCATCACCTGTTCCATCATTGATGGCCAATGCTTACAGTACTATTTTTAAACTATCCGTCATGGCGATTGCAGAGAAAGGAATAATGCTGTTTAGCTGACCAAAACATTTCCTCCTAGAACTGCTGAGCCCTTCCCGACCTACCACAAAACTACAAATGGAATAGATATCCTCAAGATTGCAGAAGAATGGTCCCAAATTGTCATTTCAGCCTTCCACTCCTACAAAAAGTAATGGATACAGCCCAGTCCAACACTGGTAAAGTCCCCTTTCCACCTCCCCCACAACCCCATTTGAGCAAATCTACACGATCGTTGTTTCAGGAAAGCAGCATCCATCATCAAGGACCCCCACCACCCAGGTCATGCTCTTTTCTCATTGCTGCCATCAAGGTAGTGGTACAAGAGCGTCAAGACTCATACCAACAAATTCAGCAATAGTTATTACTCCTCAACCATCAGGCTCTGGAATCAAAGGAGGCAACTTCACTCAACTTTGCTCATTCCATCACTGAACCTTCCTTCTTCCGTCTGAGTGAGATGTGGGACTTTCGAGAGACCTTGAACTATTTTACTGTGCCATGGCCTGTTTTTCATCAAGTTATGGTATTGTTGCACTGTTGTAACTGTATGTTATAATTATGTGGTTTTTGTTAGTTTTTCAGTCTTGGTCTGTCCTGTGTTTCTGTGATATCACACTGGAGGAATATTGTATCATTTCTTAATGCATGCATTACTAAATGACAATAAAAGAGGACTGTGTGTCCTCATAATCTAATCTAATCTTAAAAACTGTTCCCATAACCTATGGACTCACTTTCAAGGACTCTTCATCTATATTTATTGCTTATTATTTAAATTTTTCTATTGTATTTGCACAAGGTTGTTATATTTAGCACATTGGTTGTTTATCTGTCCTGTTGGGTGTGGTCTTTCATTGATTCTTTTATGGTTCTTGGATTTACTGAGAATGCCTGCAAAAAACAAATCTCAGGGTTGTATATGGTAATATACAATTGCAAGTAACGGTTTGTCAACTCTTTGCAATTACTTGGTTTTCTGCATTAAATGTGGTCTGATCTTCATTCAAGTCACAATAATAGACAATCTGGCTGAACTAATAACACAAACAATTGTACTTCTCATCAATACTGAGTACACCATTTAAACAATCACAGGCTAGATTCAAAAAAGTAAGTGAACCTTCTACAAAAGTCCTTTGGAATTAAGTGTTTCAATCAGCAAGAGGAATTTGGAGATGTGGGTTGTAGAGGTGCCCTGCCCTATGAAAAAGACACACAAAGTCAGGTTACTTCTCAAGAAAGATCTGTTTATGAGCACTATGCTGCAATCAAAATAAGAGGACCATAGAAGAATTACAGATTCATGAAGCTGTAAAAGACTACAAAAGCATTTCTAAAGATCTGAGTGTTCATCAGTCCACAGTAAGAGAAATTGTCTCTAAATGAAAAAAAATTCAATACTGTTGCTACTCTCCCTAGGAGTGAGTGTCCTGCAAAGATCACACCAAGAGCACAACGTGCAATGTGGAAGGAGGTGAAAAAGAGCCCAAGGGTAACAGCAAAAGACCTGCAGAAATATCTAGAACTTGCTAAAGTCTTTGTTCATGAGTTCACTAAAAGAAAAATACTGAACAAGAATGGTGTTCATGGAAGGACACCACAGAGGAAAACACTGCTCTGCAAAAAATAAATATATCAATAAATAAATTGCTGCACATCTGAAGTTTGCAAAAGATCACCTGGATGTTCGGCAACACTTCTGGCAAAACGTTCTGTTGTTTTGTGGACAGAATAGGCAAAAGTTGAAGTTCTTGCAGAAATGCACACTGCTATGTTTGTAGAAAAAAAGGCACTGCACACCAACACCAAAACCTCATCCTAACTGTGAAGCATGGTGGAAGGAGCATCATGGTTTGGGACTGCTTTGTTGCTTTAGGGACTGGACAGCTTGCAATTGTTGAGGAAACAATTATTTCAAAATTGTTTCAAGACATTTTATAGGAGAATGTCAGGGTAACAGGCAGTCACCATAAGCTTAATAGAAGTTGGATGATGCAACAAGACAATGATCCGAAAGACAAGAGTAAATCAACTACAGAGTGGTTTAAAAAGAAGAAAAATAATGCTTTGGAATGGCCAAGTTAGAGTCCAGACTTTAACCCAATTGAGACGCTGTAGCATGATCTGAAGAGGGCTGTTCATGAAAGGTATCCCAGAAATATTGAGGAACTGAACCAGTTTTGTACGGAGGAATGGTCTAAAATTCCTCTGTGCTGTTGTGCAAGTCTGATCAGCAGCTACAGGAAATGTTAGGTGGAGGTTATTGCTGCCAAAGGAGGTTCTACCAGTTAAGTACAAGGGTTCACATCCTTTTTCCAGCCTGAACTGTGAAAGTTTAAACAATGTGTTCAATAAAGACATGAAAAGGGTTACTAGTTCAGGCAGATTGTGTTTGTCTATTATTGTGACTTAAATTAAGATCAAGCCACATTTTATTAGTGCAGAAAGTTGGTGTCAAAATGGTTGTTGTGATAGATCTATTGTGTGTAGTGGGTAGTGCTTGTTGCTCTCACTTACAGCTTCCACCACTGGCTAGCAGTCTTGTGAAAAAGAGCTGAATGTGCCAGTACATAGCCTCTCCAACAGAAGAAATGCTTTTGACTTACTTATTATTCATCCATTCACATCGTATATTTCTAAAATAATGTAGGGTGTTTGACCATAAGACATAGCAGAATTAGGCCATCTGGCCCATTGAGTCTGCTCCGCCATTCAATTGTGGCTGATCCTTCCTTTCCCCCCTCCTCCTCAACCCCAGTTCCCGGCTTTCTCCCTGTAACCTTTGATGCCATGTCCAATCAAGAACCTATCAATCTCTGCCTTAAATACACCCAACGACCTGGCCTCCACGGCTGCATGTGGCAACAAATTCACCACCCTTTGGTTAAAGAAATCTCAGACTCAGAATCAATGTTTTAATCTCTGTCATTACTTCCTGATAACTTGAAATGCATCTTTTGTTAGTTTTAATATGTTCAGGTATAGCACAAGGCAACAATTAAGTGAATTAAATACTAAATGTATTTCCAGATGAACACTGAAAGAGAACTGTATCAGAACACTCTGCAACATACATCAAAGTTGCTGGTGAACGCAGCAGGCCAAGCAGCATCTATAGGAAGAGGCGCAGTCGACGTTTCAGGCCGAGACCCTTCGTCAGGACTAACTGAAGGAAGAGTGAGTAAGGGATTTGAAAGCTGGAGGGGGAAGGGGAGATCCAAAATGATAGGAGAAGACAGGAGGGGGAGGGATAGAGCCGAGAGCTGGACAGGTGATAGGCAAAAGGGGATACGAGAGGATCATGGGACAGGAGGCCTAGGGAGAATGATGGGGGGGGGTGACCCAGAGGATGGGCAAGAGGTATATTCAGAGGGACAGAGGGAGAAAAAGGAGAGTGAGAGAAAGAATGTGCGCATAAAAAGGAGTAACAGCTGGGGTACGAGGGGGAGGTGGGGCCTAGCGGAAGTTAGAGAAGTCAATGTTCATGCCATCAGGTTGGAGGCTACCCAGACGGAATATAAGGTGTTGTTCCTCCAACCTGAGTGTGGCCTCATCTTTACAGTAGAGGAGGCCGTGGATAGACATGTCAGAATGGGAATGGGATGTGGAATTAAAATGTGTGGCCACTGGGAGATCCTGCTTTCTCTGGCGGACAGAGCGTAGATGTTCAGCAAAGCGGTCTCCCAGTCTGCGTCGGGTCTCACCAACATATAAAAGGCCACATCGGGAGCACCGGATCACATCTACGCTCTGTCCGCCAGAGAAAGCAGGATCTCCCAGTGGCCACACATTTTAATTCCACATCCCATTCCCATTCTGACATGTCTATCCACGGCCTCCTCTACTGTAAAGATGAGGCCACACTCAGGTTGGAGGAACAACACCTTATATTCCGTCTGGGTAGTCTCCAACCTGATGGCATGAACATTGACTTCTCTAACTTCCGCTAGGCCCCACCTCCCCCTCGTACCCCAGCTGTTACTCCTTTTTATGCACACATTCTTTCTCTCACTCTCCTTTTTCTTCCTCTGTCCCTCTGAATATACCTCTTGCCCATCCTCTGGGTCACCCCCCCCCATCTTTCTCCCTAGGCCTCCTGTCCCATGATCCTCTCGTATCCCCTTTTGCCTATCACCTGTCCAGCTCTCGGCTCTATTCCTCCCCCTCCTGTCTTCTCCTATCATTTTGCATCTCCCCCTCCCCCTCCCCCTCCAGCTTTCAAATCCCTTACTCACTCTTCCTTCAGTTAGTCCTGACGAAGGGTCTCGGCCTGAAACGTCGACTGCGCCTCTTCCTATAGATGCTGCTTGGCCTGCTGCGTTCACCAGCAACTTTGATGTATGTTGCTTGAATTTCCAGCATCTGCAGAATTCCTGTTGTTTACGTCAGAACACTCTGCATTTTAATGCCATTTTATCTTTAATTTTGAAATTTATTAAAAATATAAAATTAAACTGAAGTCAAAGGTAATTTAAGATGCTCCAGATTTGGAACATTGAAGTTTTCTGCTGAGTAGTAGTATGTAATGAAACATTGCTGTTATTGATGAAAGAATGTTATGATATTTGGTATCAAAAGATTCTATTAACGAAGACACAAAGGAACATATTTGGAATGTAAACATATAAAATGTGTTATGAACTGTGCAATAAGTAAGACTTTACAGAGATGAAGTACACATAGCACAAAGTATGTTATGGATCCACAGTTTTCAACTTTTTAATACATCAGATACATTGCCACAACTTTAGATTAGATTTACTATATACACTTAACAGAACAGAAGACTGGCACAGCTTTTAGTTGCTGAGTAAATGTACGTGATAGTTTATAATTATGTACTTATAAATGATAATTGCCCTTCAGTGTATTTTAATGATACACTGGCACTTGAAAAACATGAACAGAGTGGTTCTCAATCAAGCAACCTTGGAGTCACCCTTTACATTGAACTTAAGGTCATACAATTATGAAGGAAATACAAAATATTCCTTGACAATGATTCAAATGAAAAGCATGACCTAGTCACGCACAAATCACTTATGAAGGAGTTTTCCCAAGTCCCAATTAACTCTTAATCCACTGAAGGCCTGAATTAAAGCAAAATCTGTAACATTTTTGGGAGGGTGGTCAGTGATAATGCAGATGGAATCTGAATATTAAGCTGCCATCCTTCAATAGTTCAGTTCCATATTTAACAATGCAATAAGTTAATCACAATCAACCACAATTGACACATCTGACACTGAAACTCACATATGCATGTGTCTTTTGGGAAGGATCACTGAATTGGAATGTGTAGTCTCTCGGCCAATATTCGATGCCCAGCCTAGACACACTCAATGGTGAAATTGTAGTTCACCACAGTTGTTAAAGCTTCTGCCTTAGAAGTCCAGCAGCCTGGGTTTAATCTCGATTTATGGCCCTGTGTACATTTCGTATATTGTGTCCAGATGGGTTTCCTCTGGTTGCCCCTCACAGTGAGACACGTCTTGGTAGTCTAATTGCCGATATTAATTGCCCCTGGGGTGTAGGTGGATGATGGTACCTGGAGGGGAATGTTTGGTGAGAATGTGGGGAAAATAAAGGGATTAGTGCTGGATTTTGGTAACCTATTTCCAGATTTCCAATTGGCGGCCTATTTCCATGCCAAGACTAAGAAATTCAAGCTTTGGGAAATCACTGGCCTGGCTGCTTACTGAGAATCCAACACTCAATTCTGTTTTAATGTATGTCTCAGTTTGCTGACTTGCACTGCAGGACATATAAATAAATATAAAGGAGATATAAACATACATGATTGAGGCATGATTTTGTCCATCTACTTGTTTATTTTTAAGGCCATAAGACATAGGAGCAGAATTAGGCCATTTGGCCTATTGAGAATGCTCCTCAACGGGCCAAAAGGCCCAATTCTGCTCCGCCATTTAATCATGGCTGACCTTTTTTTTTCCTCCTCCTCCTTAACCCTGCTTCCCAGCCTTCTCCCTGTAAACTTCGAAACCATGTCCAATCAAGAACCCATCAAACTCTGCCTTAAATACACCCAACGACTTGGCCTCCGCAGCTGCACGTAGCAACAAATTCCACGAATTCACCAACCTCTGGCTAAAGAAATTTCTCCGCATCAGTTTTGAATGGACATTCCTCTATCCGGAGGCTGTGCCCTCTTGACCTAGACTCTCCCACGTGGGAAACATCCTTCCCACATCTACTCTGTCTAGGCCTTTCAACATTCAAAAGCTTTTAAATAAGATCCCCCCTCCTCCTTCTAAATTCCAAAGAGTACAGACCCATCAAATGTTCCTCATACAATAACCATTTCATTCCTGGAATCATCTTCCTGAACCTCCTCTGGACTCTCTCCAATGCCAGCACATCTCTTCTAAGATGAGGAGCCCAAAACTGTTCACAATACTCAAGGTGAGGCCTCACCAGTGCCTTTTAAAGCCTCAGCATCACATCCCTGTATTCTAGACCTCATGAAATGAATGCTAACACAGCATTTGCCTTCCTCACCACTGATGCAACCTGCGTTAACCTTCAGTGTGTTCTGCACAAGGACTCTCAAGTCCCTTTGCATCTCAGATTTTTGGATGTTCTCCCCATTTAGAATATAGTTTGCACATTTATTTCTACTACCAAAGTGCATGACCATGCATTTTCCAACATTGTATTTCATTTGCCACTTTCTTAGCCCTTCTCCTAATCTGTCCAAGTCCTTCTGCATCTTACCAGTTTCCTCAACACTACTTGCCCCTCATCTGCAAACTTGGCAACAAAGCCAACTATTTCATCATCTAAATCATTTAAATACAGCGTAAAAAGAAGTGGTCCCTATACCGACCCCTGTGGACCACCATTAGTCACTGGCAACCAACCAGACAAGGATCCCTTGATTCTCACTCGCTGCCTTCTTCCAATCAGCCAATGTTCTAACTATGTTAGTAACTTTCCTGTAATACCATAAACTCTTAACTTGGTAAGCAGCCTCATGTGTGGCAACTTGTCAAACACCTTCTGAAAGCCCAAATATACAACATCCACTGCATCCCCTTTATCTATCCTACTTGTAATCTCCTCAAAGAATTACAACAGGTTCATCAGGCAAGATTTTCCCCTTAAGGAAACCATCCATCATTATTTAAAATACTTAATTTCTATCACAACAAATTACATGAAGCCAGCTGGGTATAATGGTATGGTGACCCTGGCAGTACAAGGTAAATTCTCACCTCTTGTTCCTTTTTCTTCTGGGCTGCTTCTTCCTTCTTCTTGTTCTTTGCTTCTTCAAGCTGTTGAAGAAACAGCAGAGTTAGAAGGATAAACAAAATATAGACTTAATTGCCTTTAACTTAGCTACATCTTGAATTCATACTGCACATAATCCCTGCAGCTGCACAAGCCTACTGCAGCCCTTTCAATCCAATGGAACTTGACATCTTGCTGTTATGGGCTATTCCCCTACAAGGGACATTTGAAAATAGTCGAAACAGAATGAAGTAATAAAAACAATTGAAAGAGGAAACAGATTTAAATAATTAAGGATGATTTAAAGGCCCTGAAAAACTAAATTTAAAGAATTTAACAACATATTAAAACATTAATGGGGAAAAAAAAGACAAATCTCTTCCATTCACCTAAATTTGTAACCCAAAAGGTGTTGAGCAAGTACTATCACAATGTGTTGACCAGATTCAAATGTGTTAGATACACCATCCATGGTTGTATAAAGTTGGCTGGGGTGGGTGGGTGGGTGGGTGGGGCAGATATAAAGAGTGCTTGCCTTTCATCTCAGTACAACTGACATACATACCAGTGATGAGTTGAATGGTAGATGGCCTGTGTATAGCAGAAGGTAGGAGGATTGCACCAACATCTGATCACTTGCCTCTTCTTCACTTGTGTTGCAAAGTACAGGCAAAGACAACTCAACACTGCACCAATCTATGAAGATGACTTGGCTATGTGGATTTAGAATTGGCTTGCCTGATGAAAGCAGAGGGTAGTAATAAATGGGGCATGTTCTGTCTGGAGGTTGGTGACTCAGTGTTCTGCAGGGATTTGTTCTGGGACCCTTACTCTGATTTTTTCGAAGATTTGGATGAGGAAATGGAAGGGTGCGTTGGTAAATTTGTAGATGACACAAAGGTTGGTGGTGTTATGAAAAGTGTGAATGATTGTCATAGGTTACAATGGGATACAGATAGGATGCAGAGATAGATGGACAAGTGACAAATGTAGCTCAATCTGGAAAGTGTACATTTCCAGATTGAATACTTTGGAAGATCGAACTTGAAGGCAGAGTACTTCAAGGTCAACGGCAGGATTCTTAGCTGTGTTGTGACTTTGTGGAACAGTTTGCTCAGAACTTAAAACTGTCCTATAATTGTGCACTTTGCTCACTACAATTTGTTCCACAATGTCCTTTTATCTCTCTTAATAGATACAATTCTGCAAACTATGGTGTTGTAATTTACCCTTTTCTTGTCTTCTCGCTCCCTCAGCAATGTCTCGCTGTCCACCAACTTTATCACAGTGGGTAGTCCTGCAATTGCAAAGCAAGCCATCAGCTACTCAGCTTGACCATTTAGACACAGAGTAGGAGATTTTCTACTTCCTTCCTCTAACTGGGTGCAACAGCATTGGAATGGAAAGTATTCAAAAAACCTTGCATGGGTGGGCATTGCTTAACAGAAGTACACAAGAAAGCATTAACATACAATACAGCTGCTCCCAGTTCTAAATTGCAAACCAATAACACATGCATTTCCAAGTCGGCATGAAATTCAGAGTGTATTTTTTGCCCCCCATCAATGTGAAGGAAACTGAAAACACATCAACTGTTCACCTGTAATTTTTGTGCAGCGTGACTCATGCATATACCAGAGAGGCTAAAACATTTTGTCAAAAAGACAGTACTCAAAACAAAAACAAAAAAAATCGAGCAATATCCCATATTAACCAGATCATAGTTACCAGTGAGATTCACTCACCGTACATGTTCATTTTCTAAAAATTGGACAAGATAAAGCTGATTTTCCTCTCAGCCTAGTCAGCAACCCTGAAGCCAAGTGTAAAGCTCTGATTTAACTGACTGGAGATTAGAAACATAGAAAACCTACATCACGATAGAGGCCCTTCAGCCCACAAAGCTGTGTCGGACATGTCCTTACCTTAGAAATTACCTAGGGTTACTCATAGCTCTCTATTTTTCTAAGCTCCATGTACCTATCCAGGAGTGTCTTAAAAGACCCCATCGTTTCTGCCTCCACCACCGTCGCCGGCAGCCCATTCCACACACTCACCACTCTCTGCATAAAAACCCCTGACATCTCCTCTGTACCTACTTCCAAGCACCTTAAACCTGTGCCCTCTCATGCTAGCCATTTCAGCCCTGGGAAAATGCCTCTGACTATCCACATGGTCAATGCCTCTCATCATCTTACATACCTCTATCAGGTCACCTCTCATCCTCCGCCGCTCCAAGGAGAAAAGGCCGAGTTCATTCAGCCTATTCTCATAAGGCATGCTCCCCAATCCAGGAAACATCCTTGCAAATCTCATCTGCACCCTTTCTATGGTTTCCACATCCTTCCTACAGTGAGGCAACCAGAACTGAGCACAGTACTCCAAGTGGAGTCTGACCAGGGTCCTATATACCTGCAACATTACCTCTCAGCTCTTAAACTCAATCCCACGGTAGATGAAGGCCAATGCGCCTTCTTAACCACAGAGTCAACCTGAGCAGCTGCTTTGAGTGTCCTATGGATTTGGACCCCAAGATCCCTCTGAACCTCCACAATGCCAAAAGTCTTACCATTAATACTATATTTTGCCATTATATTTGACCTACCAAAATGAACCACCTCACTCTTATCTGGGTTGAACTCCATCTGCCACTTCTCAGCCCAGTTTTGCATCCTATCAACGTCCCGCTGTAACCTCTGACAGCCTTCCTCGCTACCCACAACACCCTCAACCCCTTTAACCTGGTATTCTTGAGAGGGTGCTCTGATCATCCAGTATTAAGTTCCAGAATTTTTCTCTTTTGTAAACTAATCACTAGTGTTGTAAACTACTCCATTAGTGTTGAATATAATCACTGAAGCAATACAAGCCCCAAGATACTGTACAAATTCAATCTCATGAATATTGAACTAACTGATCCCACCAAAGGTAATATTTACAATCAGCTTCAAGATTGAACACCAGAGGAGACATTATTCAGAAAGTTTTATTGCAACTGTGTCCACTTAGCGCAAGTGACTGGCATTAAAGCACTCGGTGAAGGAATCTTCACTGAAATTGCTGCCAAGTAAGATGGCACCAAGGTTCAATGCAATTAATAAATTGATAAGTGCAGTAAAATAGAGAAGAAAACTTGTAGTTCTATTCAAGTGGGAGAAAGGGTGGGGAGCAGTGCAACCAATATATTGTGTTATATATTGATTATTGACACGTCACCAAATTTCTACTGATGTACTGTGGAGAGCATTCCAACTCCATCATTGTCTGGTATGGAGAGGCCATCGCAGAGGGCTAGAGAATCGGTCTCCCAACCATCAAGGACATCTTCGAAAGGTGATGCCTCAAAAAGGTTGCGTCCATCAGTACGGACCCCCACCACCCAGAACATGTCCTCTTCTCATTACTATCAGAGAGAAGGTTCAGGAGCCTGAAGGGACACACTCTACATGTTAGGAACAACAGTTTCTCCGTAATCAGATTTCTGAATTGACAATGAACACTACCTCACTATTTCTGCATTACTCATTTTTATTTATAATATAGGGCAATAAAAGTTAATTTTTTTAAGCTGGTGTCAAATCTTTTTGTAGCATTTTGACAAGGGTCTGAATTTAAAAAAAATAAAATGACCATTTCCTTTGGAATTTGTGTCTCTCGGTCCAGATGGTTATGTAACACAAACACACACAACTGGCGCCATTAGAAACTGTTCACTCAAAGCACGGTGTGGTGTCTAACAGCCACACAAGTGCATACAACTGACACAAGTTAGCAACCGTTTGGCTACAATCTCCTGTCCCAATTAAATGAAGGAAATCCTGGCCTTTTTTCGATTAGTTCTGTTCTTTAAGAGTTGTCCCAAATAAGCAGCTGCCTCGATGAACCAATGGCCCAATTAACCAGAGTCCAGTGTATATACATTTCTTATTGTAACTTACAGTTTATGTACTACACTGTACTTCTGATGCAAAACAGCAAATTTCAGAACATATGTCAGTGACAATAAGCCTGATTCTGATCTGGCTGATAAAAAGGGATAAATAGACTCTTGTAATCAGGCATTGCTGGGTTGAATTTCAAAATTATTTAAGATAGAAAAAATTAGGAAGTAACTTCCCACTGGCAATACACTGAAATGTGTTATTCCAGAATTCAATACCAACTGTGTTACTGTGTGACATTCTCAAAATATTCATCAAATTAGTGTTACCAAAATCCAACTGGTAGTAAAATAGAAAATGGTGATGCTGCAGAGAGAAACAGTTTCAGGTTGGCAAATATTTCCAATAATTTTTTGTTTGTATTCTAGATTTACAGCATCTGCAGTTTTTAAGACCGACCAGTTTCACACATACCTTCATGGTCCTCAAAGCGGACGCCGAGCTCTGGAAGGATGTCATCTCGAAGACCATCGCAGAGTTGCAAAACCTCATCGACTGTAAGAAGAAACTTCATCAACATTCGCAGTTCAGACAATGCCACATTCAGAGAGCAATTACCTCCAAATTACTGTTCATATTGAAGAGATCTTTGTCCCAGGAATAGAAGATTAAATAGAGATATTAAACAGTAAAACAACCTGCTCTCTGGGTTGTGAAGCTCAGTCAGATGAGGTACATTAAACAGAATAAAGCTTTGTTAATTATATAGCAACTTATTTACCTACAATCATCCTTCTTGTCCACGATTGTGGCAAGGCCACGTTAATCATGCTGGTTTTATTTCTACCTGGACCTGCATTGATGATACTCTAACTGAATAACAATTAAACACAGAAAAATCTCACTCAATCAGTAATTACATCACAGGTTCCAAAGGACTGTAATGAATTCTCCCTTACAATCACTCCCGAGTCAGGAGACAAGTTTTTCAGCTTGTATAGCATGGTAGTGTAGGGTTAGTGTGACGCTGTCATCCCAGATTCCTCTGTAAGGATTCTCTCTACATCCTCCCTGTGGAATACATGCATTTTATTTTCAGCTCCTCCAGTTTCCTCCCACAGTCCAAAGCTGTATTGGGTAGGTTAACTTGTCATTGTTAATTGTCCCATGAATCGGGGTTGTGTGGCTTGAAGGGCCTATTCCATGCGGCATCTCTAATAATCAATTCCACAAAGTTACAACACCTTAAGAAATTTAAAACAAACCCCTACAATCCCATGGCCTTCTGTCCTCTCCTATCAGATCCCCCCTTCTAAAACCCTTTATTTCTTTCACCAATCAACTTCCCAGTTCACCCCTTCCCATCCTAGTTTCACCCGTCACCTACTACCTTGTACTTCTTCCTCTCTTCCCCTCCTTGCTCTGACTTCCCATCTTTTTTCTCCAGTTCTGACGAAGGGTCTCGGCCCAAACCGTCGACCATTTACCCTTTTCCATAGATGCCGCCTGGCCCGCTGAGCTCCTCCAGCATTGTGTGCATTGCTTGGATCTCCACCATCTGCAGATTTTCTCTTGTTTGTGACTGGCCTACAATGTGTCATCTGTGTTTCAGTATGGATTGGTGATTCAGGTTCCAATAACTCAAAGGAAGTAGAGGTGCAGTATTGTGGGGAATTTGATGTTGTTACATTCCCTCTATAGCACTGCAATACTGGCTGCAGAAGCATTTCATAAATGCAATAACTACTTCAGAAGTATTTGATTCAATACACTCTCCCTCAATCTGCCTCCCTCCTTAGCCAGATTAATATCAAAATTTACTTTAAAAACTCAAATCTCTTGTACAATCAACAGTGCTGTTGGCACTTGGAATAATGATGTGCAGCACCATTAGATTGCCAACTATCTTGTTGGCGTGTCACAACCTCACTATATTTAGTGACATTGACTCTAGCAAGTTTGCAAGAAGTTACGACTGGTTGGAAGTTCATGATTTCAACACACTTCATTTAGCTTGTTATGGCTAATTTGCGCTGACATAATCTCCCTGCCCTTAGAGGGTACTGAACAAAGTTTTGGTGGAACAGCAGAAACAGGCCTTGGTACATAATACATTAGTTTGAAAAGAGTTGGAGCTGACACTGCTGGTTGTCCTCCAGAAATGAGTCAGATACTTAAGTATGGAGCTAAATTTTGTGAGGCAAGTACCTGAGCTAAAGTTTACCTTGTCAGCTGCTTCCCAATAACTAAATGAGAGACGTAGTGTTGGCGGTTCAATCGATAACTAAGGCTATGCCTAACTTCATGACGGCAGAAGTAAATAGCCCAGACAGTGGGGGGGGGGGGGGGAGAGAGAAGAGGGCGTGTATGTGGGTGTCAGGCTTCCTGGGCAAGTGTGACGGAATAACTTCTTCACCAACTTCCTTAAAAAGTACAGTGGTGGAGATTGCACGTTATCCAGCAAATGAAAAAGAATGGGTGAATTGTAAGTTGAAGAAAGAAGTGTTAAGTGGGATGGTCAGTCGAATTAGAATGGTGCTTTATTGGATTTGCCATTCTGTACTACAGAATATCAAATACATAAAGGAAATAAAGTGGTGGCCTGATCTTATCTACATGGCCAATAAAGGCAAGATGACAAGTTTAGGAAGTCCTGCCCAAACTAATTTTCTGATCAGTAAAGCATCGCAAAGCTGTATTTAACATTTAAGTGCAGCTTCTTCCTTCCCCCACCCCCTCACTTTCATTATACATGCTATTTGTCATATTAAGGCAAGTTAAAAGAAACATTTTGATCATAGAATGTTAGTTATTAGAAGGACACACATGGATAAAGGCATATAGGTTCATTCATCATCTTCTTACCTTTCTTCTCGCGGGCAATTTGTCGTACATTTTCACGGAAATCTGACAATACTTTCAGATACGGCAACACTGTAGCTTCCAGCTGCATAAAGAACAAAAAGTCACAGGTAGATGTGACAGAAATTGACTGATTGTTTTGTCATAGTAACAGCTTCCTCCTAGTTTCAATACACATCCATAACTTATCCTGACAATACAGAAAAACAGACCTTCCTAGGGTTTTATATACTATATAGTGGTGGGGTTCAAAAGATCGGAAAGCATGGACGAAGTGAAAAAGGAGAACAGAAGAGAGGTTACCTTAGTTTCAAGAATATCAAAAAGATAAAGTTTAGAGGAATAAGAATTTAACAAAGAATGGTAGTGAATACCGAACTGAAGGTGTTATATTTGAATACACATGGCGTACAAACAAGGTAGATGGCTTATAACAGTTAGAAATTGGCAGGTAGGAATATTGTGGGCATTAAGAGTTGTGGCTGAAAACGAATTACAGCTGGTAGCTAAACATCCAACGACTAACATAAAAAGACAGGCAGGTGGGCAGAACCAAGTAACTGCAAGGGTAAAAAGACACTGTTAGTTGTTATATACAGGCCTCTGAACAGTAGTCAGGATGTAGGGTATAAATTTTAACAACAGACAGAAAAGACATGCAAGAAAGGCAATGCTATGGTGGTCCTGGGCACTTAAGTTATGTACAGTTGCAAGAAAGAGTTTGTGAACCCTTATTAAAATGGAAAGAAGCTTTGCGTTTCAATAATTCAGGGTTGAAATGTAAAATTTTCAAATGCCAAGTGCTGGTGATTGGCAAAATGTGTAAAGTAAATTTATTATGTACATATACAGTTGCAAGAAAAGTTCATGACCCCTTTGCAATTACCTAGTTTTCTGCATTACTCATAAAACATAGCCTGATCCAAGTCATAATAATAGACAAACTCAATTTGAGTAAACTAATAACACACAAGCAATTGTACTTGACATGTCTTTATTGAACACATTGTTTAATCCTTCAGTCCAGGCCAGAAAAGGATGTGAAACCTTGTATTTAATAACTGGTAGAATCTCCTTTATCAGCAATAACCTCCAAACATTTCCTGTAGCTGCTGATCAGATTTGCACAACAGTGAGGAGGAATTTTAGACCAGTCCTCCAGGCAAAAATGTTTCAGTTCATCATTGGATTAAGGTCTGGACTTTGACTTGGCCATTCCAAAAACACAAATCATCTGTTTTTTTAAAAAAAAACATTGTTGTTGGTTTACTCTTGTCTTTCCGATCATTGTCTTGTTGCATCATCCAACTTCTACTAAGCTTCAGGTGATGGACCACTACCCTGACATTTTTCTGTAAAATACCTTGATACAATTCTGAATTCATTGTTTCCTCAACAATTGCAAGCTGACATGGTCCTGAGGCAGCAAAGCAAACCCAAGCCATGAGGCCACTTCCACCGTGCTTCACAGTTGGAATGAGGTTTTGATGTTGTGTGCAGTGCTCTTTCCCCTCCAAACACAGCAGTGTGCATTTCTGCCAAGTAGTTCAATTTTTGTCTCATCCATCCACAGAACATTGTCCCAGAAGTGTTGGGGAACATCCAGGTGGTCTTTGGTGGTTTCTTCTGTGGTGTCCTTCCATGAACACTATTCTTGTTCAGTGTTTTTCTTAGAATGGACATATGCACAGATACTTTAGCAAGTTCTAGGAATTTCTATAGGTCTTTTGCTGTTACTCTTGGGTTCTTTTACAACTACTTCAGTATTGTGCTCTTGGTGTAATCTTTGCAGGACACTCACTCCTAGAGAGAGTAGCAATACTGAATTTCCTCCATTTGAGGACAATTTCTCTTACTGTGGACTGATGAACCCTCAGATCTTTAGAAATCCTTTTGTAACTTTTTCCAGCTTCATGCATCTCTATAATTCTAAGGTTTTTGAACCTGAACTGCGATTGTTTGAATGGTGTACTCAGTATCGACAAGTAATACAAGTGTCTATGTGTTATTAGTTTAGGCAGATTGCATTTGTCTATTATTGTGACTTAGATTAAGATCAGCCCACATTTTATGAGTAATTAATGCAGAAAACCAGGCAAAGCGTTCACAAACTTTTTCTTGCAACTGCAGGTAGACTGGCACTGGATCCCAAGAGGAGGAATGTGTAGAATACCCACTCAATGAGTTTTTAAATAGTTGCTTGTGGTCAAGCCCAGTGGGGAAAAATGCAAGGATTGGGTCCTGTGCAATGTACCAGAGGTGATTAGGGAATTTAAGGTAAAGGAACGCTTAGAAAGGCAGTGATCATAATAATATAGAATTCACTCTGCAGTTTGAGAGGGAGAAGTTAAAATGAGATGCATCATTATTACAGTTGTAACTACAAAGGACGTCCAGAATCTGCAGACTTTCTCGCATTTACAAAGACACAAGAAAGGACCTGACCAAAGCTGATTGGAAGGGGACACTAGCAGGAATGACAGCAAAGCAGCAATAGCTGGAATTTCTGGGAGCAATTCAGAAGTTGCTGAATCATTTCATCCCAAAGAGGAGCCAACATTCTAAAGGGAGGATGAGACACTTGTGGCTGTCAAGGGAAGTCAAAGACAGCATAAAGGCAAAAGAAAGAGGGCATATAATACTGCTAAAAATTAGCAGGAAGCTAGATGTTTGGGAATCTTTTAAAAACAGACTGTACTGAAAAAGCAGTAAGGGGAGAAGAGGGCAACATAAAAGATGATACCAAACATTGTCAGATATAAAGATTAAAAGACAGACAAGAGAGCGCAATGAATTATTGGAAAATAATGCCAGAGAAGTGGTAATGGTGAACAATGAAATATGGACAAACTGTATAGGTATTTTGCATCAGACTGTTGAAGACATGAGCAACATGCCAAAAATTCAAGAAAGTCAGGGGGCAGAAGTGAGTGTAGATACTATCACTAAGCAGAAGATTGCTTGGAAAGCTTAAAGATCTGAAGGTTGATAAATCACTTGGACAGGATGGACTACACCCCAGGGTTCTGACTGACAGCTGAAGATATTTAGAGCCATTAGAGCCAGGAATCACTAGAAATCAGGAGTGGTTCCAAAGGACTGGAAAATTGTAAATATTACTCCACTCTTTAATAGAGGGAGACAAATGACAGGAAAGGATAGGCTGGTGAGCCTCACCTCAGTGGTTGGTAAGATTTTAAGAGTCTATTATTAACAATGGGGTTTCTGGGTGTTGGGAGACAAATGATAAAATAGACTAAAGTCAGCATGGTTTCCACTAGGGGGAAATCTTGCCTGATAAAGCTGTTCGAATTCTGAGGAAAGAACTGGCAGGATTGATGAAGGGGAGTCAGTGGATGTTATTTATTTGGATTTTTGGAAGGCCTTTGATAAGGTGCTGCACATCAGGCTGTTGAACAAGAGAAGAGCACATGGTATTACAGTGAAGGTACTATCATGGACAGAGGATTGGCAAGAGGCAAAGAGTGGGAATAAGCTGCTGGCACCTAGTGGTGTTCTGCAGGGTCGGTGTTGGGCTTGCTACTTTTCACATTATATGTTGATGATCTGGTTGACTTTGTGGCCAAGTTTGCAGATGATTAAAAAGATAGGTGGAGAGGCAGATAACGTTGAGGAAGTAGAGAGTTTGCAGATGAACTTGGACCGGTGGGGCAAACAAGTGCAGATGGAACACAATGGAGAGGTTTATTGTCATGTACTTTGGCAGAAGAAATAAAGGTGTAGTTTATTCTCTAAATGGGGCCAAAAATTCAGAAATCAGAGGGGCAAGAAGACTTGCAAGTCCTAGTGCAGGATTCTCTAGAGGTTTACATGCAGGTTGAGTCAGTAGTATGGAAAGCAAATGCAATCTCAGTATTTATTTCAACTAGAATAAAAAAACAAGAATGTACTGCTGAGGCTTTATAAAGCACTAGTCAGATCACACTTGGAGTATTGAGAGCAGTTTTAAGTCCTGTAACCAAGGAGAAATACGCTGGCATTGGAGAAAGTCCAGAGGCTTACGAGAATGATCCCGGGAATGAAAGGATTAACGCATGAGAAATGTTTGACTGAGCCTGTACTCACTGCAGTTTAGAATGATTTGGGGGGGGGGGCGGGGAGATAAGAGAGGAATCTCTTACTGAACCCTACCAAATATTGGATAGGTCTGTATAGACTGGACTCGGAGAGAACGTTTCCAATAGTAGGAGAGTCTAGGGCCAGAGAGCACAGCCTCAGAATACAAAGAGTCCCTTTAGAAGGGAGATGAGAATTGTTTTTAGCCAGAGGATGGTGAACTTGTGGAATTCATTGCCACAGATGGCTGTGGAGGCCAAGTCTTTTGGCATATTTAAAGCAAAGTTGAAAGGTTATGATTAGTAAAGGAGTCAAAGGTTATGATTAGTAAAGGAGTCAAAGGCTACAGGCAGAAAACAGGAGAATGGGCTTGAGCGGGTACAGAGCAGACTCATTGAGCTGAATGGCCTAATTCAGCTACTCTATTTTATAGTCTTATGGACAGTTATTTAGCCAGTTTCTGTCAATTACACACTGATTCCCATGGTCATTGTACATTTGTTGGGAAGCATTAATTTTGAGTCAAATTTAACTGAGTGGTAACCTATAATTCATAAAACTGAGATATCACACTTCAGAACCTGGGCACAGATTCAGGGGTGACAGTGTGAAACCGCAGGATAATGGTACCTGCTAAATGAAATGTGAAACCAAGGTTCTCTCAAGAAGATGAAAAAAAAACCGGGATTAAAAAAAATCAAGCTTTTTGTTGTATACAGAATTCTTCAGTGTTGAAGCAACATTTTTTGGAAGAGAATGAAAAATACTTACATTAAAAATCTTAGCATCTCCTCCAACAGGGAACCCAAGGGTCTCTTCGCCCTCTATTGCTCCAAAAATCTGATGATAAATGGGAACATGAAGAGAGTCAAATAACAATTTTGTCTCCCACTGCCAGGCTTACAAGGCTTGACAACTGATATTCTTTACCATCCACACCTCAAATACGAAGTTTTTTGCAATGCATCCAAGTCTTTCACCTGTTATCAAACTTCTGTATCCTAGCATTTATTAGCTTCTCCTCACTGTTTGAATTTTCTTAAACTGTGTAACACCACATTTTCCTGAAATACATTTCACTATTCCACTTAATTTGTTCACCTTGCTTTAAAAAAAAAGCTTTTTTTTCTTCACACTGGTTTTGCATCAGACTATTTTCTTTAATATAAACTGTGAATAATTGGACCTACTATTGGTGATCAATGTGACATTCTATAAGTAAAAGTATGGCAATCTGCAAAATATTTATTCCTACTCTTCCTTTGTTAGACTGATACTTTAATCTTATCATGAGACTTATTTTACACACAATTTTGTGCAGTATATTAGAAACATTTTAAATATCCACATATATGACACACTGGTTCTCTTTTATCTACCCTGCTTGTTATTTACTCAAAAAACTATGATTTATCAAACATTTTTTTTTACCTAACATGACTACACTTCTGTTTTATGGTTTTCTGCATGTTCTATTATGACTTTTCATACTTCCATAACTGTCTTTATTCAAATTCCAGATTCTGGTTTCTGAATACCCAAGACATTATGGGCCATACAACCAATGTTGAGGGTCAACTTCCTCCCATCTTCATACAGGCATGCCACCCTCTAATGGGTCTGTCCTGCCGATACATCAGGGAGTAACCAACGACTGAATGGAGAACCTGACCACTTCATGACACAAATGAAGACTACCACACTGTTACCAGTTTGGAGCTAGAAGGGCAAGAATGGCAAATTTGGTCCCCTAAATGACACACTTTTTTGTGTATTTAAAAGTAAATTACAATTGTATGATTAGGTGTCAATGGCTTTGGAAATTTTGGCATGTTGGAAGTTATGACCCACTCTGCATCATCTGCCCTGGCCTTACCTTCAGCATCTCTGTCAGGTATGTTGCAATGGTTCTCAGCAGCATGCGATTTGGCAACTCCTTGTTGCTCTTCTTCACTGCAATGTATGTGTTACACTGGCTCACAAGGGCACGCAGATCCTCCATCACCGTGCGTGTGTCTATGTTGTCACAGAGTGCTCTGTGTACATCTGCTTTTTTCTCAAAAAACCTAATTGAAAAGGGTAAAATATTAATTGTAAAACTACTTCTATTTTGGGGAGATAACATCATTGTCCTTCATCTCCAACATAAATTTTTCCTCTTCCTAATCAGTCTTAAGCTGGACTAGTATTACAAATTCATCAGACTCTGACAGCAGAGTTTCCATAAGGAAACGAACAGAATTAGTCCATTTGGTCCATTGAGTCTGCTCTGCCATTCCATTATAGCGGATTTACTATCGCTCTCAAACCCATTCTCCTGCCTTCTCCCCATAACCTTTAACACCCTTACTAATCAAGAACATCATATCTGGAGGGGAGGAGAAGATGGCGACGCAGCGCGTGCGGCCGCTCCGAAATTATATCATATTTGTGAAGTAGGATGCCGTGCACAATCCTGATTTGATGGAGACGGACCGGAGGAGCATGGAGGAACATCTGGAGAAACTTCTGAAATGCCTACTTTGCTGCCGCTGCTACTGTGCGATCAAGAATCTCTGAAGGCCCCAAATCCTTGGCTTTGCCTATGTCTGTTGCCAGGGTTGAAGTGCTCGGCAGAGATGGTGCTCGGTGTCGGAGGCTCAAAGTTTTCGGACAGACTCAAGAATCAGCTGTGGTCAGGTGCTTCCAGGATGCTGCATTGGCAAGTTTGCGGCGCTGGAAGCTCATGGCAGGGAGAGTTTTTTTCTCTTCCTTCTACCGTCTGTGTGAGATAATAGGACTTTCGAGGCACTGAGAGTTGTTTGTTTTTTTTTTAAACCGTGCCCATGGTCTGTTCTTCATCAAATTACGGTATTGCTTTGCACTGTGGTAACTATATGTTACAATTATGTGGTTTTTATCTGTTTTTTTAGTCTTGGTTTGTCTTATCTTTCTGTGACATCTTTCTGGAGGAACATTGTATCATTTCTTAATGCATGTATTACTAAATGACAATATAAGAGGACTGCGTGTCCTCATAATCTAATCTAATATCCTTTCCATCACAAAATAAAAAGAGAAAATGCTGTAAACTTTAAGCAGGTCAGACAGCATCTCTAAAGACAGAACCTGTGTCAATGCTTTGGGTTGGTTCATAAGCTCTCTAGCAAGGCCACTGACTTGAAATATTAATCCTGCTTCTCCAGAGACGTGCTGAGTATTAAGAACATTTTGTTTTTATCTTAGATTCCCATTACTTGCAGTTTTCTTGTTTTGTTATTCTTTTCATTATCTTCCACCTCCTTGACCTCATTTATGGCATCAGACCATCTGCTACTGAAACAGTCAGCCACAGTTCATGACCAGACTAAACTATTGTGATTTCTTTTCCACCTTCAAGATGTTTAATTTGTTTTAAATATAATGCCCATATCTCACCACGAGTTATATTCACCTGTCATGAGTTCCTTTATCATTTAATGTAGCTGCAAAGTAACCTTTGGCAATTATTCTGTCATAATGAAACTCTCAGCACCTCTTCCCTTTGTGACAAGGTCCTTCCTAAACCAATTTTTTTTTTTGGACTACATTGTTGGCAACATCCAAAAGTTTTTTCATTGACTTGTTTGGCAATTATTTACCTATAATCATTTGTTGTCACTTACAGGCAAGGCCACCAGTGGTGCCATCATGAATGATGCTGAGATGAATGGTTCATTGACTCTTGACAAAACAATGAATCAGCTGGGGTTTTACAGGTACCATTACCAATATTGGAGTCAGTTCTCTGACGCAACACATGACAGATAAAGGACAAGAGCATAGATGCTATTTGTGGATAGTTTTGCTTTTTGTCTTGTTTAGAAGCAAATCACATTAGTTTAGTAGACAATGTTAATGAGCCAACTAATTACACCAAAGCTGTTCTTCTAAATGAGATCTGCAAACTTGAGACACTGAATATCTAAATTATTTTCAAAAAAATCATTCAGCTGCAAACAATACATAATCCAATGATCAATAAACAGAATTGTAATGTATAACCTTCCAGTAATAATTAATTACAAGAAGATTTATGGTCTACGCCCACCCTGGATGAGTAAGTTGACACTGACCGTTCATTAAGTGCCACCTCCTTCTCTTCCCACTTCTCAAACTGTCCTGTGATATCTGTTGGGGTTCTCAAAATATCTTTGACATTCAAGAAGAACTCCTGTAAAACAAATAGTACTAGTCTCAGAAGGACACTCGAGTGACCTGGAAGACATCTGCCATCAAGGCTCCATGTTTGCACAATGAATTCAACCAAGTCAATTTCACTATTAAACTTTCTCACCACTCTTTATCAAGCATAGTCACACAAAATAATACAAGTTACAGAAAGGAATGGATGGCATGAAAGACTACAAACCAGAATTTTTTTTTTTGTACGAACATTTGTAGGTGTGTCAATAGTGTGTAAGATGTTAGAAATGGGATGTCAATTAGAAAGTGAAAAAGTCACTGTTTCTAGGGAGTATGATACAGACAGTAAAGATATCGATCAAGCACCATGTCTCATTTTATCATGGGATGTTGAACATTAACTGTGTAAAATACCAGTTGACACCCTTCGCGCACGATACTAATCGGAGACTTCACCTTTCCCACCAACATCCCCTTTCACATGACATTCCTTCTTGGCTGACATTCTTCATGAATATTGGCTTACATAATGCCAGAAAATTAATCAGAAAAGCCTACTCCTGCACTCCAAAATAACAGTTTCCACTTTAGAGGCTGTCCCTGCAAAAGGACTAACCAAATCAAGCTATGGATGGTGGATCATATTCTGGGTGTAACTGGCATAGTCACAGATTGTTCATTCATAACACTTTGGATATACACTGAGTAAAGGACACAAAAAAAAACTTCTTCCCTTTCAATCACTGAATACAATGAAAGCAACTGCTTTTTCTGGAAATCTGAACAAAAATAAAGCACTTAGTAGTTTTGGTGGTTTATGGGACAAAAAAATCCTTCAGGGGGGGGAAAAAAAACACCTCCTGTGAGAAATTATCAAAACTAACTTTATAGAAATTTTGAATTCATTATGCCTTATTCAAATTTTACTGTCAGCCAAAGCTAAAATAAACAAGGTATGATCCAATTGAACTAAAAGTGGATATATTATTTTACTTGGAAAGAGAAAAACTGGAATCGCAAAAAAATGTGGGCCCATGCACATAGATCCTTGAAAAAGCCGCAGATAATTAAAAACCATTTTAAAATGCTAAAGGAAAGCTGGTTTTTAAATTTAAAGCAATATGTGTGGTTAGTTGCCATAGAGATATTCCAAGTCCTGGTTAGGCAACAGCTGGAATGGTTCCAGGTGTCACAACTTTGGAAGCTTATATTATTGTTGGAGGGAGAGCACTGTAGACTCACCAGAATTAATGTGGAATCCAAAGGCTAAATTACAAGGAGAGATTACACTAACAAGGGTTGAATTCATTAGGTTGGTTACTGTTGCCAAGATAGTAAGGACAGCAATTAGGATAGACAGATGAGACATAGTCAAAATATTAATTAAGCTTTTCAGAAGTGCAAGGAGGTAGAAATGTGTTCTCTGCAATGGAAGTCGAACAAATTTAAACTCTCTATTTATGTATTTTTATTAACCAGAAGAACTAAATTGTCAACCTATTGATCTCAATCTTCTGCCTAATACATTGTGGACCAATAGAGCTGGTTAGATTGTCAAGCCGCCAATGATTAAACCGACATAGCACCTGGCTTGTTGTGGAGTTCCGTGGTCACCACAGAGACTGAAAATACAAGATTTCTTAAAGGTCAATTTCTTGGCAAGCCAGCAGCCACCCACATCAGAAATGGAGATTTGTTCCCCCAGGTCACTCTTTGAAGAATCATTGATAATGCAGAGCAAAACCAATGCACACCAGATCGGATGAGGTGTGGGTCAATAACAGCAGTGCGGCGGACAGGAAAGCTCGACAAAGGGTAGTCAAAGCTGCTCAATGCATCTCCGGCACCAGCCTACGTGGCATCAAGGACATGTCCCCCACTCCCATCAGGGAGGGGGGACTATGTAGCATCCACGTCAGAACCACCAGACTGAAAAAACGGCTACTTTCCCCAAGCAGCAAGGCTGATCAACACTTCTAACGCTAGCTCAGCCCTCCATGCTCTCCACCACCACTGCTTTATCATTTCCTGTCAGTCACCTTATGTGCAGACAGTCTTGTGCCTCATGTTGATTTATGGACATACCATCAATGTACAGAAGCTATGTACTGTAATTGGGTTTTTTTTTTAAATTATAGTGATCTTCATCTTATGTTTTTTTTGCTGCATTGGATCTGGAGTAGTTCTCCTTTATACTTGTGTACTGGAAATACTAATCTTGAATGAGGGTATAGTAAGTCTCTTACTATCTCAAGTCTCTTCTTTCAGTTAGTCTTGACGAAGGGTCTCGGCCCAGAACGTCAACTGTACCTCTTCCTATAGATGCTGCCTGGCCTGCTGTGTTCACCAGATTTTTTTTGTGTTTACTGAAAATGAAGTGGTGGTATTAAATATACCAACAATGCCACCCACTGGAATTCAGTGGTACTTCAACCAAACCATAGGAGACGCCGAATAAGAGGCACAATATGCTGGAGGAACTCAGCAGGTCAGGTAGTATCTATGCAGAGGAATAAACAGCCTGCATTTCAGGCTGAGACCCTTCATCAGGAGAAGTCAAAACTGATTTTACACTCATTTAGACACTCAATCATTCCCACTTGTTGATGGTGGAAAAATCAATGAGAGTTATTTCCCCAAAGAAACTCCAACTTCAGAATTGCTGTTTTAGGCGCAGTAATTATGTGACTGGCCCAAATATATTCCTAATAAATGAAGACTTGTGCTATTGGTGGAGGATTTAGTAACATTAATGCCACTTGATGCCATTATTATCCAAAGAGAAGGTGTTTCTATACCTCCTTGGAAATAGAGGCTGTTTGACACGTGTACGACTCCCTACTTAACTGAATATGGTCTTGGTTTGGTTGCAAGTGTGGACAAAGTTCTTTATTATTTGAGGAAATGACAATTGTAATGAACACTTTGCAATTTTCAGTACATATTCCATTTCTAATCATTCAAAAGGAACATACCAATCCTCAGAGGGATCAGAAGTGGAGAGAGTGAGCAGCTTCAAGTTCCTGGGTGTCAAGATCTCTGAGGATCTAACCTGGTCCCAGCATATCGATGTAGTTATAAAGACTGCAAGACAGCAGCTATACTTTATTAGCAGCTTGAAAAGATTTGGCATGTCAACAAATACACTCAAAAACTCCTATAGTTGTACTGTGGAGAGCATTCTGACAGGCTGCATCACTGTCTGGTATGGAGGGGCTACTGCACAGGACCGAAAGAAGCTGCAGAAGGTTGTAAATCTAGTCAGCTCCATCTTGGGCACTAGTCTACAAAGTACCCAGGATATCTTTCAGGAGTGGTGTCTCAGAAAGGCAGTGTCCATTATTAAGGACCTCCAGCACCCAGGGCATGCGCTTTTCTCACTGTTACCATCAGTAGGAGATACAGAAGCCTGAAGGCGCACACTCAGCGATTCAGAAACAGCTTCTTCCCCTCTGCCATCCGATTCCTAAATAGACATTGAAGCTTTGGACACTACCTCACTTTTTTAAAAAAAAAAGTATTTCTGTTTTTGCTTATTTAAAAAAATCTATTCAATACACAATGATTTACTTATTTATTATTGTTTTATTTTTTTTCTGCTAGATTATGTATTGCATTGAACTGCTGCTGCTACGTTAACAAATTTCACGTCACATACCAGTGATAATAAACCCGATTCTGAAATGGGCTTCAGACAATGCTCTGGGGAATCCTACAGCAATATCTTGGGATCAGATAGCTGGGATACAAGCTTCTATATTTGTGGTAGTCTTATGCATGGTTAAGATGGTGTCTCAAACCAAGTCAAGGTTCACAAATCAGGCTTTTCAGAAAGGAAATTTCTCTTAATAAGATTTATCAAATTTGTACCAAGGCCAAGAAATGTGGTTGATTTTTAAAATCCTAATTACTGAATTCACACACATACATATACACACATTCACTTTGTATATAAATAACTCTGCGCAAAATGATTTGATTCCCTGTGACGCTTTGATATAACATGTTATTTCAATCGTAAAGATATATCATATAATAAAGGAGCATGAAATAGACTTACATTCAAGAACTTTTCATATTGAACTGCAGATTCCATGGTATTGCTGGAATAATCCAATGTGTCCTTCCAGGAATGCATGAGGAATGCCAAACGCAACTGTCGACCTGCAATCACGTGACATTAACACAATGTTAAAACAGAGCACTGAAGCAATTAGGTCTGAATTAAAAAACTTAAAAATCATCTATATGAAAGAAGTAATAACTAGGCATTCTGATGACTTGAGTATAGTTCCAGAGTGTCAGATTCTCTGATCTACTTACATTCACATCTAAGAAAAATATGGTATTATAAACAAAATTTCCATTGAACACAAGTTTAAAGAGTGTACGGGAATCAGGGCTCTTAGTGGGTTTCAGGGAAATGCAGGAAACAGAGAACCTATCACGATTTCTGAATAGTTGGGTAGCAGATTACTGGAGTTTTACTTTAACAATAATAGTGAAAATGTTAGTTTAGTTACTTGTATTTGCATTCAGTGCTTCCTTGATGGTTATAAAATTTTTTAAAGATTTTGACATCTTGCAGCCTGCAATAGTAAGATGCCCAGTGTGGAGAAAGTAGCGAACCCAGTAGTCGTTGTCGAAATAGGCCTGTGGACAGAAAGCAATAACTTTAACAACACAACAACAATTGAGTACTATGATTTCATTCAGTCACCCTGCAGAATTGGAACATTTGAACTACCTTGCATCATGGAAAAAGATGCTGCAACAAGATCAGTTCCACTCTATACATTTTATTTCCTTGTTAAAATGCAAAATTTAAAACTTTTTAAGGCAAAGAATTTTGGTTCTAAATAATGGACCACGCTTTCTTTATTGGACACCAACATGAGAAATTCCAGTAGCACATGGGAGTACATTCAGAATAAAGATCCCTGATAACCTGTATAAGAAGTCTCAAATCAGGTCATGTGTGTACATAGGAAATCAACAGCTGATTTACCACAGTACTTACAAGAGATTCTAGCCATGGTTCAATTGGTAGCGCTCATGTCTGAATCAGAAGGCCATGAGCTCAAGTCTCATTCCAGAGTCTACTCAACTCTAAACCTTCTTCCAGTGGAATACTGAAGGAGTTCTACACTAACAGCAGGCATTTTCCAGATGCAGTATTTGACATGGGCTTCCACAACTCTTATTAGGTAAATAATAATTTACAGCAGAATTTTAAAGAAGCTTGTTCTTAAATCAAGATGACTAAAAACTGTTTCAGCATTATCAGAATGATGTTTGTGGAATCTTCCCTTGTATAAACCAGTGGCGCATGCCCTTTGTTACATCAGAATACAAATTTACGGCTCAGTAAGAGCCCTTTGGCCCACAATGTTGCACCATCCTTTTAACCAGCTCCTCAATCAATCTAACCCTACACAGTCCATAAGCCTTCATTTCCCTTTCATATCTGTCTATTTAAGAGCCTCTTAAAGACCCCTAATGTATCAGCTCTTACTTCCACCCCCAGTAGTGCATTCCAGACACCTACCACTCTGGAGATAAAACCTCTTTCTTCCCTAAACTTTCCTCTATTTACCTTAAAAGGATGTCCTCTGGTTAGTCATTGTTGTCCTAAGAAAATGCTGCTGGCTGTCAACTCTATCTATGCCTCTTATGATCTCAAACACCTCTACCAAGTCACTCCTAATCCCCCTTCACTCCAAAGAGAAAAGCCCTCAAAGTTCACAGCAAGTACATACACGTCACCACAGATCCATTTTCTTGTGGGCATTCACAGTAAATACAAGAAACCAGACAGTACCAATGAAAAAACACTCTCAACAGGTTGGATAACAATGTATAAAAGGCAAATATAAAAAAAAGCAGTAAATATTAAGGACATGCAGTGAAGAGTGAGAGTGAATCCATAGGTTGTGGCAACAGTTCAATAGTAGGGTAAGTGAATCTGAATGAAGTTAACATCTCTGGTTCAAGAGCCTGATGATTAATGGGTAACAAATGTTCTGGAACCTGGTGATGTGGATCCCAAATCTCCTGTACCTTCTTCCAGATGGCAGCACCGAGAAGAGCATGGCTGAGGTGGTGGGGGTCTTTAATGATGGATGCTGCTTTTTAGTAATAGTGCTCCAAGTAGATGTGCTCAATGATGGGGAGGGCTTTACTTGCGATGGAGTGGGCTGTACCCACCATCTTCTGTAGGCTTTTCCCATTCAAGGGCATTGGCATTTCCACACCAGGCTGTGATGCAACTTCAATCTACTCTACACTACACATCTGTTTGTCAAAGTTTTAGATGACATGCCGTATCTTCGCAAACTTCCAAGGAAGTAGAGGTGCTGCTGCTTTCTTTGTAATGGCACTTGCTTGCTAAACCTAGGACAGATCCTACGAAATGATAACACCAAGGAATTTCAAGTTGATGATGCTCTCCACCTCTGAAAATTGGCTCATGGACCTCTGGATTCAAGTCAATAATAATCAACTTCTTGGTCTTGCTGACATTGAGTAAGCGGTTGTTGTGGCACCACTCAGCCAGATTTTCAATCTCCCTCCTATGCTGATTCGTCACCACCTTTGATTTGGCCTGGGACAGCAAATTTAGATATATACAGGAGATGTGCTTAGCCTCACTCAACCTCTTCTCATAAGGCATTTTATCTAAACCAGGCTGTATCCTGGTAAATCTCCACTCCATGAAATCTTCACATTCTTCCTATAATGATGTGACCGCAACACAATACTCCAAGTGTGGTCTGACCAGAGTTTTATAGTGCTACAATATTACCTCACGGCTCTTGAACTCAATCTCCCAAAATGAAGGCCACATACCATGCACCTTCTCAACCACCCTAATGTGTGCAGCAACTTTGCGGGATCTATAGATTTGATGCATTTGTTCATCTATGAATCCTGCTGTTAACCATGTATTCTACCTTCCAGTTCAATGTTTCAAAGTGCATCAATTCACACTTTTCTGGATTGAACTCCACCTGCCACTTCTCAGCCCAGCTCCACAATCTGCTCATGTCCACAACAACCTTCTACACAATCCACAACATCACCAACCTTTGTGTCATCCGCAAACCCTACTGACCTACCTTTGACATCCTCAACCAAGTCCTTTATAAAAACCATAAAGAACTGGTGTTGCAGAACAGATCCTGAGGAACACCACTCGTCATTTACCTCCAGGCAAGATGTGCTCCATCCACTACCACCCTCTGTCTCCTGTGGGCAGCAATTCTGAACCTATGCTGCCAAGCTTCCATGCATCCCACAACTCGTGATGTTCTGGATGAGCCTTCCATGGGGAACCTTGTCAAACGCCTTACTAAAATCCACATCCAGCACTCTACCTTGTAGCTTCCCAGGAGTTGTATTTCTTGGGTCATTAACTACACAATGACAGCTGAGGATGTCATGCAGGTATTCTTTACAGGTCATAACAGTCTACCATCAAATTGACTGAAGGAGAGGGAATATACTTATACAAATGCTTTGCTGTTTGTTCCTTTCCACGTCTAGTGGTGCATTGGGCAGCAGCCTGGCCATTTCTTTGGCATTTGTCTGTTTATCTTTTAAATATATAAACCAGTTCAGTTGCTAGTTCAACCCTCAACCCAGCACAGATGGAAAGCGTGCAAGGAGCTGGCTGGATTCCAACCCAGGACCACTTGCCTCGAAGTCTAGTGCAGATGCCACTACAGCACCAGCCGGCTATACAAATGCTTTATGCACTTATAAAGCTGAAGTATTCAATTTAGAGTCCTTTCATGGCTTCTTGCACTTATATGGCCATAACCAAGTTCCATCTAATGAATGTAATTTAGAATTATGGCTGAAGGTATTCAAAAGCCCATAATAAATGTATTTAATGCCCCAAAGTGGATATACTTTCTGGAGTAAACAAACAACCATAATCTATACCATGCCTACCAACATTGAATTGAATAGAATGATCTTTATTGTCATTATACATAGGTACAGTGAAACTGTCTGGCTTCCTCTCAGGCAATTAAATAAAACGGTAGATGGAAAACAAGACTAATAGAAAAAACAGTTTTAAATAGATAAGTAGCAGAAAATAAGTTACAGCAGCACCAGAATATCACAGTAATGCACAGAGTGCCATTAGTGCAAGTATTTCGAGTTCTTGTGTATGCATGTATGTGCTCACAGTTTCAGTCATTGTTCTGTGGGAGTGGTGTGATGGAGGTCACAGCTCTAGGATAGAAGCTGTTCCTCAGTTTATTTGTTCCGGCTTTTAGTGTCCTGAACCTTTTGCTGGATGGCAGTGGGTCAAACGGAGTGGCTGGGGTGTGTGGTGTCTCCGATTATGCTGATTGCTTTCCTCCTGAGTCTGCTGGAGTAGATGGTGCCCAGTCCTGGGAGCTCCAGCCAAGTAGCAGAAATTTAAGGTCTTTTTTGCATACCTGAAGCAATACTATTGGAATTTTACGACGAAGGGTTTCGGCCTGAAACGTCGACTGCACCTCTTCCTATAGATGCTGCTTGGCCTGCTGCGTCACCAGCAACTTTGATGTATGTTGTCTATTGGAATTTTATCTGGCCTGATATACCAAACCTTTTCTGCTTTTTTTCTAGCTATCTACTCAGAACTTCTAGAGGAAACAAGATACATTATTCAGAGCTTCATTTTGCATTTCCAGTGTTCTGGCCATGCTGCACTTTGTGAATGAGATAAAATGTAAGATAATTTTACAAAACATGGAATCTTAAAGTCTTAATTCATCGCAACACATTTTCTGTAGTGCTAATAGGTAATACAGGACTAAATATCCACAGGAGCTCATGTGCAATATATCCTTTCAGTCAAATCATATTCAGCTTTTTATAGTTTCACAACATTGCGAAGGTTGTACCTTAAAGTTGCAGAAAAGATTTCAACAACCAGCCCCTGATGTTAATTACCTCAGACTGGGCCAATTCATTGTCATGGTGAGGAAACCTCAGGTCAAACCCTCCTCCATGGATGTCCATGGATTCTCCAAGAATCGTACCCGCCATTGCTGAGCATTCAATATGCCACCCGGGACGTCCCTGCCAGGGTAGAGGGAAACAAGAGAATGGGATTAGATGACAAGGCTCTGTTGAAAATTGCACTTGATATGAAATATCAAGTACTGTACATGAAAAAGGCTAACAGATGGAATGGTAACTGATGTAGTGGTGAAAACTAAAAACATGCTGCAGCCACAATTGTCACTAGATACGGGAGTTATCAGAAGTCTGGTGGATTTGAACTGGTTCAAAACAAAAAGGAGATGAAGAGATTTTGCAAATGCTGGAAATTTGAGCAACACACACCAAATGACAGTCAATTGTTTCAAAGTTCAAACTGAATTATTTTGTTTTTTTTTTTATAATCAAAGTACTTGTGTTACCATACACTTGCCTGAGATTCATTTTGTTGCAGGCACTTACAGGGGGGAAAATAGAATTTTAAGAAACTATACATAAAGACTGAAACACCAATTGCAAAAAGACAACTGTTCCTGAATCTGATGGTGTGGGGCCAAAGGCTTCTGTACCTCCTGTCCGATGGTACTAATGAGAAGAGGGCATGGCCTAGGTGGTAGGGGGTCTTTGATGATAGATGTTGCTTTCTTGAAGCAGCGTTGCATGTAAGTGTACTCAACGGTGGGGAAGGCTTTGCCTATGATGGACTGGCTGTATCCACCACTTTCCATGACCTTTCCTGTTGCAGGGCATTAGTGACCATACCAGTCCATGACGCAACAAGTTAGGATACTCTCCACTGTGCATATATAGAGGTGTCAAAGATTTTGGTGACTTGCCAAATCAATGCAAACTTAAGAAATTACAGGTGGTGGTGTACTTTCTGTGTGATGATCTCTCACTCAATGTCAATAAGACCAAGGAACTGATTGTAGACTTCAGGAGAAGGAAACCGGAGGTCCATGAGCCAGTAATCATTGGAAGACTAGTGATGGGAAGGATCAGTAACTTTAAATTCCTGTGTGTCACTATCTCAGAGGATCTGTCCAGGATCCATCATATAACTATAATTGCAAAGCAAGCTCAACAGCACCTCTATTTCCTCAGGAGTCTGTGGAGATTCACCACGTGATCAAAAACCTTGACAAACCTCTACAGATGTGTAGTGGAAAGTGTATTAACTGGCTGCATTACGGCCAGGTATGGGTACATCAATGCTTTTGAGTGAAAAATCCTACAAAAGGTAGTGGATTCAGCCCAGTACATCACGGGTAAAATCCTCCCAACCGTTGAGGACATCTACAAGAAACATTGCCGTAGAAAAGCAGCGTCCACAAATCCTCACCAGCCAAGCTGTGCTATTTTCTCACTGCTGCCATCAGGTGGAAGGTACAAGTACCTCAGGACTCTCACCACCAGGTTCAAGAACAGTTACTACCCCTCAACCATCAGGATCTTGAACAAAAGGGGTCAACTACACTCACTTAAGGACTCTTATCTTGTTATTTCATGCTCGTTATTTATTGATATTTACTTATATCTGCAATTCCACAGTTTGTCATCTATTGATCCTGTTTACAGTTACTGTTCTATAGATTTGCTAAGTATGCTTATAGAAAAAGAATTGCAGGGTTGTATGTGATGGAACATATATACACTCTGATAATAAGCTTTACCTTACATTGTTTGACGCTTAAGTGCTGGTCCCAGGACACATTCTCTGATATGATGATGCCATTTTATTTGAGTCAAAAATAGTCAGCGCTTTGAATGTTCCAGGTTAATGAATGAAAATCAATATTAAGATAAATTGTGTTCAACTAATTTAATAGGATTCTTTGAAAAAGAGTGAATGCTGATGAGTGTAGTGCAATTGATATTATTTTGTTTTTAGAATGTTTTTGACAAGGTTTTAGAAAATGCAGATGCAAGCAAAGGAAAAGCCCATGAAACTATGAAATTAAGCCTGAAAAAGCTGTACATAATTAGCACATCGGGTGATATCAGGAAAGAGGTACCATTTAAGGTCAATGATCCTTTGTCTGAACAAAAAATCAGAATGGAAATATGACTCTTGCTGAATACCAGTAATAAGTGGCAAACAATCAGTGGCAGTTTTATTAGGAACACCTGCTCATTAATGTAAATATCTAATCAGCCAATCACCTGGCAGCAACTCAATGCACAAAAGCATGCAGACATGGTCAGAAGATTCAGTCATTGTTCAGACTATACAACAGAGTGGGGAAGAAATGCGATCCAAGTGGAATGTTAAATAATTGTTGGTGTCAGATGGGGTGGTTTGAGTATCTCAGAAACTGCTGATCTCTTGGGATTTTCATGCACAACAGTCTCTGGAGTTTACAGAGAATGGTGTGAAAGCAACTTGTTGATGAGAGAGATCAGAAGAGAACGGCTAGAGGAATGCAACAGTAACTCAAAAAAACACGTATTACAACAGCGGTGTGCTGACAAAAAGGCCTGCACATACCATATAAAAAACCTCTTTAAAAGTGGCAAAACAAGTTTAAAAGTCTATTGGAAAATTAAAAGGATTTTTGGATTAACAGAAGTAACAGTACAAAGGCAAGGAAATTATGCAGAATTATTAATTTCCCATTGGGTCTCAGGAGAAAACTGCATTCTCTTTGAAGCATCACAATTCAGAAGGATATTGAAGTACAGAAAGTAAGCACATAATGCAAGTACGGATGTGGGTCTTATGGATAAACTGGAAAATTAATGTTTTTATTACAAAGATTACAGTATTCAGTATCACAAGGGTTTGAAAAACTTCCAGTAGAAAAAAAGTTGAGACCAGAAAAGACAGCAGGAATTGTTATTTCTCAACACAATGCTTCAGCAGTTGCACAAGCTGAGTCAACATGGGTATTCCTCAGTTTAAGAATGCTTAATTGATGGAATTTTCACTACAATTGACACTTTGAAGTTGGTATCTTCAACTTCTGAACCTAGTTTTGCTGTAACAAATAGCAAAACACTCTGCCATAGGAACAAATGGTATCAAAAAGCACATAATATTTTTTTGGCCAGCTTTTACAATAATTTTCCAAGAATATGTTCCTTTCACAAGTGGAAAAATAATGATTAGTAACAGTCAATAATGAGGATAAATAACTGAAGGGAAAATATTTAATGGTAAAGGGGTTGCTGAAGAGGACAGAACTGTGAATGACTTCCTGTGCTGCATTGTTACAACATCGATGCTACACTGCATAACCACACCTAAAAAGTTGAGGCGTGGAACGGTTAATATTACATTTCAAGGAGCTGATGACAGACCTGTGCCTGTCTGCAGTTAGACTGAAATCGACACTGAATTGTTCTCTACCAGTTTCAATTCCTTCATTAAATGACCTACATTCAAAAGCATGCTTAGCCTCAGCTCCAGCTTAACCATATGTATGATCTACGACAGATGTAGGACATAGTTCTTACCTTTCCCCAGGGTGAATCCCAGGATGGTTCTCCAGGCTTTGAGGCCTTCCACAGTGCAAAGTCATTGGGAGAACGCTTCTCACTGAGCCGCTCAGCCGAAATACTCAGATCACCTAAAAATAAAATTAAGAACATTTTTCCCGTATCCATGAAATTGAAATTAATGATTTCTTTTGCATTATGTAGTCTCCCTGTCACATGTAAATTAGAATCAAGAGGTCATCACATGGCCTCATAAGCATGATCCAACATGTCATGAAATATAGGTTGATCTCATACAGCCATTGAATTATACAGCACAGAAAAAGGCCTTTGGGAAAAATTCCACATGGATGTGATGAACCAATCTACACTAATGCCATTTATCATATCGGAATTGTGATTACATACATCTCACTGTGCTCCCGTATCCACAATCTGTTCAACTCCTTGCTAAGACAATATTTGTCCAATACCTCACTATTCTGATTATGCACTATTTATTGTAACTTAGTAATTTTTTACATCTTGCACTGTACCACCGCCACAAAAAATAAAGCAAATTTCATGACACCCTATATGTCAGTGATAAGAAATTTGATTTGGACTCTTCCCTTAAACATTCTCAAAGACTGCTTCCACAACCCTTTGAGGAAGAGAACTGAAACGACCTTCAAAAGTAACAGAAATTAGACTACATTTCCTATTCTAAGCACATTTCTAGATTCTTCCGCATCCACCCTCCAAATTTGCCCCAAGATTTTATATCTTAAAAAAAATCCCCTCTTAATCTTCTAAACTCTAATAGGCACAAGCCTAGCATGTCCATCCTCTATTCAAGAGACAACCACCCACTTTGATTGCATTAACATTCTTCCTTAAATAAATAGATCAACACTGTACAGAGGGTTTTCCATATGAATGAAAACAGAATCAGGAAAATTCATAGCAGAGAGAGAGATGATTTAGCAAGGACCTGTGCCAATTAAAATGGGTTATTTAGACTAATTTGACTTTTTAAGCTTTTAGTCCATAAATCTGCTGGTTAGTCATGGAGTTCCAAATCCTCAGCACCCTCATGTGAAAGAGATCAATTCCCCTCCAATTGAATTATCAATTAAATTTCCCATTACCCTATTATCAATAAAATCAGCCTCCACCCTATTCAAAAACTCTCTTCATAGCTACAGTGATCCTACCCTATCAAAAGCATCTGTAAATCTATTTGGTACTGCCTTCTGTGATCACATCACTCTTGCAACACAGCAAACAGACACACAATTCAGGCTTTGGAGTCCTGACATAACCTCCCTGCTTGTGTTTTCAAGTTCTTTTTAGCCCCTTATTTATTAGTTGATCAAACATATTCAAGAATCTATTATGGAGGGATATGGTCCGTGTGCAGGTCAGTGGGACTAGGCAGAAAATAGTTCGGCACAGCCAAGAAGGACCAAAAGGCCTGCTTCTGTGCTGTAGTTTCTATGGTTTCTAATCTGTGATGCAAATCTCAAGAACCCTCCACTTCCAAACTTCATTGTATCCTATTTGGTTTACCTGGTTTGTTTTTCCAAATACATTTGCCCCCAGAACTGATGTCATTTGCTGCTTTTCTCCCTCATCTAGTCCAGTGAAACTAACCTACAGCCCAACTATTATCTTCCATTTTCTTATGATGTTAAAGGAGTCTGTTTTCCCCAGCAAGTTTATGCAGGCTCCTAGAGCACTCCCTCACTTACTTCCTTGTGCTCCATTTCTCCACGTGGCCATTCACTCTCCCCGATTCACTTACCGTGTAATATCTTCTCTACTCTAGTAGCAACTTATAGTAGCCACAGCATATAGGCGAGGAAACCTACCCAAGTCACAGTGAGAATGTGCAAGCTCTCCACAAAGGCAGCACCTGAGGTCAGGATAAACCTGGATTGCTGGAGCCACGCAGCCACAGCTCCACTATTTGTACTAGATACAAGAGACCATCGACGGTTCAACTTGTCCTCCTGTTGAGCGCGTGTAAGCTATGCAATGTGAGCCCTCCCAGGGAACCTGTAAACCTGTCAACTTACCCTTTTTCCTCAAAGGGATTGTACGCACACATACACACGTGCGCAAACATATACAGATGTACTTGCTGCTTGAATTCTTACCTTCTCCTTCATGTAATGCTTGCTGGTCTCCAACTGCCTCAGGCACTAGTTTGGCATACGAATGCTTTTCACTGCCGTCAAATTTCACTGTGTCAAAGTACACAGAACCATTGGAGACATACCTGGTGGAATATAACCAAGAGACATTTACTGAATATAAACCACAAGCTACCTCCCAAAAATAATGGAGATACAATAGACGGCAGATGCAGGAATCTGGAGCAACAAATGTGCTGGAGGAACTCAGCAGGTTATGTGGCATCCATGGAAGAAAAGAAACTGTCGATGTTAAGTTAAAACTCTGCATCAGGACTCTCCAAGATCAAGCTCTCCCAAGATTTATTAACAAATTTCCCCAGTGTAATCCAGTCAAACATACTTTCTATTCTATGCTGATATTTTGTCTTCATGTCTGCATTCAAATATCACACACAAATTCTTTTGTCCATAGCCAGAACCATTTGTTCAATCTAGCATTATTATTTCACAAGCCAGTTCAGATCTCTAACAAATCAGTCCATTTTTAAAAAAAAAATTTCAACTTTGGGGAAAATTGTCCCCCCCACCCCCTGAGCAAATTCCATTGTTTACAGATCATCTTAGATATTCAAGAGCAAATTGTTCCTCCAGGGTGGTACCTCTGAAATCATCTTTTCTGCTTCCATCAACTTTAAATATGAATCTAGTTCCCAGAAGTTCATTGATCTCTGAAACTGAAGATCCCAACTCCAGTCTCTTCCATCCCCTTATGCCTGCTCCATCATTCAGTGAGATCATCATTGATCAGTGCCGCTTTCCTGAATTGACCCACATTCTTCTATTTTGTTGACATCTAAAAATTTATATATTTATACAGTATTTTTCAGTCTTGAATGCACTCAGCATTGAGCCAAGGATTCACTGCTCTCCAAGAGAAGACATTTCTTTTCATCTCTACCCTAAATGGCTGACTGCTTATCTGGAGACAATAACTGATTTTGGACATCCCAGCCAGGAGAAACAGTTTCCTTATCTACCATGTTAAAATAGGTTTCAGTATGATTGTGCTTTGATGTTGCACTCTATGTAGAGCATGAGCATATTGCAAATCCCACTGCTCTACCCGCACAGGTCATCTAGTCCATTTTTTTGTATGGAGAAGAATGGCTGTGAGGAACAGCTTTCTGAATCAACTTGAGTTTTCCTTACTGTTCAAAAGTGCTTTTAATAGTTTTGTATTAACTAGTAACTGATTGTTAAGGCATTTCTGAATGGTAGGGGCATTGTGCTGATGTGATCCCACTATATGCAAGGCCGTGTTGCTCACAAGTGTAGAAAGGTTAAGGTCGATAATTGAATTAAATGTCAGCAGTATCTGCAAGTAACTGCATGCTGGCAAGCTCCAGTCCTTTACATTTGCTTAATCTGCCTCCCTGATCTGGTTCCTCAATCATCTTGCTCATGTAAAATTGCAATTGGAATTCATTATGAATCAGATGAAGTATGCAATCCAAAAGGTTACAGTTATTCTCTGGTTATATCTTCACTACAATAATTCCACATTTAATCCCATTAAAACAAAAACTATTCTGTTAGAACAACCTTCCACAGAAGCAAACACTTACCCATAGTGATTATCTACCACTTTCTGGACGAATTGTACAATCTCTGGAATATACTCACTCACTCGAGTTAAAACATCAGGAGGCAGAACCTGTAGAAAAACACATTTAGAACATGCTGTATTCAGAAAAGTTTTAAAACAACACACCATGGAGAAAAAAAATAGACTATACTTAAAAATAGCAGTGTAGCTCTCACACATTGCTGCAGTGGTCTCATGATCTTTCAGAATAATATACGAAAGAATTGCACAATAGATTCTCTCCCTAGGAGGCACTTATGTATTTCATCTGTTTTATTGGTTTCACAATTTTCTTTATACCAGTGAAAGACTTAATAGCATTTCAAACTGGAAAAGCATCATCGTATTAATTACTGTTTTTCATATAACAGACTTGTACTTCCAACATGTTTAATTTATCTGCAAATGTATTACTTTTAAATGTGAAATTTGCAACAGTAACTTATGTTGCTCGACTCAAATATTATTAGTGGAATGGAATGCAAAGAGTAAATTATTTTTCTCTTAGGACACTGCTTTCTGTTTGTAAGTTGACCACTAAATCACAGAACAGAGACACTGAGTCCTATTATAGCAGTTCACTAAATGTGTTATGAACTGCCTGCTGTGGTACTGCATTTATTGAATGAACCTATGAATTAGGAGCAAGGAGGAGCAACTTGGCTTCGAGCCGGAACTGCTATTTATTAAGCTATCTGCTGATCTGACTGACTCAACTCCACTTTCCTGCGTACTTACACTCAGTAACACTCTACAGGTGCACTGCTTGCTAATACAAATAACTAATCAGCCAATCATCTGGCAGCAGTTCAATGCACAACAGCATGGAGACATGGTCAAGCTGTTCTGTTGTTGTTCAGACCAAACATCAGAATGGGGAAGAAATGTGATCTAATTGACTTTGAATGTGGAATGATTGTTGGTGCCAGCTGGGTAGTTTGAGTATTTCAGAAACTGCTGATCTCCTGGGATTTTCATGCACAACAGTCTCTAGAGTTTACAGAGAATGGTACAAAAAACAAAACATCCAGTGAATGGCAGTTCTGTGGGTAAAAACGCCTCATCAGTGAGAGAGATCAGAGGAGAATGGCCAGACTAGTTCAAGCTGGCAGGAAAGTGACAGTAACTCAAATAACCACGCGTTTCAATGGTGGTGTGCAGAAAAGCATCTGAATGCACAAGGTAAAGGAGGTAGCTAATAAAGTGGTCACCAGGTGTACGGCAACCTTCCTTTACTTATCAAAAGACTACCTATCTGTGCCATATATATAAAAATCAAAGCACCTAATGAGTTCCAAAGACTTCCAACTCAGGAAAAATAAGCCTTAGCTTTCATCTTAAGTGATTTTATCTTACGCCTTTTTTTATAATTTAAATTATTTATTCTTATTTTACAAAGCAGCACAGCAGATCACAGAGCAGATACAGTACAGCATATTTACACAGCCATCCCATGACAGGAAAACAAATAAAACTTAGACAGAAAAGATCTAATTTAAGTTTAAATTAACATACAACCAAAATTGATCCCATGCGTCTTGCGCTTTCCCCTCACTGTTAATTCTTCCCAGCATGTGTTCATATGATGAAATCTTAATCATTTCCTCAGTCCATTCCTTCACAGTGGGACATCTGGGCTTTCACCCCCCCCCCAGTTTTGTACCTTGGCATCTTACACCTTTCATTATTATGCAGTGAATCCAATTCTAGACTTGCTCACCCGCTAAACATCTCTGCTGTCAAGGTTACTCAGAATTAGAATTTTTCATCAAATCCTCTATCTTTACACTTTAGTACCCAATATCATGCTTCTTAACATAGGAGACCATTACAGTATATGGTTCTGCAGACGTGGTTTCAGTACCCTACGTAGTTGGAGCATACCCTGTGTAGATTTGTATTCAATTCATCTTATAATAAACAATTAACAGCCCTGCCGAAGGGTCTCGGCCCGAAACGTCGACTGTACTTGTTTCTTTTCCCCCCCATAGATGCTGCCTGACCTGCTGAGTTCCTCCAGCATTTTGTGTGTGTTGCTCAGACTTCCAGCATCTGCAGGATTTTCTCGTTTGTGAATTAACAATTATGGCGGTTTTCCCAGTTACTTCCTACACCTGCATACTAACGTTTGGTGAATTATGCACTGGGATACTGGGATCATTCTGCAATACACCCTGTAATTTCTTACCATTTATGTCGATGCTCCAGATCTTTGCCCACTCAGTTAATCTAGCTATACATTTTTGTGGGCTCATTACACACGATCCATTACCCAATTTCAATATATTGTAAAAATGTGGGGAAAAAAAATGGAGGAGCAATTAAAAAAAAAATTGAGCAACAATTCGGGTGACACACCATTCACTACATCATGCCAACCAGAAAATAGTCTCATTCATACCCATTCTGTTTCTTGTCAGCCTGCCAATCAATGATCGATCAACGTTAACTTCTACACCATGGACATTTTGAAACAGCACAATCAAATACTTTCTGGAAACCTTGGGAGTGTACATCCACTAGTTCCCCTTTATCCACCTGCTCATTTTACCACAGTACTGGATTATTTGTTATTTGCCTATTGTATAATGGCACTGGTTTGTTTGTGACCTATAACTAGGCATTGAATAAGACATTGGAGCAGAAATAATCCATTTGGCCCATCGAATCTGCTCCGCCAGTCAATCATAGCTGATTCATTATTTCTCTCATTTCCATTCTCCTGCAACCTTAATAATCAATTTATCAACCTCCGCTTTTTATATCCCCAATGTCTTGGCTCCATAGCCGTCTGTGGCAATGAATTGCACAAATCCACCACCCTCTGGTTAAAGAAATTCCTCATCTGTTCTTCTATTCTGAGGTGTGTCCTCAGGTCCTGGACTCCTCCACTATTGGAAACCTCTCCACGCCTACTCTATCTAGGCCTCTCAACACGCACCCCCCCTGCCCCCATTTCTTCTAAACTCCAGTGATTACAGGCTCCGAGCCACCAAATACTCCACATACATCAACTCTCTCATTCCTGTGAACCTCCTCTGGACCTTCCCAATGCCAGCACTTCTGTCTCAGATAAGGAGCCCAAATCTGCTCACAATACTCCAAGTGTGGTCTGACCAAAGCCTTTTAAAACCTGACCATTACATCCCTGCTATTTTGTGATCAGAGCATCAGATGTATGCAACTTGCCCCATTATATCATGGTGCTGAGAGGATTCCCAATTGTACAATAATTGTTCCAAATGCACCATGGTTGTTGGGATTAACAACATTATCTTAATGTGTTAAATAAACTGCAGCAAACATTGCTATGAAAACTTACGTTGAGTGCATCCATATCTCTGTGATATTCTCCTTCCCAGTACTTAGGAAGCTTCGTAAAGATGGAGTTATCAGTCACTTGACTTCCAAACTGAGCATCCAACCAATCAGATATTATATCCTTTGCTTCAACCAATAAGGCCTATTAATAACAAGAATTGTAAATAGCCCATTAGATAAAATTAGTATCGTATTCCAGCCTTGGATTAGACACAGTCCACCAGAGGTACAAACCCATGAACTCCTGGGATCAACAGCTGCCTACTTACTAATTTGTAGAATGCAGCTTTTAAACATTTGTACCATTTAGTTATCCACCTGTACCCTCCTATTCTTTTGGAACATGTTCATATGCTGCGGACCTTCGTCGTGTTTAAGTGCAGTTTATGAAAATTTGTCAAATACATCCAAACAGCGTGAAGTACTGTACATACAGCGTAACACTCAAGGAACGGCTGGGCTAATGTTTCGTGCAGTTTCAGTCACTACACCATTGAAAAGACAGTGCAGTGACTGAGCACGAATAAGAATGCAGAAGAGATTCACCAGGATGTTGCCCGATATGGAGCGCTTTAATTGCAAGGAGAGATTGGACAGGATTGCTCGAGCGCAAGAGGCTGAGGGGTGATCTCACACCTGTTTAGCATAGGTAGTCAAAGAATGTAGGAGAGTGTAAAACTAGAAGACAGTTTTAATGTGAGAAGGAAAATGCTTAATGGAAATCTGAGTAGGAGGGATCTCCAGAGGGCAGTGGCTATACACATCAAGCAGCCAGAGGAGTTAGTAAAGGTAGGTGCAATAAAGGTGTTCGTAAGAAATGTTTGGATAGGTATACAAACAGGAATAGACAGAAATAGGCGAAATGTGAGAAAATTAGATTAGAAAAGACTGGCATCTTGGTCAGCATGGAGGATCTGGGCCAAAGGGTGCCACGGTAGTGCAGTGGTTAGTGCAACTCTACTACAGCTCGAGGCATTGGAGGTCAGAGTTCAATCCCAGCATCCTCTGCAAGGAGTTTGCGCATCCTCCCCATGGAATGCATGGGTATCTGCCAGGTGCTCCAGTTCCCTCCCACAGTCCAAAGACACAACAGTTGGGTTAATCGGTCATTGTAAATTGTCCCGTGATTAGGCTTGGGTTTAATAAATAAATAATAAATCTGTGGGTTGCTGGTTTCACAGTTCTAAGGGCTGGAAGGGCTGATTCCACATTGCATCTCAATAAAATAAAAAGGGCCTG